>NW_027280025.1:0-514637 GCF_046629955.1 Centroberyx affinis
CTCACACTCACTAACTCAGGGTCTCCAGAGTTGAGTGAGACCATTCCCTGGGGGAATTGCCTTCAAACCCAGAACCTAATCGAAGCTGAGCTGTCATCTGCTCTGCCAAGCTCCTCGGGCATCAGACCGGATGGTTGAGGTGAAGCGATGTAATCCAACCAGACAAACAAACTCCCCAGCCAGGCTTGAGCTGCGTTGTGGCGCAGCCTGAACATACTGCATTCTCACCCTATCCTCATTCAACAGCTTCCCGTTTCTGTTCCTTGCCACAGTATCTAACCTTGTCCTAATAATTCTTGTTCACTTTCCCATCTTTCTTTCTCCCTGTCCTCCATCTTTTCTCTCTCTCTCTCTCTCTCTCTCTCTCTCTCTCTCTCTCTCTCTCTCTCTCTCTCTCTCTCTCTGTACCTTGGTCTCATTCACAGGCGAGTGAACAGGACATTCTCAAGTACGTTGTTAAGTGGGGCGAGCAGCAGCTTATTAAGAGGATGGCAGACAGGGGTAAGATAATACACTCTATAATTACCCTCTGAGCAGCCCCCCTAATGGCTCTCAGAAAATTACCCACTTACCAGAGCCTCCAAAATACACTTAAAAGCACTATAAAAAAAGAGCCTAACTTTACCCTGGAAATGAAGACGCCAGGAAGTGGCTTCTTAGTGTTTGCTCATATGTCTTTGTGTGCTCTGACCTTATTAGCACTCGTTTATGGTCAAGGTTGTTAGTCATCATATTGTGGGGGGTGGGGAGTGTTTTAGAAAGCTAAACCAAACAGCAGTGAATAGAATATTTATCCACCATAGTTTGTTTAATTGAACTTGGATGAACCATGTGAAAAAGAACTAACAGGTTGACTTAACAACATGAAAAGCCTAGTCATAGTTATATGCACTATATAAAAAGGCTGCTAATAGTTATTCATGTCTGTGTTTACCCAGAGCCCAACCTGCTGAGCGGCACAGCCCACAGTGTGAACAAGAGGGGGGTGAAGAGGAGAGACCTAGATGTTGAGGAGCTAAAGGAGATCCTCTCCCCCCTGTTGCCCTTCATCAGAACCGAGCACATCCTTCCTGCCAACAGTGATGTCCTTGCTGACGCGGTTAGTACTCCTTCATTGCCTTTTCTTAGCTGGTGTGTGTGTGTGTAGTTGAATGACGATGTCCTTTATAAACCGAGCATTGATCCACCCCATCTACCCTGTTCACAGCTTAAAAGGGGGCTGATTAGCACTCCTCCTTCAGACATGCTGCCCACAGCTGAGGGGGGGAAAGCCAATGCCTGGTTACGGCAGAAGAACGCTGGCATCTATGTGCGCCCCCGCCTGTTCTCTCCTTATGTGGAGGAGGCTAAGGTACGACTCACTTCTGATTAATGGGGATTGCAGGCAAAGCAGGAAGCAGTGGATTATCTCTGTCCCATATAGCTATCATCAAAGAGAGCAGAGGTTCTATGAAGAGGGCATGCCAACCATTAACAGCCTTGGGGAAATTTGTGGTCCTGTTCATAGCTCAGAAGTGCTAAAATCATCCATGCCTAGTTCTTACTATGCATACTCACCACTTTTAATAGTTGTTTTCCATCCTCTTAACTGATATTCAGTTTTATGTCCATTTACACGCTTGCTTAGTAACTTTTAGGCCCTCCTACCACCATGAATATTTATGACCATATCTATAGACCAGAGAGGGTCATTAATAGATGAAGTGCTGATCAAGTGTAACTAATTTGCATACCCACTCAGTCCCCTTGAGTTGGATGTATGAGTCCATTTATTAGGAGTTCAGATGCAACTCACCCTCTCTTGTCTACCTGTTCTCAGTCTGTGCTTGATGAGATGATGGTGGAGCAGACAGACCTGGTGCGTCTACGACTGGTGCGCATGTCCAACGTCCCAGACACCCTCTACATGGTCAACAACGCCGTGCCTCAGTGTTGTCACATGATCAACCACCAGCAAATGGCTAGCAACTCAACCACAGCTCCATCAGTGGTGGCCAATGAAATTCCAGGTAAGACGATTGTTGAGGAAGCTGCAGGGTGAGGGGAGTGAGGGTGACCGAGCTGTCAGAGGATCTGGGTTCAAGCTCTCATGTTGGCAAGCACCCACCCTGCTCAACTGTCCTCGAACCAGACCCTGAATCCTGACCAGCTCTAGAGGCGCTGTTCTGTGGCTGATCCTGCCCAAGACAATTTTCCCACAGTGATCAATAATATATCAAGTTATCATATTATTACATGATTATTATTAAATGACAAAGCTGGTAAGATTTTCAGTCTTGACTAGGTGTTCCAGCTCGCTAGTCCCTAGGCTTGATAACTTACCTAAGATACAGTCTGTATAGGGAATAAAGCCAATACTAACACTTGGCCCTGTGTGTGCATTTGACGTGAACATGAGTCTATGTACTCCTAGTGAGTGTAAAACTAATCCGAACCCAAATGGGAATTTGGGCCACTCACAGAGGTTCAGTTCACACACTCACAACATTACAGTCACTACTCGTGTTAATGATCACCTGGCTGCCACCAGCCCACGCAACCCTTGGGTATGATCGCCCACTGCTGTCCCGGCACCTCAATTAGCCCTTTGTTGAGTAAACCTGGTCTTCGATAGTTTCAGTTCAGTTAATGTATTTTTGTGGGGGTTGATATTTCTTGGATGGCAGAAAAGCTTACATCAGTTTCTCGCCCTCAACTGTAAACCTAACACTACCCACAATACTAACTTTCTACAGTTTCCCAGAAGGCCTGTCATAACATCTGGTCACTACTGTACTGATGTGCTAAGCTTCCAGTATCCATTTGGTCTATTAATGTGTGTGTTTATGCATGTGTCTTTCAGTGCCTCGGTTGTCTGTGGTGAAGGAGATGATCAGGAGGCTGCAGGAACTGAGGCATACAGAGCAAGTCCAGAGGGCCTATGCCCTCAACTGTGGCGAGGGAGCCACCGTCAGCTATGAGCTGCAGCTGCGTGTGCTGCGGGAGTTTGGTCTAGCTGACGGAGCCACGGAGCTACTGCAGGTGAGTTGTCCCCAGGGGCTAGAGGGGGAGGATTGGGCCAAGGATGGGATAATAACAGGGTTGGAAATGCAGCAGAAAACAGATCTCGAACATTCCCAGGCAGACAGATCTTGGGACCAAAAAAAAGGCTTTTTTGTGTTACATAAAATCTATGTGCTGGGAAATTTAAATATATTTCTCTGTTTTTCTCCAGAACCCTTACAAGTTCTTCCCCGATGAACGGTTTGGAGATGAAAGTCCAATTCTGGCTCTGCGCCAGGTGGGTCGTTGTCGGGTAAACAGCAGCCCAGCCATGGACAGCATGTTCACAGAGCTGGAAGGGCTAGCAGGCTTCCATCCTCCTCTACCTCCTCCACCTCCCCCATACCACCCCCCTGCTACACCCAGCCATGCCCAGCTCAAGGGGGCCTGGCGACCTCGTGTGCCCATGCCGACCCCCACCCGTTCCTTCTCCTACCCCTGCAACCGCACCCTGCTCCAGCGCCATGCAACCACCAAGCATGGCAGCTCAGACTACTCCTCTGTGCCCAGGCCCCAACCCCCAGACTGCACCAACCCACAGGCTATGGGCCGAGTCTTGCTTTCAGACCAGCAAGCGGTAAGTGTGTGTTACTGTCCTTGTACTGCTGCTGTGTTTATTCAAATACAGCTGCATGGATTTGGGCTGGGATCATCTGCAGCTGAATTGTTCAGTAAAGTCATGAATTTGTTTGTGTTTCCCAATCCAGATGAGCATGGAGCCTGTGATGAGGGAATTTATGCCCGACATTGCACTGGGCGTCTCAGTCATGACCTTGAGGGAGCAGCACATGGCGGAGATGGACAGGGAAGGTCCTCACAGTCCCATGGGCCCCTCAGGCCACCACCTGCCCCATGGGCCCTGCCCCTCTGCCCGCCTCAGCCACAGCCATGGTCCTGGACATGGCCACTCCTGTAAGAGACACGCTCCTGAGCCCAAGCTGGAGGCCCAAGCTGAGTTCCCTGACCTGTATGACTTCTCCTGCCGACCTGCAACCCCAACCTCCACTCACCCTCTGCCCTCCTTTGCAGGGCCAGACCTCTACAGCCACAGCTGCACCCCCTCCAGCTCCTTCCCACCCCCCTACCTTTCTGACTCTCAGCCCCAGGGCCACCCCCAGGGGCGGACTGCCCCGGACCCCCTACGGCTGGATGTCCTCAGTATGACCTCTCAGAGGCAGGATGGAGCCCTTGCCAGCCCCTCTGGGGCCCAGCCCAGGATTGGGCATATCCCAAGGGGGCGATCAAATGAGACAGATCTGACTCATGGCTTGGGCCATTTGCGCTCCCCCAGCGGAAACATAGATAGCTATGAGGAGAGGCACTCAGGCCCCAGGGAAGCCCCGGAGGAGATAGTTGTAGCTGGAGAATCATTAGGCTCTGGGCCCCTCCAGCAGCCTCATAGGAACAGTGTCGGCGAGGACATTGCCAGAGACCGCAGATCACCCAGCAAGCCTGACTACCCTTACAAGAAATCTGCACTTTAATCCCAGTTGAGGACCAGGGGTTGAGTTAAGAAAATGGAAAATGGGAGGAGTGGCCCTCCATTGTAATGGATGGCAAAGCACTAATTTGTGTGTCTGCGTATATGTGTGTGTGTGCTCGTGAGAGAGAAGCAGGGAAAAGGGGTGGTCGATGGTTGCTATTTATAGGTTCTGTCCTTTTGTCCTACCTCTGTCACACTGTGCTATCCATCACACAGTCAGAGTATGGAAAGAGTGAGAGCTGTAGGTCAACAGTCGATGCTTGGAATTGATCTCTTCAAGCCCGCCTTAGTCCTGCTGGTTTAGAGCATGACTCAGGCTGTACTAGGATGAAGCATTGGTCTCTTGAGCATGGTAGTAAAGAAAGAGGTTAGCGCCATGCTATGTGAATCCTGCTTGAGTAGGTCATAACACTAGATGTAGCTCAATAATGAACTGATGGTTTAACAAAGACTGTACGTAGGCTCTATCGTCTGTTGATTTTTCACAGCATAGAACTGGGGCTGGATATGAATCTCAATTTACGCAAGTGAACAACAGCACAGTCTGGGACAGAGATAGCGTTGTGATAAAATCATATGTAAATATGTCTGACTGTATTCCTTCCTCCTTTGACTTGTATTTCCATTTCTTCCTGTAGCATTCCTATAGCAACTCACCTGACTAGTTTCCCCTTCCTGGCCCTGGCTCTGCAGTGCTGATGAGTAATGGGCCAAGGCTTGGTCACATGAGGCAGGAATTGGATCAGACAGGAAGTAGGTCGAGAGAGCGTGTCATTCTCCAGTAACCCAGTCTTTCTGGGTTATAATTGTGTCCGGCGCTAACTATCACAGCCTCTGAGCCTCCAGCTCGGAGGCAGGAGCCTGGGGTTTTCAGAGATGGGGGAGGGGAGGATTGCGGGCAGGTTCATTACTGAGATACAGTGAAAAATACAAGGGTGCCATGGCAACTGACGTACAGTGGTCAAACAGAGCGCTGGGGGTTTGTTGCTCTTTTAGCTGAACAGGTGTGTGTGTGTGTCTGTGTGCAAGGACTAGTTAGGTACACACAGGTGTTTAAACAATCTCAGTACTGTACACTCCCATCTTTAGTCAGGTCTGTATGTACATATCAGCACTAGGCTCTGAGATGATTAACCAGAGGCCGGCCAGAGTGCAGTGGTCAATGTGCTAGAGCTCCCTGATCTTTCTCTCCAATAGCATCAAATGATCAAATCTAAAGCCTTAATCAATGCTTGGAATATTCAGTTTAAGCAACCTTTATTGAATCAAGTATGATGTCATCGTGATCACTACCCCTGTTAATCGCTCAAGTGACTATTCTGTTCACTATTGACACAGACACCACAGCTTTTCTGGGGTAGAGGTGGGATTCACCGAACCTATATACCTATATACCATGTATACATCTGGCCTCCATCTCGCCACCTCATGGGGGATTCTGGACGTGCATAGCCAGCGTTAATACTGTTAAAATACTGTTAAAGAACCACAGCAGCTGTAGCTACAGAAACCTACAAGTACACACATGAAAGCCTGTTACAGCCAACAACTCTTTTTTTCTTTCTATTAAACAAACTGTCACACGAGAAACATTGCACTGTAGGAGCGACCCGTTTATTAGTTGAAGGGAAAAAGAACAAAGGAATTTTGAACAAAAGGAATCTTTTATTGAAGAACAAGTTGGCGATTGCTGCCTCAGCATTAGCTGGTCATATCTCCAGTATACCACGGACATTGTATATAACGAATTGAGTTCCACATGTTCTGATGAATTTTTAATGGTTTCTATCACATTTTAGTGGTTGTTGAAGGTTTGTGTTTTTACTGTAGTGGACAACACTGTGTACTTGTCTCTGTCATGAAATCTCACTAAGAATGTGTGGTATAAATCATAAAGATTGTGTCTCAGAATCTATTTTGTCTTGTTCTTAAATGTCATGCATTTAGAGCAGTTTGTTCAATATTGTAGGTGGTGTGGATTACCATGTTTGTTTAGATGTATTTTTTTCCTATTTTTCTTTACTTTAAAAGTAACAGGAATATGTAGAGGATCTGAAGATATTAGCTCCCTGCTTAGTGGTTATGAAGTTGCCGGGCAGAAAAATCATTTTTCCATCTAGCTTGCTTCATGGGGAAAAAATGCAAAACTCCAGATTCCTCCCCATGTTCATGT
This sequence comes from Centroberyx affinis, assembly GCF_046629955.1. Classification (NCBI taxonomy): domain Eukaryota; kingdom Metazoa; phylum Chordata; class Actinopteri; order Beryciformes; family Berycidae; genus Centroberyx; species Centroberyx affinis. Next base: position 6,699 of record NW_027280025.1, read on the forward strand.
TGGGTAGTTGTTTTATTTTCCAGGACAGTGTTCCATTGAATAAAAGTCCTTGTTTTGCTCTTTGCTGTAGAGAAGTCAGTGCCTTCCCCCGCCTGCGGCTGGGCTTTTATTGGAGAAGTGACTTTGATGTCTATGCAAGCTCTTTTCTACCAGCTTACCAGCCTGCATCAAATAGTTCTTTGAAAACTCATGTAGCTCGTTTTGTGTACATAGTATTATTATTTAGCACCTTTGAAATTGAACCATCTGAAATGTGTGATTGCTTGTGTTTGAATTTATAACAGGTACATTGTACTTGTATGGTATCATACAAACACTTTTGTAGATTGATATTAAGTTGCATTTAGTTTCACTGAATCTATTTTTCTACTGTCGCCTCAAAAGGTGCATAACAGTGGTAAACTTGGGCATCCTCAAAATAAACTGGTTTGATATTATGGAATTCCATCGATTTCACTTGGGTTGTTTTGTGCATTAGAAACATGTAATTACTTTATTGTCAGGAATAATTAATCCACAAATAACAGTGATATTCCTTCATATCACTAGTTCAAGTTTACTGGTCAACATCAGAAAACCTGATTCCATGTAAACAGAGGAGCGTTTAGCTCAGTCAGAAGATCGTACTTCACACATTCACAGGAATGCACATGGTTGTTTCCAAGTTGACCGCAGCATCATGTTCATGTGAAATATTCTCTCAAGACACTCTAGGCAGACCACAAAACCTTTTTAAAGCATACAGTGCTGAAACAGTTTCTCTATTCATAAAAAAAAAAAAAATCACATCTGTGTGCAACACGAATGAATGTTTCAAGTAAGAATGACAAGGAATCATCACAGGCTTCAATATTAAGGCATCATTATAAACCAGTGGAAATACTGAACATGCCTAAAGACGAAATACTGCCTGGGACTCAAACCCCACAATGCATGATCCTTCACGCCTGTAAGTAACACCTAACAACAACAACATGTGGAACTTAGTACTTATAGCACTTATTGTTCAAGCTTCAGGGTCATACTGGTAGCAGCAAACTGCCCTTTATTCAGCAGGAGAAAAGGTGATCTTCCACATTACACATTCAGTCTTTCTCCAGGTACCATATGAACCAGGCATGTGATGGTAGCAGCGCTGCCTCCATGTTATTGGTACCCTGCATTTGTTCGCCGTCTTTTTCTTGACCGCAGCCCCTCAAAGAACTGCTGTATGGCTTCTGCTGTGACCACCTGATAGAGACAGAAAGCAAGGTTCAGGTTTGAGATTTGGAAGGGGAAAAAAAACACAAAAGGATTCAATGAAAAAGAAAATCAGTAATTAATTTCCACCAAACATTATGTTCTTGATATTAAATAAATCATGTATTTTGTCATGTACAAAGATAAGGTAAGATGAAACTAACTACTCAAACTAAATACTGATGGATGAAATACCTCAGGCGTGTTGTCTTGTTATATTTAATTCAAACTATTAGATCAGGTCTATTAGACTTTATTTCTTACCTTTTCTTCCATAGCAAACTGCTGTAAGAAAGCCGTGAGCTCAGTTTTCAGGTCGTTGTAATCTAAAAGGAGAAAGAACACTTTCTTCATCAATCCACATCCAGTCTCAACCAATCGCCTCTTCCATAAAATTCACTCTACATCATTAAGTCCTAGCAGTAAAACCTATTAAAATCTGCTGTCCATTTTGACCCCACATCTCTCCCCCTGCCCTCTGCCCTCTGCCCTCCCCGTCCTCACGGTAAATCATCTCCAGCTGCTGCACGCGGTCCATTGAGCCCAGGAATGACATCAGCAGGTCCTCCCCGAACGGCTCCGTCCTGCCTTTGTTCTCATAGGCCAGAACGGTGTCCGACTCATCCAGGAGAAACTGCACCTCCACGTCCACATAGGCCCTCTGAGAACATCACAGTGGGGGAAAATTAATTAATCCAACCAAAAAAAAGCTTAAGACTTAGTTTAATAACTATATGGATATTACATAACATGAACCAGGAGTGCATGGAAAGCAAAGTAAACATCTGCACAGTGGCTTATTGGTGCCCTTTGTCAAAGCAAGCAGTATAATGTGAGGCCAGAGCCGTGCTTTGAGACCCACCTTGCAGCCGACACAGGTGCAGAGCTCGGAGCGCCAACCGTACGGCCAGAACACAGCTCCCTCTCTGGGCCTCTGCACAGCCTGGGCCTGCAGCTCCTTCAGCCGGCACGCCACAGTTTTGGTCGTGGACTTCACAGGACTGCCTGCCATTTCCTGCTGAGTCTGTTTGTGAGGAGAACTCCTGTTTGCAGCCGCTGCCTACGACGTGAATAACAACAGAGGACGGAGTAAGGGACTGCGTTTCGGGTCTGTGTTATTTGGGCGGGAGGAGCAGACGCTGATGCCTGGACTTCATCAAAACACATCTCGACAAAATCCGCGCGGCACTGCAGGTGCGACCCAGGCTCTCATCCTGGCAGTCTTAACGGCGACCGACACGATGAGAAGACTGGCCGATGAAATCACTAGTTTACAGTAAGCCGTCCTGTGAAGCCTGGCCAAAGCCGTCCCCAGAGCAGGAGGAGCTGTGCCCCATGGGTCATTTCTCCTCTAATTACCCAGAGGAGATGGAAGCATGATAAAAAGGAGCTGGAGTCTGCTCTCTCTCTCTCTCTCTCCCTAATCCGCTCATTGCCCTCCAGCACCATCTAGTGACAGGCTGGTAACACTCATAATAATACTGCCATGGATGAAAGGTATATAACAATCATCAATACTGTTTCTTACCTTCTCCTGCTTCATACAGTCAAGGCTGGTGGAGGATCCCTCGCCCCCATTCTTACTGGGGTCACACTTCTTTGCTTCCTTCTCTCCTTCTTCCTCAACATTGACCTCTACCACCTCCTCCTCCTTACAATGACCGACTTTGATCACAGGCGGTGCTTAAGGGGAAAAGACGAGGGAAAAGTTAAATCCTGAATTTTACAGCTAAAAGCTCCCCTACGTTATACATATGGCTTCATCTTTGTTGGCTGTGTCAGGAAAATTAGTCACCTGCAATGTGAGCAGCATACGTCCACAAGAAAGGAGCCTTGTTCATGCAGGGCTCACACACCATCTCTTGCAGCTCCTCAGTCTCCACCACAGTGCAGCCCAGGTGCTGTCAAAGGGACACAAAGAATTTAAGCTTTTTCGACTGTTGCACTCACTGTAAATCACTCTGGAAAATATAGTGCTCTGAGAACATGGCCTCTCTCTCATTTCTTAAGATGAATTGCTACTTACCCTGGTATGAAACCAATCCTCACAGATGATGCATTGAATCATCTCATCATTGACCTAGTGGGAAAGTAGCAAAGTGTTTTGTGAACATGTAGTGACAGAGGACAGACAAAAAAAAGTTGTCATCCCAGAGTCAAAAGAGTATCTGAATTATGAGGGCAGAGACTAAAAATAGAGGAATACCTGATCCTCTGAGTCTGGGTATGGTCGGTCACATGAGCAGTAGGTGCCGTGGAAGTTGTGATTGTATTGGTTTTTAGCATTTTGGTTCTCTTTAGCCTGTGAAGATGTGAGAAGGAATATCTTCCATAATCAGCATATGCATAGCAGGCCAGCTTGGATATGAATTCTGTTAGAAACAGCATCAAAAGCAGAAGACTTACAGGAATCAGCTGGCACTGGAAATCCCCAAACTTGCCATTTCCACAATCACAGCGAAAATTTCTATATGAGAAACAACAGGACAATGGGCAATGTGTTATTAATTATGACAACGACTCAGATGACAAAACAAAGTGTGAGCTTGATTTAGTACGTTTGGTTTACTGTGAGAACAACACATGGGGAAATACATTCTCTTTTACTTAAATACCTTTTGGTGTACAGCTCAAAGATATTATGTCCATCGTGGCATTTGTTGGCGCAGGCGAGACAAAGGCCAGCGGGTTCTGCACCACTGGGAGTGCAACTGCTGCAGGCAAACACAGCCTGCCTCTTGACATAGCCCTGCAACAAGAAGCACAGCACGCATACAGATTCATTTTGATGACAGGGCCCTTACGAAAAATAACTAATTCTTGAATGCATTTTTGGAGGATGATACTCAAATGACGGCGAAATGTCACCATAAATTTCCTCGTACCACAGACACACTATACGCCCCTGTGGGAATATTAGAATTTGCTTTGGGGACGGCAGCTATAACGTTAAAGTCTCTACGTAAAAGTGTACAAGATATTTAGTTATTGGCAAAAAGCAACACGACTAGGCAACAGTGAAACAATGCCAGTGCATGCATGACTGCGGTGCATTAGCCCAGGCTAACGCGAGCAGACTGCTGTGGTGAAGCCTGCTCTTTCTTACCAGAGAGTAAGAGCAGTTTTCAGGGTCGCTTCCAGCCAACACACACAAAGCCTCTCTCAGCTCATCCTCGTCTGCAAGAATGTCGCCAAGGGATAAAGTCGAGTCATCTTTATTTACCGCCATTCTTGAAAAAAAGACTGTAAAGAGGACAGAAACACACACAGACACACACAGACACACACACCAGTTTGCACACAACAGTGTTGACAAATGTCTTTTCCGGGCGGGAGTTTGGCCACGTGGAGGAAGTGGCGAAGGCACCGGGTTAACAATCAAGATAGTTCACCTGCTATCCCAGCCTGTTGCCAGGACGACATAGTCCGTAACGTGCTGCTGCAAACTGCCTTCCAGAGCTCAAGAAAGCATCTTGGGGCTCAAACGTATGGAGATGAAAATGATTATTTATCGGGTGTAGTTTTACAACACATATGTTTGTTGCAACTTTAATTCAATGACAAAATGTGTTCATCACAAAAACTTTACAGACAGCAATCAAAAGCGGGGCGGAAAAATAGTGGTTTTAGTTCACGCATGCCTTACCAACTGTCGTTACCAACTGTCCCAGTGAAAGTGCCAAATTTATGGTGCCTATATTTCCGCTTTCAGAATCAGAATCCACTCTGATTAAGAGGACAAGCTGATAACGTCCCAGCTAACATATAACGTTCCCATAGCATTCCCAAAACGTTCTAATAACCACATAAAATAACGTTTTTTGGGGGTAATTTTAATAACGTTCCCCTGAGGTTCCTTGCTGGTAGCATTTTGGGTAAGGCTGTTGCAAAATGTTTTTGTACAACGCAACTTTCCCAAAACGTTCTAATAACCACATAAAATAAAGTTTTTGGGGATAATTTTAATAACGGTTGTCATTTTTTATTTACCAGAGAGTTTTCCCAACTTGTACTCAACATTAGTTGTACATTTAAAAAAGTTCCGTTTTAACATCTAGGGAACGTTATGGGCAAACATTCAGCTTACCTTCCTGAAACGTTCAACTAATCTTCCCAAAACGTTCTGACAAGGTAACGTTAGTTTTACGTCAGAAAAACGTTCAATAAACGTTCCCGGAACCAAAAATGGAACCAAAAACGGAAAACAAATTTTGCGAGCTGGGGTCCTCGTTTATACAAACTACTGGCGAAATAGCTTAAATATGAGTAATTCCTCCAAACTGGCGACATAAGTCCCTCTGACATATATAATTTGTGTAAAATGTTTACCAACACTACAATCAAGTTGCTTGACCAAACTATTACATAGGCTATTTCATTTAATAAAGCACAATTTGTATTACCTGACAGTGTATTTTGTTTATTATAACCACTTTTTATTTAAACTAAGCATTTTGCAATGTCCCGAATGTTCATTCAACTAGAATAGAAATAAAAGTAATAAAGTCGACAATTAATACAACACTTGAATAAACAGTGTATTGCCTTAGTTGTCTTCTTTCTCTCATAATATAATTAATCATAATTAATACATTTTCCATTATAAAAAAAGATCAAATACACGTGTGTCCCTAAATCTACTTTTAACCCTAAGGAAACACCCCGGTAAAATAAAGCGCTTTTCCACAAGTCATGATTTTCAGTTAAGTGACATCGTTTTCATGGAGGGAAAACAACGAGAAGGCAAGTAATTTTCCAAGCTCTATTTTGTATGTCTTTGAATGTTGTTTAATAGATTTAAAGATCATAACATGTCAATCCTGTTCCCTGTATTTCAAAGGATATACAATTCATTTTATAAATGTTTAAAGTTATTTAATAAATGCACATAAACCCTCACTACATGAATGCCATGTGTTCTCATGCTCTTCATTACATGGAGCACAATATAAACTTGAAATGTCAACCCTGTTGCCCTGTCATCCCCGTTACCTTGTGCAAAGTAGTCTACAAATACAGTGACAGTGTTAGAAAACGGACAGTAAACCTATTAATTAATTAAAATGTGTGAATACATATTGTAGATATAAGTCATATGACTTACAAGTAGGCTATAATTCACATTTTGACAACCTACCTGATTTACATGTGAAAATAAAATTAGATACTAATTTACCTGTGAAAAGAAAATGAGTGATACACTTACCCGATTTACATGTGAAAATAAAATTAGATACTAATTTACCTGTGAAAAGAAAATGAGTGATACACTTACCCGATTTACATGTGAAAATAAAATTTGATACTAAAGAAAATAAAATAAAAATTAGTAGCCTAATATATTGACCCGATTTAACTGTGTAAAGAAAATGAGTAATACACTTACCTTTTTTCCACTGTTAAGCAGTTTTAACTGTTTTAATGAAGTTCAGCATAATGGGCCAAGCTATATTAAGTTAATCAGTTGTCCGTTTTTGGCCAACGCCATAATAAATCTGCTGTAGTATGTTGCAGTCGTTTTCCAGAGGATGGCGCCCCTGTGATATGTTTCTTTGGGTCTAAATGTGAAAGCACCCTCTGAAAATAATGTTCACTGTTGCAGGGCTGACACTAAACTGTTGATCTGATTGGGGTGGTCTCATTGTGCAAGTTGCAATAAGCCTACATGTATGTTGAAAGATCAGTTCATCATGTAAACCGCAATAGGTCTACATCAGTTCGTTGCTCCATACTTTGCTTTAATCTTTCCTGTATGGACAGTGAGTTGAAAGCGAGTGAAGTGGTGCGCTCCTCTTGTGGGGAACAGACTGAACTACGCTCTGACCGCAACCGTGCCCGCCTCATGTTGCCTTCAGGAGCTGACGGAAGAATCATAGTTACAAGTTAAACCCACATGAACGACCAAACAAAGTGCTAAATACGACTGGGAAACTCGTAATTGTCAATGATAACCGAGTTACCGTGCCATAACGTTGAGGGAACGCATCAACAATTGATGGTAAAAGTGACGTCTAAACAATTTTTGCCTAAAACATTATTAACACGTCTGATGCACATTTCTCCTCTTCGTGCTACTCATACAGAACACATTAGGTCTGTACCGCTTCATTGCTAAAATAAAACAACACCCACAAAATAACTGCACTGGTTGCAGGGGGCGTTATTATTTCCTACCAAAAGCATTTGAATGCTCCCTTCCGACTTCCGAAAGGTCGACAAGGGGATTTTACGAGGAGCACGTGAATGCAGCATCAGTCTCCTGGATCCTGGGTGTGTGCAGTCGGTTCAGCTCTGAGATTGAGAGGGACGTTAAGTACATCTCGACGTGAGTCCAGCTGTGCTTGTCATCTGTCATTTTGTTTGAAAACTTCACCTCTTCCTCGCCAGGCGAGCTGAGAATGGGAAACTATCAGAGCTAGTTTCTGAAGAGAACAGAAATTCCGAAGGAACTGTGCTAAAACTGCCAGGTTAGCTCACCACAGCTTCTCGTTGCCAGCTTTATTCGTAGTTTAACGTTAGTCAATTGCTGCATCTTCCAGCTAACTGGTCGTAGCTAACTAACGCTAGTTAGGTGACTCATTTGATATTCGAAAATGGCATTAATCTGTTCTCCCAGTTAACGCTGGTCAGCTTTCTTAGCAAGCTAGCTTACCCCTTATTGCATGCCATGGGTTAGCTATGCAGATCACAGTTCGCTTACTTAGCTAGCCAGCTAACGTTAGCAATCTAGTTTAGCAAAAGGGGGTCAAATTCGTGGTACCAAATGAGCTTGTCTACTAGCTCGCTAACGTTGAAACACTGTGTGATGTTGTGCTTTGTAGCCAGCTAATGTTAACCACAGGAAGGCTATTGACGTTTGGTGTTTAGCAAGCAGCAGGAGTCAGACTAGTGGGGAGCTTCACTTCTAGCTGTGTGTGGCTTGCGTTCTCGTATTACAAACCGATTCGTGAACTTGTGTTTTCCCCTCACTGCTCTGGTAGGCTGGTGAGAGGCTACGGTTTCCTGTTTTCGCCTGACCAGGTTGAGCCTCCAGTCACATCATCTAGATTTAGAAGAACAGGAGCAAAGTGGAGATGCAGACCTTTCTGAAAGGCCGGAGAGTCGGCTATTGGCTCAGCGAGAAGAAGATGAAGAAGCTGAATTTTCAGGCCTTTGCTGATTTGTGCAGGTATGTAATGAAAAACAATCTTACTCAGACCAGACCAAGTGATTTTATTTGGCTAATTGAAGAGTAACTAACAGAAACAACTTCACATAAATGCACACAGCAGGCCTACATCGTTAACCTTTTTTTTCAGGATGTCAGTGAGTGTGAGTTGAGAGGTGCACTGACAGACTGTGTTTCCTTTAAACTTAGAGATTGACATTTTACAATTCATGTAGGCTTGCTAGGTTATGAATCTTGTGCTTTGCGCTGTTATTTGATTATCACCTCTGCCCGTCTTTCAGGGAATGGTCCTTTTGCTGTTTGTTTGAACTTTCTCATTAGAGAATGGTTCCCTGCTGCTCTCTCATGTCTGTTTGACATTTGAAGTTTCCGTTAAAGCAGTGTTGATTAGGCTTGTGGCTGCTCTGCTTCTTCCTTCTCTGCTGTATTAAAAGATTCTCTCTGTAATTGTATTTATGAATGCCCCAAGGGAAGGCGGCACTCTGACAAAAGTCATGTCCTTAGTCGGTGAAATGCGTAATGCCCTTTGTTTGTTATGTCTTCCGTCAATGCTTGTTGAGACATGACGCTGAGAATAAGGAGACAGGAGGAGGTAATGTTTGTAGGAAGGGATGTTGACTTGGCCTAAGGTGCATCTGTAACAGGGCAAGTGCCAGAATTTGAAACTTAAGCGAGTGTTATTTTTATTTGTTCTGAAGCATGAGACTTAAATTCAGGTTCCAACCTGAAGCAATCATGAAGTTAGAATCCAGAAAAACAAGATTCTCAACTGTGATGCCCTCAAGACATTGTTTGGAGCCATTCCATTGACAGCAAATGGGAGGCTGACTTTGTGGACTGAAAGAATGTTTGTTTTAACTTTTGATTTTTATTCTGTAGTATTGTTAACAATTTTAAACCAGAATATGTACTCATATCCCCAAAAAGTTACCCTTTGACTGTCACAGTATCCAAATTGTCTCGTTTATATCTGTATCATCTATATTATCAAGTTGCTCCACTGATTGTCATTATATCACAAACTAGAATCTTTTTTGTTTGAATTTTTGTTTGTAGTTGTGAGAGGTTTTGTTCATCTACATGAAACTAGACTTGTCTGTTCAAATGCGTAGGCATGACATGAATTTTGTTCAAGGGTGTATTTCCAGTGTAGCATGGTTTTGTGTGATTCCCTGGCCTTGAGAGAGGGAGCTGTGTCTTAATGTTGTACATTATCTTGCCATGATGTAGCTTATCTGTCTCCAGCGGAGTGAAGAGTTATATAAGGTGTTGTAAAGTGGGACACAGATTTCCTCAGCAGGCTTGACTTGGAGAGAAGTGAACTATAGGCTACATAACAAAAGGTCCGGTATATCGGCTCCAAGGTATGACACCAACCTTCTCATCCCTTGCTGCCACAGTCTGAAGCTGCCTGTGCTGTAACAGGGCCACTGTCACATTGAAAACACAAATGTAAAAAAGCCAGTCGTTAACAGGGAGCGATAACAGGAAACTTTTTAGATCCTTCAGCCATTCATTGTAGTAAGAATGTGTTTCTGTTGGTTACGTATTTTAGCAGTGTGGATTGTCCCAGCTGATGGCTTTGGTGAAGGATTTTCACCTTACCAAGAGGGTTGTTGCCTCACAAAGCAACCCGATTGAGCCTGGACAGATTACCACACTGTAATCCACAAAACATTTTTAATCTCTTCGTAAACCTCCAGCCAAATCCCCCCCCTCCCCAGTCCGGAAGCTGGATTGCGGTCTATAGAACAGAGAGGGCGCGGGCCGGGTGTTAAGAAGTGGTGTTTGTGAGTTTGTGATAGCAGATCTCGCAAGGAACAGTCAAACTGATAACCTTTTACACAGCGACAACAAATGCCATCCGATTTACATGACAAAGAGCTACACAACGCATGTGAATCAAGTTTATGATTACCACATGATTGCTTTTACCATATCACTGAAACTAGTCTTTCTCTTCTAGTTCTCTTTTTCAAATAGATTTCCCTTATTATATAGCATGTCAGAAAACAAAAGTCATCCTTTAGAGGAAGGAAAAGATGGAACTAACTTAACCTTCCTATGTGTGGCTCCCATATATAGACTGGATCTGATTTTAAAAAGGCCTCTTGTCTTGCACAACACCACACAAATCCAAGGTGTCTCTGTCAGTGGCACTTCTTTGAGACATTGGTATTGTAATCTTGGATCTCCATACCTGCTGTTATGCATTAGTGGCAGCTTGTTGCCAAACCTCAAACAAGAAAAGCAGTTTTACTTGTTATGGTCTAGACCAGGGGTGTGCCAGGGGACCAGGGGAATGCAGGTTTTTGTTCCAACCAAAGACCACACCAGGTGATCTTGCTGATTGGTTCCTCCTCTCTGGTTGAAGTGCTAATCAGTAAAATCACCTGGAGTAGTGTTTGTTTGGAATGAATACCTGCAGACTCTCGGCACTCTATAGCACATGGTTTGACACTTCCTGGTCTAGACATTAAGGGGAATTGCTTCCTTGGCACTCTCAAACTGATCAAATTTCAGTTCATATACCTTGGCTTTATGTTATAGATTGATATGGGTAATCTTCCAACATGTTGGGCAGCATTGTCCAGTACAAAGAGAATGTTTTGCCTCAATAGAATGTGCCAATATTAGACTCTAATACTGACTGGCCAGGCTTTCCTATAGACTCACTCACACCATGTGGCATGCAGCTGACATTGTGAGCGCTGTCCTGTCTCATGCAGCTGGGCATTGGGAGATTCCTGCTGGTCAGAGGCAATGTGCAGTGGCGCTTTGGACCCATTTGGGTTTATGTTTGTGCCCATTCATAAGCTGCCACAGCAATTCAGGGGCTTCCTGCTGACTGATATATACCTGATTGGGGGAAAAGAGATGCTTTTCTGGACAAGAGCCTGAGCATCATTGGACACTATGGAAATATTTTCACTTTTTACTGTCAAGGCAAAGCCATTAAGCTCTCAGAAGCTACATACTGGGACACAAAGCCCAATGACATTGAGCTCCACCTGTGTTTGGACTTATCCTTTCTCCTTACTATCTTACTATCACATTGTTGTACAGGTCAACGCAGTCTGAAAAACAACCACTTGTACACTTTGTAAGTAGTGTTCATATCGTCATGCAGCAATCAGGTTTATGGTGTATCATAAATCTTTAGGGGTATACAGCGATGAAAGCCAAAAGCTGAAACGTCTGTACCTTTCTGCCCTCTGTTCATTCACGTTTTTGAACGCAGTTGTGCATCAGGTCATCTTTTGGAGTGTGAACCTCTTTTTTTTTTTTCTTATTGCATAGAGTTAACAGCTACATGATACTGTGTCTTAGTATGTTACTGAAATGGTGTACTAAAAAGTGCCTTGTTTGTCACCATATCTCCATGTTCTTGTGTGTCAAGCCTAAACAAAAAGTGCTGACCCTGGCCTGCTTGTCTGTTGAGTCTTCCCTCCATCCCTTTCATGGTGTTGACTGAGCAACAATATGGGAGAGCAGACATTCTCCATATATCGGAGATGGGATGAAACCAAAGGCCCCATTCACACCACATGAAACGGGCCAGCTGCAGTATTAAATATCCACATTGTTGTGAAGCGGCGAATGGCTGCTCTGCTGTTACCATGGGGCTGTAACCTCATAACAACTGGGACAGGCTGAGTGGTGGTGTTGGAGTGGTTTTGTTCCTCGTCGTAAAGTCCCTCAGCCAGGAGATGTGTTGTTCTGGCCACACAAGTTTTTCTTATTGGAATGGTTCTGAATGTCTTTGACAATTCTGTGGAAGAACTGAGCAAGAGAGGACACTTGACAGGCCCTCTCCACCAGAACTGTGCAAAATGCCATCTCTCTCTTCCACTGTGTGTTCTGGCAGGCCTCAATTCTTTCTCTTTCAGTGGAAGAATAGGCCTAATATGATTCTGACGTCTCCCCACAAACCAGCAGGTTTAAACATGTCTATCCGTTCTGTGTCTTGACAGATTTCTAGAAAAGCATAAAGGCTCCTCTTGAAACAGAAAAGTGAAAAAGTATTTAACATGATGCAACTCATCTCACATAGACGTCTATGTGTGTAGGGTGGGGTACTTACAGATGACTTTGTCTCGGCATAGGTAGAGATAAAGAGAAGGGATCTGTCCAGGTTCCTCTTGTGGTCCGTGTAGTGGTGTACTGTGTTAGAGCTGCTGGAAGTCTGTTAGTCAAACGCCGCCGAGGACTCCACTCTTGTAGGGGTCTGCTGGTTGCCAAGCAACTGATTTTTACCCAAAGCTTAGAATTTCCATGCTGTTTCTGAAAAGTCGAATGTTATCCAGCTCTGGAGTGGAATCTGGTTTTTCAGTCGCAATGATTATACGTTGCTGTCCTGCTATCAGACAAATGTATTTAATAATTTAGCTTTTTCTGCAACATTGCAACACAGCATTGACTTCACCATATTCCTATATTTTTTCCAATGATTCATTCTTGCTCTCTGTTTTAGCAGTTAATGTCTTTGCTTTGTGTTGCTGACTGTCCATATAGCCAAACTGCTAAAAACACTGGCGAATTTCTGTTTAATTCCTCTTATGATGGGGAGCTTTTTTGACATACATGACCATATGACCATATAGCAAAAATAAGGGTGCTTGTCGTGATGCATGTTACAGTCTTTATTCTCTACTAGAAATGGATACAAGCAAGGCAGTCTTATCAGTTTTATTGAAGATGCAATTTCTGATCTGTCACATTCATTTTATTAACTGTTTTTTGTCTTCTCTTTCAGGAAAAGAGGAATAGAAGTTGTTCAGGTAAGTGGACAGCATTTTTTTTGTCAGGCAGTGTTTTCAATGTTGTAGAAATATATATATATACCCAGCAGTCATTTATTGATTTAGTTTGCAGTTGTAAGTTTAGAGCCTTGTTGACAGGCGTAAGAGCAAGATATGATGTGTGCCAAGCACTGTGGAATTTTGTAGAACAAGTCTATCAACATTTGTCAAAGGTTTCTGACACTTCTGGTTTTATCACTGGGCTGAACAAAAGACATGCTCCTACCAGCTTCTCCTGCTCTACTACCTCTGTACACCCCCACCTCCTTTTGCCCACCCCACATTCTCCTCATTCATCTAGTAGCCTGCAGTGCATCTCTTCACCCATCTCTTGGGGAGAGAAGGGGGGGGGGGGTGAAACCATTCTCTACACCCAGATATTTTGCAGATAGTCTACTGTAAACTACTGAGAGTTTAACTTCATGCATATTTCCACTGTAACCTCCTAGATGCCTCATGGAGATGCTTCACAGGCCCTAGTGCTGTACTCAGTCTGTAAGCGTCACCAATCATAGGCTCCCTGAGCATGCAGTGTTCAGTGTTCAGCTGTGATGCAACCCATCCCAGCAGGATATTTCAACACCTGACCTCAACTCTCTCAACTCTATTCTACCTCAGAGGAATCTGCTTGGGGCTTTGGCTACACATAATTTACTGTAGTGTGTATGTGATTGTGTGGCTGGATTTATACATACTGTAAAACTTTCAGTAAAGACTGGATCTCAAGTAGGGACGGTGTATATGCATAAATAAAGGCCGGTCCCCAATAAAAGCTGGGTACAAAAATATGGCATAATTACCAGAAAGGTAAGTTTCTGGTAATTACGCAAAAGCTTTGAAATTGATTGCGGAAACATTACTTTACTGCTTGGATTGCTATACAGCTTTGCTCCTGTTTGTTAGTCAATATGCTCTCAATGGTGAAAGTTGCTGGTCAGTCAAAGTGCTCCCTGGGATTGAGGAGGAAATCAAGGGCCGGTTTTCTGGTCTCTTCTCTCAGCCTCTTATCCTTAGCTGTGTTTCTCTTTTTTTATGCCGTCTCTTGTCTTCTTAGAGGTTATTTTTTTTCCTCGCTTTGAGGTTATTTTTTTCCCCCTCACTGGGTAGAACCCTGTCCTGGGAATAGTCCCAAAGTAAGCAGGGCTTTGTTTCCCAGTGTACCCCTCCTGGGAGGCAGCAGATCCTCACAGCTCCTCAGCTAGGGGCACCCAGGGGCTTGTACAGACCCTTAGCCTCCTTATCATCTCCTTTTCCAGGACTACCTGTTGTCCACTGGCTTTTTTCTCCTCCTTCAAACGGGTACAACCTCTCTATATTTTTAGCTGGGCTGTCGCTGCCAATTCAACAAGCTCTATACAGACAGACACCTGGAGGTTGTGTTTTTGAGTTCACACCGGAGAGAGCAGCCTGCGAGATGCATCCGGTGCCAGTCAGTGTCTGCACTGTCATGGCCACGTCACAGGGGAAGACAATGGCAGCCATTGTAATGCTTTGGCCTTGTTATGCAAGTCTATGTATAAAGCTGTCACCCCCTATTATAATGAAAAAGAGGGATGCTGTGTTTGAGATAGAGAGATCATAAGAGGGATGGAGAGAGATGGAGGCAAAGGGAGGTCACGGAGAGGGTGGGGTGGATTTACATTATGGAAAAAGCATTTCCGCATGAAACTTGTCTTTTAATACCATGACCAGAGAGAAGATGGCATTCCATCACAGATATAGTGTTTGGTTTGAGTGTTGTTTTTTTTGGGTGGGTGAGGGGTTGTTACTGTTATTTGAACATCAAGGCTATCTAACCTTGTCCTCTAGAAGGCTGAAGTAGAATATAGCTGCAGATTTATCCTGTCCAGCCCAAACAGTCACCTAACCTTGTCCTTGTGGTCTGACAGACTTAGCTGATCCTGGTGATAACCTTGGATATCCAAGGATAAATAAAAGAGATCATCTAATCATCTAATCCTGGCCTTTTGCTGGCAGGAGACACTCTTACTTAATGTTGTTTTGCAGCCTAAAGAGCAGTGAATTCTCTGATCCATTGTGTGTCAAACCCCCAAATTTGTTGGCTCAACAGCATGCTATTAAATCAAAGCTTAGGCCCAGACGTTGCCATCAGCTATGCATTGCCCTATGTGGAAGTGCATTATGCGATGTAGAGTATATTTGCCATGAGATGTTTGGAATCTCCAGAGGGCTTGGCAGTGGCTTTGACATCACCCTGTGTGAGCAGATCTTTGCTAAATCTGGCGGCCCATGGGAGCTCATTTTATATTTCCATTTCTAGTCTGGGAAAACGATCTGCTTCTACGCCCATCAGGAAGATAGAACTGAGAAAGAACAGAAGGCAGGTTCTTTTATTCAATTTTATACAATTCATCTGCCTTTAGTCTCTACCTTCTCCCCACTCAAGTTCATTTGTTTTCAGGTAACCTATTATCACACTCACCTTCTCTCTACCCTCCCACCCCCCTTCATTCTTCCTCTCCCACCTCTAAGCGATTTGTATACGCTCATCAATATTGACCCCTTTGCCCTGATCGCATAAGAGCCGTCCTCACAGAACTCCTTACATTAGCCTGTCTGTATCACACAGCTGATGAGATTAACCCACCAGGCTTGGTTTAGAGGAGGCCAATATTCACTCTCAGAGAGTGGAACCCATCAAGGCAAATGGCCACCAACTAAGTGGGCTGTCCAAGAAAAGTTATTGAGTTACCGATTTTATTATATGGTAAGTGCTTGTGAATTTAAAGTTAATTTCCGGCCTGTACCTGTATCTCACCCACATATTGAATTTGTGGAGGCCGACAGAAATTAGATCCTCTTTAGAAGGCATTTATTGGTCTTCCATTGCGCCAAGTTTCCAAAGACGGCTGCTTGGTGGACATTATTTGGATTTTGCGTTTAGTAGCATAACCTAAGATGGGGCCGAAGATCAGAAATCCAGAGAACGTTTGAAGGCGGAGGTTAACAGGCAGTCACTACAACAAAGCCATAATGTATGTGTTTACCAAAATGTACCTTGGATACCTTGTCAGTATTTTATGAGCAAAAAACATGAACACTACTACATCATCTCGGAGTGGATAGTGTAATGTTGCTGCTTTCATTCTCCCTTGCTTGGCCCCTTTCAAACACACATTTGTACTGAAATAAGCAAGAAGAAATTCTGACACAGAAGTGATGAGTGATGAGTGACTGGAAAGAAAGGGAAAGCATACACTGTATAAGGAGACTTCCCATTAATGCTAATATTAAAAAAATCAAGTTTTCTGTCCCTTCCCACTGAAGCTGTCACAACTTTTCCTGTATTCTGACAATAAATACATCTTTGTCTTATCTCCTGCCACATTTTTTTTTCTTTCTTCCAAATTGGTGTTCGTAGTTCTTTAAGAATACAAATATGCAAAGAGGAATGTGGGAGTTGTATGAAAATTTGCAGTTAAGGTGTGAAGATTAATTAGCTCAATTTACATTTTCAGAATATTACAACTTTTACTTCCTTTTATTAATTAGATATTGTTTAACTAATGGAAATGATTTGTAGAAAATATATTTCCCAAGTGCTGTAAACCATGATGAATTTGGAACGTGGACATGTATACAGGAGTGAAGGTTTTGAGGGGGGTCGGGTTATTGAGGGGTGGAGGGGATAATGATAAATGAGGCTTAAGTTTGACCAAGATGAACCCTAAAGCGCCTCCCTTGCCACCCTGACCACCATTATCCCTTCTCAGTAGGCCTGGGAGAGGCATGGAGCCTCCGATGGAACATTTGCATGGAAGCAGCATTCCTCCCTTCTTCCTCACTGTCTCATTCCTTCTCTGTCAGGCTTTAGGAGACCCAGTGAAGCTGTTGTCTCCTTCACCCTCCCTTTTCTTTTAAGTCCTTCTGTTCTCATTTAAAACACACAGATAAAAATGTGCTTTGGTAGCTCTCTGCCTCATCATTGGACTTCAGTCATAGATTAAGTAGTGGTTATCCTAATATGGTCCTCAGCAAAGTGTATGCATGGTGATGAAAGCTGAAAGACGGTTAACTCATAATCCAATTCTTCCAGCGCACAAGAGAGTCAGTTAGACAAGTCTAATTACTCCATGGACTCGGGGGAGGCTGAGGAGACGACCGTTAGCCTAATTAGCTCCCTATTTGACCCTCCACACACTGTTTGGCTGGAGACTCACCTTTATGTTTCTTGTCTTGTTTGTACTTTATATGCAATGTGGCCAGCAGTCACCGTTTGTCTCGGACACATATGCTGTCTTACACCAGGGTGTCAAGTGCCACACGTCATTCAAAATAAATCATTCATCATGCGTCTGTCTGCTCTCTGCACACACAGTCTGTCTCTAGGTTGATCTGAGAACAAAGGAAAAGCCAGGTGAGACAAGATCCAGCTGATGTAGCTAGAATGAATGAGTCAATGCCGTCTAATTGATCAACAAGCACTATGGCAAACCCCATAGAGACAAATAACTGCACCCTCTGCATAAAACAATGGTTCATACAGTAGACATTTGTGTCCACTACACTTTACGCAACAGTGTCCATACTGTTTGCTCAAATTCAGCGCTCTTAGATTTCCCTGGGGAACAGCCAAGGCCCTCCGTGGAGCTACATGAAAGCTGAAAATATGTTGCCCTTGACCGACCCTCTCCCTCCAGGATCCAGTGTTTTCTGTGCTGTCCATCACTGC
Source organism: Centroberyx affinis (assembly GCF_046629955.1). Classification (NCBI taxonomy): domain Eukaryota; kingdom Metazoa; phylum Chordata; class Actinopteri; order Beryciformes; family Berycidae; genus Centroberyx; species Centroberyx affinis. The sequence continues at coordinate 24,601 of NW_027280025.1, forward strand.
CATGGCCCACCGCGAGCGCTCTGTCCCAAAGGGACTTGCAAAGACGTCAGTTGACATTTCTGCTTTTAGCATTTAGCAGAACATCAGTGACTTTACCGCCGGGTTTTTGGATGAGTTCTAAAGCAAGGTCACTGTGTATGCACATGGGGACAGGAGAGCCTCATCCTGTGCGATGCGTCCTTGCCAGTGGGTGCTGACCCCACGGTGTAGAGTCCTGTTTTTGTGGAGGGGCCAGGCTGTGGATGGGCCCTCTATGTTGTGTAAGCGGGAGATTAAAAGCTGTGCCTCAGTGGAGCATAGTCAAATCCCCTGCCACCCCGCCCTGCCCCACAGACCCAGACACTGCTAGCTAGACAGAAAGCGAGAGTGACAGAGAGAGATGGGGGCTGCTGTTAGGCCACGCTCTCTTCAGACCACCTCAGTTCTCTTCAGCCCTGCTGTACCTCACCTGCTGCCGCCCTGTCTACATTGGTGGTCACAGCGGTTAGTGTTATAGACCCAGTGGTAGAGTGTATCCACAAGTGACAACAGTTTTTATGGGTGTTGACTTTTCACCACAGTGCTATTAAGGTCATGGCCGCATGTTTATGTGTATTATGCATCTGCCATATGCTCACATATCCGTGCCCACGTGTGAGCCTTTCCACCACATGATTTCTGATAAACTGGCTTGACTGCTGGAGACACTGACTCACTAGAGCCTTTACAGTGCTATTCTAACCTTTAAAGGATTGTTTCATACTTTTTGCCATCATGCCAATTGATTCTGATCAAAATTTCATCAATTACTTCACTGTAGAGCTACGTACCTCTCAGTTTGCAGGGAGCACTGCTCTCTCAACAGAATCCAACTGGGCATATATGTATACTTTTTTGAAGTACAGATATTTGCAAGCTTCACGGGAGTTTGCAAAGTCACTGGACTCTCTTCTCATTGTCAGGGGTTTGAGATGTTTACATTTTTGCACCACGTTGGCATGTCATAGGTGAGGTTTAAGGCATGTTGCTACAGGAGCGGGGAGTGGAGGAGAATGAGTCTCAACAGTGTTAAGGTGGGGAGAGTGAGAGATGCAGTAATGATGTAGCATAATGAGTTCCTAAGGGGATACAGTTTAAATAGAACACTGCAGGGTGTGTGTGCATGTCTTTGCATGTTTGTGTACTGTGTCCATGCTGTATGGTGTGCAGTATAGACTGCAGTGCCTGCTCACTATAGAAAAGCCCAGATTCCATGCCGGCTTCACTTGTGAGATTCTAGATAAGACTTTACCATACCTCTAACATCAGAATATATCACTTAACTTGGGTGGAAACTAGAGCACAGTTGGCTATTGCATATTCTCTGATGAAACCTGGATAAAGAACCTGGCCTCTCAATTGATATTTAACAGATTTACCACTCTGTGCGATTGACTTTTCAAGGTAGGACCAAGGGTACGCTAATTAGTCATCTATCCGTCACACCTCTCAGAATGATTAACCAGGTAACACTGGCTCTGGCTCTGACCAGCCCTAAATCAACCAAGACTCTGTACAGTTCCACAGAACTTCCATTGATCCACACCTATGTGACTAAGGTGTGTTTGTTCTCGGTTTGCATACTGTCTGGGCAGCACAAAGGACAGTGAGGTCCTGCCGGACTCTGGTTTGTTTGCACAGGTGCTGCTCAACTGTCTTTTGTTAGTGGTGATCTGGTGATCTCCATTTGCTGATTAGCTATGTGTGGGTAATGAATCAGTGTACTGCTGTATTATGTAACAGCCCCACTGCAACCAAGACAATTTGCTCTTACAACACTGTCTTCTCACACATTTAACTCTCGCCAAAGCACTTGCATAATGTGCTATGACAAGCCAGTATTACATATGAATATATGTTTGTTTATGTTTATAATGTGTCTCTTACAGTCCCAGTTCATTATTTTATGAATACAAGAAGTCTTCTTGTATTGCTCTTGATTTTTTCCACAGTAAAGGCCTTGGTATGATTAATGATATAAATTAAGACTGCCCCAGCTATATTGCTGCTATTAGACAGCATTTTGCTTGAAGTCTAGTCAGAGATTTCTGCTGATTTCTGTTTGTTTCAAAATAGCCCTTCACTACCTGTAGGCCTTTTCTGCAATTATGAAATGCATTGTCTCTGCTGGAGACGAGCCCGCTAAAGGCAACACACTAAAGGCTACACTATCGGTCTCTTTTTCTTTCTCTTCTCTTTCTCTATCTCTTTCATTCTTTCTCTCTCTCTCGCTCTGTCTCTTTGTGTATCTCACCTCCCTCCACCTATACAGTAGGACCTTTGTGATTTACCAACAAAAGAAGAAGAAATAAATGCATAGTCACACTCCTTAACACTCTTAGATTTCAAACTTTAAAAGTTGTCTCTCACACACAGACCCAATCCTGACCTCCCTCCCTCTCTCACATCACAGTGAATACATTCAGTCAGAACCACAATAGAGGCCCCTTGTGATTTCGACATAGCATGTAAGCCAGCAGAGGAGTGGCCATTGTGCCCCTAAAGCCTGGCATCTCTCCTATCTTCTCTAAAGTGTGCGTGCGTGCGTGCGTGCGTGCGTGCGTGCGTGCGTGCGTGCGTGCGTGCGTGCGTGCGTGCGTGCGTGCGTGCGTGCGCGTGTGTACCCACGTAAGGCACAGTACACTTAAGCTTATAGAGAGCTGATTTGACTACTTGTGAACTACTGGGCCACTGCAGCCAATCCTACTATTTCCCTCCTCCTCCGCCAGAGCCATTGGTGTGGAGGCAGTCATTTACAGAAAAAGGGTGCCATTGTTGTTTTATAAAAGCAATAATTTGCAAGAAGCAATGCTTTGTGATTTTTAGAACACTGAAGAGAGTTTTTTGGCACTGTTTCATAACAACGCGTCTTAGCTGTTGAAAAACCTCTGTAACGAATGGCTTCTCATGGGTTTTTGCTGAAGTATAGATCCATTTCTAATGCAGTAAATGAATACCTGAGTTTAGAATCTGCCCTGTTTGCGGCATAGCCCTTGACCCCTGGCTGTTGTTCCCTCCTTAGCTGGACCTCAGCCAACCCCTGGAGGAGCAAGGTCCCCTGGACGTCATCATCCACAAGCTGACTGACCTCATCCTGGAGGCTGACCAGAATGATTCGCAGGCTGTGTTGCTGGTGCAGAGAGTACAGGTAGGCATCTTCATCTTCTCTGTCCCCCGGGGAATCACCTCAATATTCATAGCTCTTACACAGGTCTGCAAAGTCTGGAAAAGTATTGAAAATGAATGTGATCATTTCCAAGTTGCACACACATTTTTGGAAATATATGGAAAAATGTTGTTGTTCAGTCCCAATGCACATATGACTGCACAATCAATGTAGTTTTTGATCCACTCCACTGTCATTTGACATTGTTGTAGTGAAGAATAATCTTACACTAAAGATCTTCAAATACAGTTTAGAGATAAATGCCTGAAAAAAGTCAGAGAAATTTTGAAATGGAAAACATGTAGGAGCTGTGGATAGTGTTTTCTCTGACATAGCAACACTGCCGCAGGCAAAGAACATCTATGGATAACAGCCATTTATGTGCATAATTGTTAAAGTGCCAATTTACGTTCAGGGGAAGCTGATAGACAAGCCAGAGAGACAGAGCCAAGACTCAACTACCAGAACATAATGGGATATATTTGAATTCAAACTAGCACAAGGTGACTAATTATCCAGAACCTGTTAAACAGAATGCTGTCACTAAAAGTTCTTCAAGAGTTTTGCTTGTTCTTATTGGAGTGGGAAATGTCTCTCAGGGACAGTAAGTGTTCAGCTGGTGTCTATCACATCACAGCAGGTCACAGCTCCAAATGTGGCGGTGTCTCCACACTTCAGAATTTGTGTGTGCGTGTGCGTTCTTCACTAATCTGGCAGTGCTAAAGATGGTGTGAAGGCGAATTTTATTCCACCGACTCTCTTTCTGTCTCTTTCTCTCCCGCTTCCTCTCTCTTTCTGGATGACTCAGAAGCGCTGCGATCATGATCAGCATCACGTAGTTCTGTCAACATGTTACTGACTGCTCAATTAGGAAGGATAAACAGGATGTCAATACAGAGAAATTAGGCCTACTTAAACATCAAAACCTAGTCAGTATTAATGCATAGCTGCATTCACTGATGCCTGACTTCAAGCCATTTTGGAAACAAATTGCTGACACTTTGTTTTCTGTAAAGCACTCTGTGTTGCAAGCACTCTATAGAACATTCCCAAAATCTATTTAGCAACAATCATGATCCAGTACAATTACAGTTGAATTCTTCCTTAATCCTCTTTGTACCTACCTAGAAACCAACAGAATCAGAAATGTGGATATTTTTGATGAATGTGGCAGTCACTACAATACAACACCATATGTGTTTCCAGTCATGTGTCTCCAGTGTGTTACAGTATCATAGATTTGCAATAGAGAATCATCCATCTGTTGCAAGACCCCGCCCCTTATCTGGCACTCATTGGTGGGAAGAGGCTACTCGCCAGCGGTCATTGGTTTAATTTAGTGTCCCTCCTCAGGCAGCATCATGACTCAGTCTCCCCAGCTGGCTGACGCCACATAGCAACAAAACAGGGGCCAGTCTGTTCCCAGCAGCAGGCAGGTTTCCTCCCAGGCACATTAGAGGTGAACCTTGACCCTTAACACCCGATGCCTCATCTAACACATGCACACATGGGGACACACATACACACACACATACATGCACAGACGTTAACCACATTACTTTAAGAGATACAAGAAAGAGCCACCATGCTTTAGGGGAACAGTGGCTACTTGGCTCCTGGGACCATTACTTTATTGTTGTACCTCCCATGCTACTGCATAGATCACACTTTATTTACCTCTAAACATCCATCCATTCATTCATTTTCTTGCTGCTTAACAAGGTCAGGGTTACAGTGGCAACAGGGCAGCACAGATGTTGCAGTCCCTCCAGTGAGTCCTGGGTCTCCTCCCAGTTGGCTGTGCCCAGTACACCTCCAAAGGGTGGTGCATCAACACCAGGTCCCTGAACTACTTCAACTGGCTCTTCGGTGCGGCGGAGCAGCAGCTCGACTCCGAGGTCGTCATAAATAACCTCCTTGCCTTTGTGGTAACTGGAATAAGCCTTCCTCTTTAAAATAGTCCTTTATTCAAAACAAAATGTCAGGCTGGGACGCGCTCTGGTGATTCAGTGGCCTGAGGTGAGCCATGTGCACACCAGACTTAGGTCAAATAGAATTTGCAAATACTTTCCATGATTTGTTTTATGGCAGCATGACTATGGATGAAATGATAAACACATTTATCTTGCTAGATACTGTGGTTGTTATTAGTAATCAGTTATTAGTCAGCATTATTTGAGGAACAAAATTATTTTACTGCACTTTTTTCTTTCAACATCATGGCTATTTTCAGCTACAGCAGGCATTGTAAATTAAATTAAAATGTCAGTATTGTCAACATACCAACATTCTATGATTATTAATTGTGGAAGGTAAAATTGCAATATACAATTCTAAACACTCTTTTTGCCTACCTTGGTGCCAGATGGGTGGGGTTTGCCACATAAGACAATACAAACAATCAAAACAATCACAGGGAACTATTTGAAAGTCAGTCTAGTATACTTCTCTGTGAAACATCCTGATGTGGTAAATTCCACCTATCTGGTACTCTGAGCAGGCTAAGACAAGTGCTAAGAATTATTTGCAGCTACAAGTTAGATGCCTGTGGCATCACACATGCTGACCCAGCTCCCAACCAGCGCCACATATTTTACCCTCTCTCTACCATATTTTCTGGGACTTTCTACTGCATGGAAACAGATATGCCGTGAAAAACGAACAGAAAATGTGTGGCCCTCTCTGTCTCTCACCCTTGATGACAGACGTCTGGCTCTTTTCCTCCCAAGCACCTGCTTGCCAGTGCTAATCTCCATTTCACCTCCCTCTTTTGTCTGTGTTTTCACCACATTTCTAAGATACAAAAGTCAGTAAGTGACGGTCCAGATCAACAGTGTGTTTCTCTAAACTCCTGGAAGATTTAGTTTAGGTTTATTTTCTGACGGCAGCATGTTTGTCTTACATAACCACTCAATGGGATGGGTTGTGCATGTCAAGGAAAATACATTTGTTTACATTCAAATTAAAATTCAAATGAGCTTTATTGGCATTAAATACTTAAATGCCAAAGCAAGAACATGCTGTGTGCGTAAGCACATGTGTGTATTGTGCCCCTGTGCAGGTATGGGCATTTTTCCGTTGTGTGTGTGTGAGCTTGATGTCTGACGTAGCTGTGTATGTTTTATTTCATGCAAGTGTGGATGACAGTGGAACTGTGGTGTTTTAAAGGGCTGTGATGTGAGGAGGCAGGCTGTTTGTATAATGTGCAGGCCAGCCAGCTCCACCTGACAGTGTTTGTGAGTCAGAGTGTAAATTGTTCGGAAGGAAAGGCTGGCAGAGAAATCCACAGAGCAGAGATGGAAATGTGGACGGCATGGAGAGCTGGGAAGTGGAGAGGAGGTTGGTGTAGAGTACACAAGAGAAGAGATGGGGAGTGTGGTTATGTAAAATGGCAAACCTCATGCTGACCTAACAGCCGGCCACGCAGAGATATAGTGATGTAACCTCCATAGGCCCGCTGGCATACATCTCTCTCTCACGCCCACGTACGCACACACACACACACACACACGCACACACGCACATACATACAGTGAGACATGTTGACCCATCTTCATTTAACATTCCACCTAATCTGTATCTATATGTGTTGTGTGTCTGTGTGTGTTTGTGTGGTTTTTGTGGTGTGTGTGTATGTGTGTTTCAGGACTACATTGATGCCCACCCTGAGACCATTGTCCTGGACCCCCTTCCAGCCATCCGAACCCTGCTGGATCGCTGCAAGTCCTACCAGCTTGTCCACAGGATAGAAAGCTGCATGCAAGGTAAGGCTTTCCAGGCAAACATGTACTCACAATGTCAATGGCTCAAATCAGATATATGGTATTTGTTTCTCTGTCCCTCTCCCACTCCTCTGCACTATCTAAAAAGCAGAGGATGCCTAAAATAATACAGGGTACTTTGTTCCTCCTGCTGTGCTTCTGAAAAACTAGGGTTTCTTTTGGTACGTTATTAAAGCTCAGAGGAGAGAGCAGAGTTGCGGTAACTGCAGGATCTCTGTCTTTCCTCTCCAGTTCCAGAGGAGACAGATGGGTAACGTACGACAGCGCTGGATGTCGCGTCTCACTTGAATGATGTTATTTGATGCTTCCGAGCAGATGTTTTATTCTCGCTGGCGGAGCGCTGGGCTAATATCATAATTCTATTCCTCCCCTCCACGTGACAGTAGCACCTTTCCATTCTCCCCTGCCTGAACCCAGTGTGAACCTGGCCCACGGCTCTGTGTACAGTAGGCTTCCCACTGATGGATCGGAGTCTCATAAGTTAGAGGGGAAGGCTGTCATCGAGCCGGGCCAGCAGCACCTTCCCCTGTCACTGGGCCCATAAACTCAGCAGGGGCCAATGTCTTTTGGCTGGGAGCAGAGCAGTGGAATGATGACAGGACGTTAGCGACAGGAGCACATACCCTCCCCCACCCCCCACACACACACACACACACACACACACACACAGTGATCACACCTGTGACTCATCCGCTGTTCATTTACCCCCGTACATGGCAGGGAACGTAAACCCTGGAAGTATTACTTCACTGTGTGTCCGTGTGTCTGTGAGTCTGTGAGGCACCACAGTCTTGTGTCAGAGGAATGGATCAGAGGCGTTTCAGAATGTCGGCAGTGTCAGTGGTTTCTTAAAATAGAAACGCAAAAAGACGTCTTTTTATCCAAACAGACATGATGATGGTTACATAACAAAGACTATAAGCTGCATCCCTCTCTCTCTTCTCTCTCCCTCTCTCCCTCTCTCTCTCTGTGTGGTTTGAAGAGGAAGGTGGCTCACTCATCGCTTTTATAGGAAGCTTTTTTCCCCACTCTGCTTCCATTATTGCAAGCGGTGCTGTCTGCTCACACTTTAGCCTACGTTCCAAACGTCTCTGATAATTGTGGTTGGTTTAGACATAAGCATGGACTATATAAGCCTTTATAATCCTAAATTACACCACCATGAGTGGAGAAAAAACGGCATGTGACCAAGGATCAAGCTTAGTTAGTTTAGCGTCTTCAGTCAACAAAAAATGGGATTGCATTGGTTTAGAAGTGAGAGAACTCCAGTTAAGGTTAGAGTAAAAGAGAGGATAGTGTGAGAGTGTGGAAAGTCCACCGCGCTCTCTTGGGCACAGCTACTTCCTCCTCCTTATCAGTAGAGACCATGGAGTCCTGGAGCAGCTCCAGCTGCCAAGGCAACCCAGTACTAAAGGCCATAGAGAGGCTGCCATGCTCAGCAGCCTGAGTGGCTCAGAATAGTACTCAATGGGAGGAAGCACTTGAGGTGCGCTTGTGCGTTTTCTGGAAAAGCAAACCTTGTTTTACCTCTTGAGTGGTCTCATAATGTTAGATAGCCTCAGTCATGGTACATTTAGCCGTTCTCTGAATTGTTTAAATGAATATAAACATAAGAACAAGAATTAACTCATCGTAACATTGTGTTTAATAGAGAACAGCCAGACAAGGACGACACCAGCGCTAATGGATTAGTGTTAGACATAGGCCACTGTGCGTGATTCATAGTTCTGCTCTTTGAAACTTTGGCGCTGCGCTGTTGTCCAACTTGGTTTTGTGTTTCCTCTGCGAGCCAGAGCAAGGTAGCTGTTTATGTTACTTGGTGGAATCTACTGGTTTCTGTTTATACATAAGTTTTGATATCTTAGAGTGTTTTTATAGATAGCAACAGTCGTCAAGTCGTCTATAAAGTGAAGGCTTCTCTGTCTCTTCATCAAGGGTATTCTTTTCCACTTCAGGGGAAAAGAATTCTCATAAATACAGACGGATGCCTTGGGATCAAACTGAAACTCTCCTGAGTTATTTGTATAACCAGATTGTGTTGAGGTCCTTTTATTATGATTGTGAGTATTTGGTGCCTGGTACCAGTATTAATCCATGTCTCAACGACAGCAGTTTAAACATAACTAACAATAACAAGTGTCCCATTTATGCAAGTGATCAATATTAAAACATAGGCACGGTGTATTAAAGACAAACAGTGTGCGACAATAAAAGATCAGAGAAACTCACCCAAGTCCCAAGTAAAGAACAGTTATATGAGCCAAGTGGCAGACAGCAATAGATTGCCTAGCATGAATAAAATAAAATTACCTGCCTGTCAGGTTCAACATGTCAGAATCATTAGATGATGAACATCTCATCAAAGGAGTGTAGGATTTACCTTTTGTGGGAAAACAATCCAATTAATTTTTTTCCCAAATAAATGATTCATAATTGTAATTGGAGCGTAAGCCTCTTAGAGTGCGATATTGAGAATTACAGGTTTACTAACAGGACATACAGTGTTTGGAGTTCAATTTAAAATATTGAAAATACTGCTGCTTTGCCATGGAGGGGCGAAGAGCAGTGAGAGAGGATGCTGGGGTTTCTAGGAAACCAGCTCTAAATAGCAACAAGAGAGTTCAGCTTTCCGCCTAAACAGCAGCGCACTTTATGAAGCTTAATGTAACCTCGCTCTCTGTTGTTCTCAGCACCTAATGGATCAAACCACAGGGAAGATATGATGAGAAACTCGGGCCAATCGTGGAGGAATTCCTTCTCCATACATTCTCAGCCGGTTGAGGGCACTGGGCCAATCAGTGCTGCTGTGAATTTACACAGAGTTTAGAGTTTATTTATTTGCACACATCAAAATTATAACACAGAATGGACAAATGGAAAACATAACAGATGTGCTGATGAGATAAAAAAAAGTTGAGTAACAAAAGCAACCAAATTGGATAATGAGCTAAAAAAAATTCAACGAGGAGTCCCATAAACGTTGTCCTCGGCTCCGCTGGGTCTGCTGAGAGCCTGCAGTGTTTAGACAGAGCCGGAGATTGATCCCCCCCACCATCCCACCCCATCCCCAAAGCGTCACAGTCGACCAGAGCCAAGCATGGACACTAAGGCAAACTTGGCCTCTCTTTGGCCACTCTCTTTATTATAAATCCTTAACTTGGACCTTTGGATATTTATCATCTGACAAGGTTTAAGTCTGTTGATGGTTTTTGTTTGACAAAGTTAAAATTCATCAGTCTTTGAGAGTTCATGATGTAATGGGGATATTTTCCCCTCCAAGTTATTTACTGAAAGACATTAAGCTGCTATTCCTGTCCTGGTAAAACAACAGCAGTGTGACAAGTGGTTGTAGTCAGTGCAGACAGAGATGAGTGATGGGTTAACCATATTCCCCAAACTCACTGGCTACAGAGCTAACACTGGAACCGGCCCAGCTGCACGAGGAAATTAAAGTAATGGAGCACAGAATCAGAGTCTGCTTGCGACAGAGTACAGCAGTGTTCTCTGCTTGTCTATCCTATTGCAAAAACAGGAAAATTTGAACTATGTCAGATCTGTCTTGGCTTGCTTTGAGGGTGAGGATCTATTCCTTCGTGGAGTTGTTCTCTGCCTTTCATGTGAGTGAAGGAGTTTTCTGCGCTGCTTTGTTAATGATGATAAAAATATGACACATTATTAGTTTCCATAGGGAATTGTTTTTTCACTTGCTCCCCTCCACATAGAGGTCAAAGCACAGGGTCAGCTACAGAACAGCAGTCCTGGAGCTGGTAGGGATTCAGTGTTTTTTGTTTTTTTGTTTTCAGCAGAGCCGACAAAACTGAAAGCTGGTCCACAGCTTGATGACAATTAAAGTCAGAATGAAACGGCGTCTTGCTTCCTTAATGTGATGTATTTCCTGTTGAAACAGGATGTTGGGGTGACATAACGCAAGGAGGGATCATTAAAAAGTGTAAACCAATGGGATATCAGTTATGGAGAGAAAGAAAGTTTTATTTGATGGGAGGGGCAGAGGGCCGAGACTTTTCAAAAATCTGTGATGGTTTTATTGGTTAAAATTTTAATGTAGTCACCAATAAAGATTTTGTGTTTTTTCAGAAAGTAAAAGTAATGAGAGTTTGATATAAAAATATGATAAAATTATTATTTTTTGCATTTTTTGCATAAATTGTCAAATAGGTGTATGGTAAAAACTCATTTTTCATTTCAGTGTGACTTTAATAAGTTTCTCTGGTGACTTCTGGGCTTTACGAAATCCCCCCTCACCTCTTGCATCAGCTTTCACAGTAGGGCTTGGCCCAGAGCATTAACTTATTGTGTGTATGCGCGGTGCAGCCACTCTGGCCGGGAGCAGTAGATGTCTGTGGGGCCCAGTGTATGGCCAGAGTTCAACACTCAGCACTGGAGTTAATGTAGGCAAATGAGATTCTCCTGACCTCAGCACTTAGTGTGTGAGAGAGGCCTGCCGCTGCTGAGGCCGACAGAACACAAACACCGGCGTGTTTCTATTGTGTTTTTGTCATTAGCAATTTGCCAGCTCTTGGTTTGGCCCCCTCACTGATTTCCTGCGGTGATATCTCAAACCAGCTGCCTTATCACCCCATGTACCTATTGTAGAGGGGAAATTGCAGAAGCCAGAACATTAATATAGACCCGCAGCGGGTCCTGATGTGGTAAAGTATGATGGAGCTGCAGGATGTTTGTCTATTATTTCCTGTGCTGGCAGAGCCTCGCAGAGGAAGTCTTGTCTTATCAAAAGAATTGACCAACCCGCCGCTACAGGACGTGATGTCAAAACATGAGATAGACAACAAAAAACTGTCAATTAGGCAGAATGTTTGTCTTGGCCCCAGCTGCGTTTAATCAACAGCACTCCTTGGTCTTCGATGCTGACTCTTGTGTTAATGCACCTGTCTTGTTGAGCCATAGGACTATTCTTGAGCTATCACAGGATTAGTACAGGTGTCTGTCTGTCAGGCAGCTTTATTTGATGTCTTGAGCTGCTTTGACTTGTCTGTAGTTTCCCGTGATATCGTGTGTCTTCCTGTATTTCACCATGTTCACGTGTGAGTGCGCGTGTGTATGTGTGTGTTGCCTGGGAGGAGCAGACAGGCCTGGTAGCTTCCTGCTTTATTTATTTGAACAGGAGACATTCGTCCTGCCGGGCCTTGCCTCAGATGGCCTCTGTGCTGTGTATGCTCTGTTTGTTGTCTAATCCTGTCACAGGGATGAAAGGGAAATAAAGCCATATAGCCCAGTGACGTTAAACAAGGTGTGTGTGAAACAGGTCTTTGGTTATCTTTGCTCAGACATCAATTGGGTGTGCTGCCTGTCATTTGTTTTTTCAAAGTAGGCTGTGGATGGTAACAGGAGGAATAGACTGAACAGTTGACAGTTGAAACAGTATTCAGGAATATAAACAACTAAAGCCTGACACCGGAGAGCCAACACTAATCTGTGACTCTAAACTATCACACTGACAATGAATTGAGAGCTGATTATGTGAGCTTGTAGAAAATTTGATACTTGACACGAAAATTAGCTTTATTTTACAAAAATAGTAGTGATACCTGTTCTGAACCAGACATTGTACCCATCTCCCTGAAAAGGAAGTGTCTACAAAGTCAGATTCCTATTGCTTGCCTAAGGAGCAGCTCCAGGCTTTGTCTACTGATGACGTTACAAATCTTGACCCCCTTCTTCTCTTAAACCTACAAATCCCCTCTGCCATCTTTACTTCTCTTTTTATTAGATGAGAGGATTTGCTCTCCTCCATTCATGGTCCTGAACACAGAGTGCGGCCCAGATACACTGGAGCAGATCACGAAGCACGGACTCACATTCCCCTTCAGTAAGTCCTTCAACCCCTTTATCTTCTGGATATGCTCCCATATATATTGTTTATACCTTACTTTGTACCTTTAAACCACTAACTGTACTATGGCATCCTTTGGTGTGGAAAATCTCATGTTCTAGTCATTGACCACTTACAGATTGACACTTGTCCCTACTTGTCATGCACTGCCTACCCACTACTAAGTACTACTACTTGCCTAAGCACCAACCCAGTGTCTGGATATTGGTGCAATTGGTTCTTTAAATTGTGGTCAGAGTCAAAGCATAACAAAGGCCTTAGTGGGAGCTGTTTTGTTCCCCTGCTGCCATGTCATTACTGCTTTTCAGCATTGGGGAAGTTGGGTTTCCTCACTATATTCTCAGCCTGTTTGTCCTTGTCTAATTTCTCTCTTAGTTTGCAAAACACGGGTGGCCCACGGAACCAACTCCCACGAGGTAAGAGGCCACTGGGCTCAGAGGTCACTCACACCCTCCTTGGTTTGCTCTGTGTAAGCAGTAACACTTGTCTTGTTACTGGGTTGTCATTTAACTCGACTCCAAACAGCAAAATCAAATAAAGTGCTGTGCCTGATGTGTCTTTGTTTGCCAGCTGAAATCAATACCCTCCTGTCAGTATGGCCAAATAGTCATCATTCCTCCAGCATTGAACCAAGTTAGGTTTTAACAAGTGATTGAAAGGTGACATTTGGTTTGAGTTATTTTCATTATTTTTCTTTGTGATCGTGCTAAAAGTATCAGGGGGAAATGCTGGAAACTTAAGAGTTGCAATAATACAAGTTTTAAGCAGCAGTTGCGTCCTCCTGTCCACAGATGGCCATCATCTTCAGTGAAGAGGACCTGAAGGACGTGAAGCCTCCTTGTGTGATCCAGAGCTTCATCAACCACAACGCAGTGCTCTACAAGGTGTTTGTGGTGGGGGAGTCCTACACCGTGGTGGAGAGACCTTCCCTGAAGAACTTCCCTGCTGGACCGGCAGGTGAGGAGAGAGAGAGAGAGGGAGAAAGGGAGACAAAGAGAGAGAGAGAGAGAGAGAGAGAGAGGGGAGTCCAAGGGCTGTTTACAACCACACTGGCCAGACTGTACAAGACACACAACTTCTCCAAAGTACCCAATAAAAGACCTCATAAAATCTTTTTATAGTCCCCATGATTGGACCTATTCACCCTTTAAAAGGGTGCAGTAGAGTGCAGTTGAGTTTCGTCCAGTTGGTACATGCTGTCCATGTTTAGGAAAAACAGGAGGAGTTTTGTTTCTGCATACTAACATGTCACAAGCATTACACAGGACACAGCTATAACTACGGGGTTGTCCTCTGATACAAAGCTCTCCACTATTTGCATGTAGTACAGTAGTAGCCCTCATGCAAACCAGTTTCACCGTCAGTGCAACTGTCTACTTTGTGTCGCACTGCAAAGAGAACTGGGCCAATTCTTCTGAGCCCAGAACGACAAGTTGCACGGCAAAATAACAAGCCCCGTGTCAGACACATAAAGCAATGTACCACAGCATCACACCTACACCTGTCGTCTACCCATTCTTGCAACTTGTCATCGTTCTCCTCAGCCTACAGATATACATTGTATTTTGTATCCAATAAGTGGAGGGAAAGACTAGATGAATGAGTGAGGTCTGAAGATTCAGAAACTTTATTGTCTATCACAAGCATGACAGAAAATTATCTTTGACGTGGCTTGTAAAAAAGGAAAAAAAGACATACCACATAAAAACAAATAAACATACATAAGATTAGAGGTAAAAGTAAGTAAAAGTTCATGTGGCAACATGCAAATGTCAATGTCTTTCATTGTTTGTTTAAAATACCGATGGGAGTTCTTATAAGTGTTCATTTTGGCCAGGGGGACTTTGTAACGGCGGCCTGATGAGAATATTTGAAATGTCTTGTGGAGGGGATGAGAATGGTCTTGTGCTATGAGAGTGGCTTTTCTTCTGACTGACAGTGTGCAGAGTTCTGATTGTTGGGGCTGGAGGGTGCCGGTTATTAGAGTTCAAACCCCGAAGGGGTAGAACCCTTCTAAGTTTGTGCCGGTTTATTATTATTTGTCTTCTGCCGCGGCTCAAATTGCCGTGAGCTGGAATGAGTGAAAACCATGAAACTTGGCCCAATAACTGGAAATGATGTGCAAATGCTTCCCAAGAAATATGAGCCCAATCGGCCAGATGGTGGCGCTGTAACTAAGGCCCAAAAATGCAATTTTAGAAAGGCCACGCCCCTCACACCGTAAGTCCGATTGACTTGAAATTTGACACACAAGTCCAGCTCAATGTGCTCTACAAATAATAATACTAATTTGCATAATGTGAAAAACAGTAATGTGACCGTAAAGTGATCTACTTTTTGGATTTTGACGTTGTCAACACCAAATTTGGTATACAGCCTTGGGGGACTGCCATACACATTTCTATTAAAAATGAGCAAGATCTATCGGGGGGGAAAATGGCCGCCATCAACCAAAATTATCTTCACAAAGGGCGGGGCTTAGCAAATATTGGCCATAACTCATTAACCATTTGTCCGATCATCATAAATCTTGGTTTGGGAAGCATTTTGAGCCTGACTCATAGGGGGAATGGTGTCACATATTTGCTCCTAACTCAAGATGCCTTTGAGCAATCCTGATTAAACTCACTGGAGACGTCCTGCGCTATCTTCTGAACATACACACCAAGTTTGATTCAAATCCGATGGAGGGGGGATGAATGCTGGAACTTTGAGTGCGCAATTATTGAAATGCTGCAGGCTTTGTCATGATGAAACAAGTGTGTGACTGGTCTCACTCCTTCTTTAAACAGAATTAAACTAGCTGAAGTGACTTTGCTCACCTTTGTGTAGCCTGAAACCTGCTCGTTGCTGCTAGCGGCTTTAATTTTGGCCGATTGAGCTGCTTCCTTCTGTGAAGCGAAAAAAGGTTTGAACCCTCAACTTGCTGCTTGATGCTTGCTTGATGATCCTGGAAAGTTTTGATTTGTTTTTTTATGGAGAGGGAGTCATACCAGGACGTGATGTTGAAGGTGAGAACAGATTCAATGAATGATTTGTAGACAGCTGTTAAAATGTCTTTCCTGACGTTAAAACTCCAGAGCTTCCTCAGCAGGAGCAGGTGCTGCTGGGCCTTCTTGTACACTGAGTCAGCGTGTTGGGAGAAAGACAGGAGGTTGTCTAACTTCGTGCCCAGGTATTTGAAAGCCCCGACCTGTTCCACCACCTGCCCAAGATAGAGAGAGGTTAGGTGTGGTATTTGTGTAAAGACAGAACTTTAAAAATGGCCACCTTAGTTGTGTGAAAGAGGGTCTGTTGTCATAAATAAATAAATAAGCTACCATCTTGTCCCCCCACCCATGCTTCCATCTGGCGTGAACTGTGCCTAGTGTTTTGTTCAGCAGGCCTGGGAATGAAGATGACGTCCGTCTGTGTAGCACTTCATCAGGCTCTCAGAGCCTAGGGACATATTTATTTGGACAGTGGTGGAATTAACTTTTCCCCTCCATTCCCCACCCTCTCGCTTCTCTCTAATGTTAATCATTACAAATAATAGTAAAGAACAAAGGAGCAATAAATTTAGCAATCAATCTTCACATTTGGCATCTGGTTTGAAGAAAAGCCCTTGGCTGACATACAAATGAAACTTAAGCTGTGTGTTATTTTCCTGCTTGGCTAGCAGTCACATGACATGGGTATGACTGACACAGATGACTAGTGATTTACTACAGTATTATAGAAGCATGTGCAAATCATTTTTAGTAGTATGAATTCATATCCATACTCATTGTGTGTATGGATTCATTTTTAGTAATATGAATCCATACACATTCATACATCCTGTTCATCAATGTGTTAGGAGGTTAAATCAAAAAGGCTTAAGATAATACTCGAGTTTGGTTTGGGCTGAAGTTTCCGGTCCTTCAGGCCAGGTGTTAAATTTAAATCTTAATAAATTGAGCCATGAATTTTGTAATGCCCCTTTGCCGTGACACACCAAGTAACCAGTTGAGGTACAGATCAGGCTTTGCTGCCCCCTAGTGCCTGAGGTGGCAAGTGCTCACTGATAACTATTCATTTTGGGAAAGCACCTACAAGTGTAGGTAAAAGCTCTATGAAATCCTGCTTGACCTTTTTTCACTTTGTTTCCTTTTCAGACAGGAAATCCATTTTCTTCAACAGTCACAATGTGTCCAAGCCAGAGTCCTCCTCAGATCTGACCTCGGTACGTCCAAAACACTGACATGTGGCAGTAAACCTATGACTATAATACCACTGACTGTAACCCCATTTAATTTTATAATGCGGTATATGGTTGATATTCTAAAAAAAAATTTTGGTAATATCTCTCCCACAGAGAGAGAATGTGGAAGGAGTCTCTCAGCCACCTAGTGATGATGTCATCAGAGAATTGTCCAGGTCCTTGCGGCAGTCACTGGGTGTGTCCCTGTTTGGCATTGATGTCATTATCAACAACCAAACAGGCCAACACGCTGTGATTGACATCAATGCATTCCCTGGTAGGTGCAGCCTCTCCACAGGTGTGGCTTGTACTGAGAGTTCTGCCACACACAACTTGAGCATATACTGTATGTTATCATAGAGATTGACTGAATGAGTTTTTACCAAGAGACGTTGTTGCTCATGTTATCAGCATGTTTAGAGGAGAGTTAAGCAAGCTTCACTCTCGATAGGGGCTTGTTGCTATGGTGACATGGTTCTCAGGTTGCACTCTGTCTCTGGTGCCACCCTATAAAAACTGGAGAGATGTAGTGATGTCATCCTATTGTGCAACCAGTTCAACAAAAGCAGATGCCTCTCCTTTGTTCCGTGTCATTTACACTTTGCTATTCATTACTGACCTGTGTAATTCTGAGCTCTGCATTAGAGTTACAACCTGAACAGTCGGTCTCACTGTGTCCTCCCGCGCTCCCAGGTTATGAGGGCGTCCCGGAGTTCTTCAACGACCTCCTGAACCACATCACCACCGTGCTTCAGACCCACAGCGCCGACTACGCCCCCGCCAGTGAGCCGCCCAAAGGCCTGGTGAGCGCGCAGACCCCCAGCAGCATGGTACCCAACCCTGCCCCGCCGGCCCCGGGTTGCTGCAGCATGCTGGGGAAGGAGGCCGGCGGCAGCCCCTGGATCGTAGAGGGCGACGGAGGCCTGAAGGGCCCGCGCCAGAGACTGGGCTGCAACTCGGCCATGTCCCCCAACTTCCAGCAGCACTGTGTCTCCACGATAGCCACCAAGGCGTCATCCCAGTGACTGATCCCCGCCCCCCGCTCCGTTCTGTCCCTGAACAAAAACGGATGATAACGGTGACAATATTAATGAATAATAATCATAATAATTATGATGTTAATGACGATAATATATCTAATCAAAAAAACAAACCTTTTCCTATGTAGATATTGAAGATGATGGTGATTGGGTGTCAGCTTTTTCTCTCTGCCTTTTTGTATTTTTCGTTTTGTCTAAGACTTAACAGTACTGTAATGTGAACTTTTGGGAACTTTGCCTAATTGCTGATTTTTTTTTTTTTGTTTCTCTCTGTGTGAATTCTCTGTAATGAAAGGGTCCAGATGAGGTAGTTGAGGGGGAATGGCCGTGTCAGGACTGGAGAAAGATGTGCAATTAATCAACCCTCGTACCACACACACACACACACACACAAACACACACAAACAGGCACAATCCCATTACTCTGGACCGTGCCAGTGGTGTGTGTTTGTATTCTGGTCAATACCACTCACTCCTCTGTACAAAGTAAGGGGAAGACGAGGTCTGGGGCTGCTGTGACCGCAGAGGACACAACGATTCTGTACATGAATGACGAGCGACATAGCTTTGGGTTGTGTTAGTTCCAACAAAGTGGTAAGCTGTTTACTTTTCCGCGTGCCATCAACTTTGACTTTGTTATAAGTATAGTGCAAGGCTGTTCATAAGAAACCACATCACAGCTGATATAAACATTTGTCACCGGTTTAAAAAAGAAAAGATGAATCTCCTTGATCATGTGACCAAGTTTTTTTTTTTTTTTTTATGACTGTTCTTGAACCAATGTTTATAGGCCTTTTGAGTGTTGTATGTCAGATGCCGGCTAGGTTTGTGCAGGTGTTTAGTGTTCATACAAACAAACCGTGTCCTTGTTTTTCAATTAGATCCTGGTTTGAGTCGCTCCGGCGCAGAAAGGCGAGGATCACATTCCGTTTTCGTGTATGTGGGTGTTTTCAAAGAATTCCATGATTTCTGAATTCCAGCGCTCGGTGAGACGCTTCGCTCACTTAACTTCACGTTACTTCACCGGTTTGCCGTCTCTCTAAACAGACTCTCCACACGTCTTCAGTGCTTAGATTTGTAATGTGAGCAAACTACTCCTTTTGAAGCGAACATGACCTTAATAACAGACTTGGGGCTGTTCTAGTCTGTAACTTAATCTGCATGCGGAACTGTCTCTTCTCCCAATCATTACTCTTTCACTTTGAAACTCTGGGCATTCAGGTTGTTAGATGATTAAAATCATTTATTCCGCTAAAATTTATGTAAAATAAGTATTTGTATATTCACCTAAATGGGTATTAATTATTTTTGCTACCATGAAATGAGTAAATGACAATTCTTGATCGTTAAGGGATTTGTTTGGCCTTATTGCCTCTCTCTCGCCAGATCTAATTTCACACTGACGTATAGCACCGCTTGACTCTTATGAAATGCAGTTAATGAAGCAACCCATAGTCCTGTCAGTGCATCCGCTTCAAGCTTAATTCCCTGACCTATCTTCTGTTCCAGCTGCTGTATTTGTGTCCGTTATTGTGTCACATGTTAAAATGATTGAGGGGAGGGGGGGGGGGTCCCAACTCTTGTTCCCAGTGTTCACTGTGAGATCTTTTTTACTCCTATTTTGTTAATATCTTTGTCCTGACATCTACTAAGAGCAACTTTATTTTATTGAGATTTTATGGGGAAAAAATGTTTTATATAAAAGAAAGCACGCAATGTTTTGAACAAACAGTGGATATTTGTCAGAGGGATAGTGAAATGCTGGGTCCAGTTGTATGACGAAACCATCTTAGGTGGTGTCAAGGGGACAAACGAGCTTGTGGTTGATACTGTTGTCTCCCCCTAGCATCTAGTGGGAACGAGTGCCAGCCTGCCAGCTCAGTAGAAACAGGTTTCTGGGATTCTCCTGACCCCGCTTCTTCTTCTCTTGTCCCAGAGAGCACATTCTGTTTTATTTCTTCCATCAGTGTTGGAGGTTTGGCTGGGGAGCTGAACCGACTGTCTGCTTGTATCCACTTGCCCTGTGATAGTGCATAACCGTGTTGCTGCAGCCATTTCACCAGCATCTCTTTGGGACACATATGGGAGGAATACCATTCACATTCTGAAAATTAGCTGATCCATCAGTAGACACTTGTCACGTTGTGTTAATGTTTCCATAACTGGGTAACAATTTACCTAAACATGGTGTTTTAACATTGGGAGAACATTGGTTTCAATGCTCCACTGCTCTTTGGTTTCAGTAAGGTGTCCTTTGTTGGCAAAATATTTTTAGGGAAATTGAATTTCCTAACGATATGACAAGTGTCTACTGAAGCAACAGTGGCTCCAGTTCAAAATGTGAAGGTGTCCCTGTAGGCAGCAGAGTTGGGAGAATCCTGTCACATCCCTTTTCCCCCCGATCTAGGTGGCTCCTCACCTAGCAATAGGGACCAAGAGGAGGGTGTGTCCCTGTGTATTTCAGACTGATATCTGTGTACACCACTATACTGTATGTCCCATGTTGTGTTCTTTATTGTGCTTCTAAATGGGAAATAAATGGTTAACCCTACCCTTGGTCATTTCTGCAACCCAGACAGTGTCATCATGCTCCTGGCTTCCACCTGAATGTTTACTTGGATATTATACAGTACATGTGTATGTATATAATATATGCATAGGCCTACATCCGTACAGTATGTTGTTTTGTATCAGTTCTGTAAGGAAAAGGAATCAATCCACAATTTTGTGACCTTTTTTTAATTAAATGGCCAAACCAAGAGGGCAAAATAAACAAATATGTGAAACCTTACCTGGCTGTTTTTATTAATTCAGCCCTGCTTTTCTAAATGATAACTTGTGGACAACTGCTGCCATTTCCAGTGTTTACTCAGGTCAGCACTAATTATAGTGATTCAGATGCAATATGCTACAATTGTGTTTCTATATTGCACACAATACATTCTGACAACATTCATCTACACTGTAAATTGATTACCAGCCCACAAAGACTTGCCTCATTCCTCAGAGGGACCAGAAGGCATCTTAAAAATAAATTCAACTGATGTTATTGCCAGCACTGGCATATAACCCAGACTGATTTATAAATACATTTTATAATTAGGTTTTCCTGATGTTCTGCATGTGGTAGACTGCTATTCTCATGACAGTAAAAGGCCGTTTGTTTATCAATATTGTATACTGAAACCATAAAGTAGCTCTAAATACTTTAATTCCTTTCTACAAAGATTCATTGTGGTTATCCATGAATATATCAAGTGCAAAGAGAAGACAGCAAAATAAAGTGCAACAATTCTCACCCCAGCCTGCAGATGTTTATTGCCTCAGCTTTTATGCATCCGACATTTCATAGAGGAGACAGTTTGAGATAAACACAGTAAAAACATGACAGACACATACAAACTTATCTGAATTGTACAAAAGGGGCACTTAATAAAATAAAATATATCTTTTCATAATCTTAGTCTTCTGTACATGTAAAAAAAAAGAGCTATATTTACAGCAACACTTGATGCAAGACAAGACAGTACAAAGCCTATAATGCTACTTTCTGTTCCCTGCCAGGCCTCTGCGGTGCTGGGATGCGTTAACCAGGAAGTGTTAATGAGGTTGGTGTAGGCGATGAGCTGCCGGGTTGGCCAAGAGTCCCAAGATGGTGGAGAGACAGTGAAGCTTTTCCTTCACGTGCTCTGGCAACTTCTCGTTCTCCTTATACCTGTCAGGAAGACGGGCAGATCCATGTGAGCAACTGGGCCCTGGGGCCTGTCACAACTGCAACTCTGCTAACAAATGCATCAGAAGGATCTGGAAATGTTCAGCTTTGAAGTATATTGTGCTAAGTTGTGAAAATATTGCAGTGTTTCCTCTGGATTTTTTTCTAGATGTGGAGTTGTCATTTTGCATCTGAGACTCAGGTTCACAAGAATGGTTCTTTATTTGGATTTTTATTATGATACATGGACAATTGTGCTGTAATTGTCCATGTAATTTTGGGAGGATTGGCCTGAGTGATGAGGCCAGATGGTGACTTTTCATGGTTATTACATTTTTCTAACTGTGGGGGCGCACCACAGCTAAATGAATGTAACGGAAACCGTGGATACAAATTAATTTTGAATAACCACATCAGCTGGAAACATGAGTTTCTTGCGCTAGTGCCACAGATAGTCGAGCAGAGCTTTGTCTCCCGTGTCTCCCTCTCTACTTTCTACTCTCTACTACTGTCTGAACAATAAAATGCTGAAGGAGAGCAGACTGCCCACTCTACTTTTTTTAATAAAATAGTTAGTTAATCTACACACAAGGCAACAGAAGGACAGAACTAGTGTTTAAAGTGTTGTGTACCTGGTGATCCGCCCCTCTGGAGATGTGTAGGTGATGCAGGAAACTCCTGCCTGCACCACCAGCTGAGACCCGTCGTTGAACTGCACCCACACCTCTCCACTGGTCAGCTACAGACACACAGGCACAAACACATTGATATTCAACCTTCTGACACCAGAGAAGATTCTATAGCTGATTATAAAATATTAAGGTAAGCATTTATCAATTACCTGGGATGCCCATCCGACGTTGGGCACGAATATCGACTTAACCACTTTCCCGGCGCTGTGCGACAGGTCCTGTCTTACTGGGGAGCTTTTCTTGTTCAGGCTGGCCGAGGTGAAATCTGATCCATCATATGAGATCATCTGATGATTTAAAATAAAAAGAGATTTCAGGAAAAAAATATCTAATCATAGTCCACCTGTTAAAGTCTCTAAATACATCTGTCCATCTGTCAGGCTGTGAGACACCCACCGAAGGAGTGATGTGTGGAGGTTGGGGAGGTGAGGCTGCATCAGCAGGCACCGGGTGGGGCGGCAGCGATGATGAGCATGGAGAGTCTGGGTTGGCAGGTCTCCTAGGAGGGAAGACATACACAGAACTAAGATTAGCCACACAAGACCAAACAGGAGAACTGAAAATATACAAATGATAGCAAGTTCCTCTCACCTGCCAATAGTTATGGGGAAGAAAGGAGTGTTCTTGGTGCTGCGCTGCTCCTCTGCGATGATGGCAGCCTCCAGAGACAGACACATGCTGTGGCCCTCATCTGACAGCTCCACATACAGCCTGCTCTCTGGGCTCAGGCCGCTCAGCCCCACCTCGCCCTTCACCGTATACGACTTCCCGCTCTTCTCAACCACTCGCACCAGCTCCGACGTCTTGTGGGTCTTTGCTCCTGTGTCAACACAGAGTCAAATGATGTTTATGAAGCATTATATGTAAAGAAAGCAGACAAATTCAGACAGAAAAGGGTCAGTGCAGTGGGATCACAATGTGTCAACCTCTGACTCACCGTCATAAAAGCAAACTTCCAGGTCTGCGTTGGGAGAGTTCTCCATCAGCATGCACTTGGCATACTTGGTGTAAAGAGTCACTTTGGGAGTCTTGGATTTCACAAGCTGCACAAACTTGGAGGCATACTGGTACTTCTTCCAATATTTCTCTATAAATGACACAAAAATAAAAATCTACTAGGATACTGTTTATTATTTTGTATCAGCAGTTATCAGATGTGGTGCAACAGCATACCTGGCAGATCCTCGTAGCTACAAATCAGAATATCTTCTGGAGGGGCAGGGGGGCAGTCCAGCACAGGAAAACCCTTTCCATCATTAGGTTGGTATATTGTCACCTACATGGGATAAAAAGGTGAGATTTACAGGAGTGGTAACTATTACAATTCAGACTGCATTATGCCATTAGGTTTGCATTATATTATACTGGTATACCACCCACTACAAGAGAGGTACAAACAGATTTAGAAGGGGAGTTAGTAAGTGATATTCAGACTGGTGAAGTTACTGGAACTCACCATTGAACCATCACAGGATATCCGAAGGACTTCTTTGACCCTCTCTTGACCGCCATGGCACTTTAACAGCTCCATACACACTTCACCCGTGTCCTGGATGCTCACCTGAAGACAGACAAGAACGTAAAACAATATGAGGTTAGAGACCAACATTTTTATGAACCAATCATGCACAGTGAAATGCAGTAGAGCCTATCAGCAGATAATAACAACATGAGCAACATCTTACAACAGCATTTTTGGTCTTCTGTCTGATAGGTTTCAGTCTGGAAGCGCACAGAGGTGGGGCTGCGTCTCTGAGAGTTTTCTTCTCCTTATCCATACTGTGCTTGGCTGAGGGCAGCTTCATCTCTCTGCCATGCGGAGGCTGGAACTCGGCTCCAGGTATATTCTCCCTGTATGAGTCGGGGCTGGGGGGAAGGGGGTGGTGCAGGTGGTGCTGGTTGTGGTAAGGGTTGGTCCCTCGGCCCGGTGGCTTGTCTGTCCAGGAGTTGTGAACCCCTAAAGGCCCTCTGCCGCTATGGAAACTCCCACTGCTGCTGTGAGCGCTGCTGTCTGTGGGCCTCGGGCCGGAACCTGAGCAAGGAAAGAAAACATTTGTTAGATTTGTTTTAGAGGCAGGGTTGCCTAGTGGTTAGACAGCCTAACCCATACCAAGATCAAGATGCCTAACCCATGGCAAGATTCCAGGTTCAATCCACACAACAGCCAAGGTTGAGTCCATGAACAGGTGTGTCCCTTCAAGTGTCCTCAAGCAAGACATTGAACCCCTACCTTCTCATTCACTGCAAGTCATTCTGGATAAGAGCATCAGTTGAATGCTTAAATTTATATAATTCTGAAATCAACCACACACACACAGCTAATTAAACAACAGAACAGTGACTTTACCATCTTTACTGAACCAATTAGAAACCTCCTCCGGGTCTTGGAACTGCAAGCTTGGTGGATGTACAGTTTGTGTGGATAATGAAAACCCAGAGCTGAAAAAAAACAGACAAATTGCACTCAGTCAAAGTTAGTCAAAGACAATATTTGAAAATGAATGAAAGAACATAATTGAAAGATATTTTACTTGGCTGATTGTTTGACGGGGGGCGAAGGTAGCCTTCCATGCTCTGAGAACGGATGTGGAGTGGATGACATGGGGAACACTGGTCTTCCTGAGCCAGTTAGAGTCTCTTCTGAGTGGCATCTCCCCAGCTCAGCATGACCCATCCCGTGGCCCAGTGCAGCAGAGCTGGACCGGTCTGAGGAGTGAGCCCTCCTTAGGTAGCGAGAGTGGGGCTGTCCGCTCTCTTCACTATAAACCGCCCTGCTCCTGCCCGCTCTGTGAGCTCTGTCAGCGGGCTGCTGCTGCCACTGGTCTCCATCCTCAAAACAGGCGCCGTTGGGCTGGCGTGGAAGACTTGGGACGGGTGTCATGCGGTTGGGCAAAGCAGAGCCTATCATGTGCCTGGTTCTCCTCTGGAGGCGGTTACTGCTGCTGGCTGAGGTGGAGGAGGTGCAGGCTGTGGAGATTGTGGCGATGCCGCTGTCCATGGATCCTGCATCCCCTAGCCCCAGCTCCTTGGTCCTGACCAGCAGGCTCTCGGTCATGAACGGGTGGTCCAGCACTGTAGACAGGCTGGGGCGCTGGGCGGGGTCCTTCTGCAGCAGCTGGTGGATCAGGTCCTGAGCCTCTAGAGAAACGTGGCCGGGCATCTCATATTCCCCCAGAACCACTTTGGAGAGTGTGTGTTTGACTGTGTCCGTGTCAAACGGAGGGCGACCCATCAGGAAGGCATAGAACATGCACCCCAGTGACCAGACATCTGATTCCAGGCCATGGGCGCTGCGGGTGGCCACCTCCGGGGAGATGTAGTTGGGTGTCCCGCACATGGTGAAGTGCTTTTCGTTTGGGAGCTTGAGCTGAGTGGCCAAGCCAAAGTCAGCTATCTTTATGTTCATGTTGCTGGTCAGCAGGAGGTTTGACAAGGTCAGATCCCGATGCATGATGCCATGAGTATGCAAATACAGCATTCCTTTTACTATTTGATGCATGAAATGCCTTGCTGTGAAACAAAAACAATTCAACAAATTTTAAAAGACAGGGATGGTGGCTCGCAAAGCAGGTGTACGCTTATCTACTACAACATAATTCACATTTAGTTTACTAAGAAGTAAAACAAATTTCAAAATTCAAATACTTTATTTCAAGTACAAATCATGACTGACCTTCATCCTCAGAGAAAGGTGTCTTCCGGTCTTTGAGGTACCGGCTCATCTCTCCATTATGGCACATCTCCAACACCAAGTACACATAGTTGCTGTCTTCAAAGTAGTTGTACAGCTTCAAAAAAAGAAGACAAAATAACACAGCATTACTGATAGAGTCGTCAAAGTGAGGATAGTGTAAGAAAATGTGACTGAAAACTCTTTCATGGTTTGGCCAAAAGATTTTCAGTGTAAATGAGGCACAGCTGTAGCTTTGGAGTTTTTCCATGTTTAGAAATACTCATTGGACTGTCCTAGGCGACACAGAAATATCAGGTTATATTCAAAGTGCATTTCACAACAAAACTGTCACAATACACTTTACAGAAAATCAGCCAATTGAAAGGCTGTAATAACAATAAACACAACCAAATTGTAAACAATCACAGGGAATTAGTGATGTCCAACCAATTTTACCTCAAGTATTGAAGGGTGCTTCAAACGGCACTGAATCTCCACTTCGTTTATCACACGCTGGACCATACCAGCTTTGTGCATTGCTTTTTTGTCAATCTGCAGAGGGGAACAATAGAGATAATTACACACCTGCCGCCCCTAGGCGCGACAAGTAATGTGGTACAGTGCTGCTGGCACTTTGGTCTGGTGGTTAGTAGTCAATCTGTTTCAGGTCTATTCTGTAGGGCGTCTAGGGACCACAAGAGCCCCAGGGAGGGAGTTAGGGTCTAATAATCCAACAGTCCCCGTTGACACTTCAGCTGTTGGCGGATGGCAACAGCTTGAGGGTATAAATCTAAAAAATCTACCACTTTTAAGTGCCCACATTTATTACAATAAGTAAGCCAAAATCACCCTGTACAACTGACAAACCAAACAAATGGTGGGTGAGGAATTCTTACCGTTTTGATTGCAACCTCCACACCAGTCTTCACTGATTTTGCCCGGTAAACACAAGCAAAGGAACCCTTTCCAAGGAGGGTGAGGACTTTAAAATCCTAAATGAGAATGAAGAAAAAAACATCAAGGTGTCTGCAAGCAATACACTTCAATTCATCATGTAAATATGATTGTGAGGATAATTTCTGAATAAAATATAATACTATTTTGATCCCGTCAGTTAGACAGGAGCCTGTAAAGCATGATACCTCAATCCTCAGCTCCTGAGCAGATGATAAAATTCTCTCTTCATCTTTACTGACTAGAATTTCAGTGGAGATGTTTTGAAAGAAATAGTGAATAACTTGATCAAACATCGTCCCTCTAGCCTGCGACATGTTGGCTGTAATAAGTCAAGCCAAATACTGTCGTTAGCCTTAGAAGTGTGGGCTTTTGGTCGTCAGGACACATAGGAAATCCTCCCACAGCAACGTTAACTGACAAACAAGCCATCTACACCTGACGCTGTCATATGGCCAACCAAAACCTTTAATTATCCCGGTTGTCTTCCCGCTACCGAGGACCACTTATGCCCGTTTCCAAGCAGCACGTTATACTGATGCAGAGGGAACAACACTTGTCCCCAGAGAGCAGGGTGAGCTCACACACTCAAGCACCAGGCTGCAAGCTAACGCTCTGCCGTAGCGATCGACTTAACGTTAGCTCGCCAACTGTACATTTTATACGTTTCAATTAAATACACTGAATTAAATGTTTCCATGACATGTTGTAAAGTTTACTTAGTGCTAAACACCGTTCAGCCCTCGACTAGCTTAGCTGACCAACTTTAACATTAGCTTCTAGCGTAACGTTAGTTAAAGTTAGCTGGCTGGTGTTAGCTTCTGTTACCACTCACCTCAATTTTATCGCCGATTGAAACACTCATCTTGCTTGTGTTCGGTCTTGCAGATGCATGTAGGTATATATCCGTATTTTTTCCCCAACTGCGTGCATCGAGTCGTTATATGGCTTCTCAACGGGCAATTAAATATTATTATTTTGTTCCCCTCCAAAAGTTTGCAATTTCTTCCATTTTGAAAATATCCGCCCGTTACTCTCGTGCCAACGTCATGGACTACGTCATACGACAACAAGCCGTGCGCGCCACGCCCATTTTAAAGGCCGCGCCCACGGCCTCGTTCGATTCCTCATGAAGAAACAACATCCTAGCCATTATTCTCAGTCAAAACTTGTTATGCTGTGTCAAGATCCATAGCCCTACCCTTTAAGCTTTTGCAGTTCTAAACAGCAGTCAAGACTACAGTATACCTATTAGGGATGTGATTTTGGTTCCCCTCCCATTGCATTTGTTTTCCTGGACAATCAAATCTCAATTACCTCATCATTTCCTATTTTTTGGAGCTGTCCCAATCTCATGCCCAAGCTTCACTGACCCAGAGAATTAGCCATTTTCTTGAAAGACCTGACCGTCAGTAGCTGAAAATCAAACAATTTCAGACTAAAGAAAGTTTGTCTTACAGACAAATGTATTTATTATTTACCATCTTTAAATCCCATGACTTAAATATGGAAAATGCATGAAAATAAATAAAGGAAATAGGCAGCCAATCACTACCTAAGAGATTCGGTGCATCAAGCATTGCCATTTTAACACTAGGAATGTGTTCTTTATATACATATACTATATGCTGGCTGCTTTAAATTACTAAAATAGTATTTACAGTTTCTAGACATGGACATCATTTCAAACTCATTAAATACAAATATATATTTAATATGTATTATTGCATACATACTAATAAATCAATCAGCCATAGCAACTGTTTGGACAGCACTTTCTATTTCTCTTAGGTTATGAGTGATAGGATTTACTGCTGATATTGGACACTTATGAGACATGGAATGCAAACGCAAAAGCTTACCTACCTGAATGGTACAGAGAAAACAGTTTTACTTCAGAATCAGAGTTTAATCTATTGCATGATCATTCTTCCATTTATTAGGTATGTCAAACCTTTAAGAGAGTAAAGCACACCATTGTCACACACAAGGGTGAAGGGGTGAAACAAAAAATTCAAAAGGAGAAGTCCAACAGGGGAACACAAAAAACAAATGCACACAACACCCTGCTGAGTGGCTGGTAAACATGGAGAAATGGTCCCAGGTATTGATGTTTCTACTGTCTAAATGGTCAGCAATGGTAACCGGATGGTGATGGTTGCAGAGTTTGGTTGTGGGACAGAGGTCTCAGTCCACCTCCATCTCTCCCGAGGCAGACTTTGTCTGGTGGCTCCCCTTGGCGTCTCCCTTCCCCTCTGCTCCTTGCTTGGCCGTCGGGCCATTATGAGCTCCGCTGTTTTTATCATTCTCTTCCGGCGCCTCCTCTACTTTGGGCTTTGGCCTGTTGATCACTGGATTGCACATATCCTCCAGTTCCTGGTGAGTATGAAGTGTAGAGTGAGTATTGAGTCTAGTGTGAAATCAGCAGATCTTATCACCGCTAATGAAAGAAAGAATTGCATCTTGAATTGTCACTTGCGTACCTGTATTTTGGCAATAATGTCTGCTACTTTGACGATGGGATCCTGAGTAATGGCAAGTTTGCTCTGGGCGTTCATCTTGCTGTTCATCCAGCCCATGCTTTCATTCACACACTTCTCCACAACGCTCATTTCCTCTGCATTCAAATGCAGGTATCGCTCATCCTGGCATGGAGTTTGTGACAAAAGAAATTCTTTAACATGGAGTAGAGGCTTCAGTTTTGTTACTTATACCCTCTATATATTAACTATCTATCAAGTCACTTCTATGGTTTTACTTTTATTACATCTCAAAAAAAGAACAAAACATAGAGGCTTGGTGTCATTCACAGTAATGCTTCACAAATTGTACAAAGTTTACAAATTGTGCCCTAACACTTTATAATGCCAAACTTTGTGACATACTGTCTCCTTTGCTCATTTGTAAACAATTTGTGAATTAAAGAAGACGGAAAGGCTACTGCTTTCAAGAGGGTTTACCTTCTGTTTATAGGAGTCCACAGTCTTCATGTAGAGCTGCAGTTTCTTGCCCAGCTCTTCAAAAGCCCTCGGCCTGTCCTCCTGCTCTCTGTGCCGCTCCTGAATGGGCTGACCAAACCTCTGGAAAAGGATGGAATATATATTATTAGCATATTTTCTATGGTTATTCTCACTTTCTGGTACATGTGGCATTCGAGGCCAGTTGGGAAGCTTGTCAAGACAGAACCTCAATTTGAACCCAGCCCTCTGTGCTCATAAGTGCTTTTCCAGTAGTTTGTGAAAGCACATCTGTCTCAGTTTACTTCAGTCAACTGCAAATAATTGAAACTGAAAATAGAAACTCTCGCGCAGTAAACAAAGACAAACCTTGAGTGCGTCCAGCTTGTCCACATAGACTTGTTTGGGTTGGTCCTCTCCCTCTTCATACAGCCAGTTCTCTGTGTCCTCCAGCATCAGTGTCAGTCGGTTACCGTCCTGTTGGTGCGGGCCGGGCATCAAACAGACATCAGTAACATATAGTGCATCCTCTGCAGCGACAGCACCCAGTATACTAATCCTTACTGTGAATATTATTAGGTAACAGAGGTATATGCAAGTAATCAGCCCTCACCTCCTCAGTGATATACTTTTCATACAGCCCACAGAGTTTGTCCCGCAGGTCATATACATACTCCTCCACCGCGTTTTTAGCATCGTTCCGCTCTTTCTCCAGTTTGTCCTGGACAATCATCTGGCCCTGAAAGGAAAAGCCACACACAAACACACACACATTATTTGTGCCAAAACATGTCTAATGGCCTAATGGCACACACCTAGAACTGTCAGGTGTCTAAATCAAATCAAGGCATTTAGATACTTTTTAAAAATGATTTTCATAGCATTTCTGCTTTATTTGAAAGTATACAGACAGAGGCAGGAGGTTTTTAATGTCATGGACCTTTAAATAGATACACATTAGACCATCGACCTCCGTTTGATAAGTTTTTGCCCTGTGGAACACCATCTGAGAAGATTTTTGTAGTTAGTTATGATTTTGCATTGAATTTCATAACTCTATATATTGTAGGTGAAATGATGACAAAAGAAGGGAGAGGGGGACCTATAGTCAAAATAGTCATCCTTGTAAGTTCTCTCATGATGCTCACTGAATTAATAGTAAAATTGAACTATTCCTAATTCCTAAACCCCTCAAGGCCCCCTGGAACATCTCAGGACATCACTTGGAGACCATTATGCTTGAGTTTCGAACAGTGGACCTGTAAGATGTCAAAACATTAAGCACTTTTTGAAAACTCCACGCCACAGTTGGACATCTCCCAGTATGGCTCTCTTTCCTCTGGGCCCAAGACCATGACTCTGCATTTCCAAAGGCCACCCGAGGGACCTCACCTCATACTCCACAAAGTCATTGAGGACGCCCCTGTCCAGCTGTCGTATGGTGTTGGTCAGGATGGGCAGATCAGTGCTCTTCACCTTCACTTTGGGTTTGCTTCCCCCTGCTGCTGGGTCCTGCTTTTCCCCCGCAGTCCCCTCCTGGATTTATGAACCAGAAAACCAAATCAGTCCAAGCTGTAGTCCTATTAGAACCTGATACCAACTGATATGAATCTATTTTTTTAGACTAATGAATATGGTTCTATGTAATTCTAGCCCAACTGACCTTACTGCTGGAACTGGGATCCTCGTTCTGCTGGTCCCCCTGGCCCTGGCCTTCCTGGTCCACCTGCATTTTGGTCTGAAATACAACACACACTCAGTGACTTTATCCAAATTGTCTCACAAATTGTCTTTATAATATCTGAATTATCTTTAAAAGAGCCCAAGGGATAGTTACATCAAAACGTGTGTGATGGAACTATCTTTTAAAGGATCTAAACCAGCTTGATTTAAGATGCACTCCCCTCCTATTAACATGAATGGCAGTAAAAGACAGTAGAATATTAAAATATGGTAATTATAATGCTATGATCAGGATAAGCAAATTGTAGGGGTTTTCCTCAATAAAAGCAGAGGGAGGCAGACTCAAAAGCCCAGAATGGATGGAAAATGGGCTTTAAAAAAGTCCAGACTGTCTTATCAGGCGGAAAAACAAAGATTAGAAGATTAAGTGAGAATCATAGAGATCAGTTGATTGCTGCTGTGTGATACTTTCACAAAAGGGCACAAAAGCTGATTAGATGAGGAAAATCTATTAAAAAAAAAAATAAAACATCTTACCTGGTCCTCTGGCCTGCCTTCATTCTGCACCATGGGCTCCATGTCCATTTGCATGTCCTCTCCCTCTCCTTTCTGCTTCTCAATCAGAGAGGCGCTGGATACACTGAAGATGCCGTGGACGTTGACGCGCACTTTGACCTTGACTTTAGAGCTGTCTCCATCTGGCTGGGGAACCACATTCTGTACAGAAAAGCATCCTGGGAAAAAGAGAGAGAGAGAGAGAAAGAGTGAGTGGTTTATTCAACAGCTTCAATTTGACAAGCACACTTCAGAATTTAGAGGCGCTCAACAGATTCCCTTTAGAGAGAAGAGGAAGAGGATGAAGGAACACGTTGCAAACTGAAATCCCACCTGAGACTGCACGCACACACACACACACACAGAAATGTAAAGAAAAAGCTAGACTATGACGATGGCTGGCTGACTCATTAGGACCCATCAGTGTTCTGTGGGACACTATGCCTTATTCCTAATTACCATCCAGATTGCAGATCCCTACAGGGACTCAGACACAACTGGGCCACCCAGAAACTCTACCTAGGCCACATTCATCATTCATCTCTCACACTCCAGCCACTTCAGCGGCTCGAAAACGGAGCCAAATATCTGGACAGTTTTGCATCTTAAAATGCTGTGGATCGCTCTCTATGGAGGCAGAACTGAGCGAGGGCTAATCACTGGTTCACAGGCAGGCTCTTTGACGTTCAGAGGGCAGCAGCAGCGGTTACCTATCCTGTGGTCCGGGTATGGGAGGTCTTGAGGGCTGCTGTAGAAAGCTTCCAGGTCAAAGGGCTCCTTCTTGTGGAAAGTGATTACTTTGGAAAAGGGAGCGGCATGATTCTTGCTGAACACCTCACACTCTCTGTGACAAGGAGGCAGTAAAAGAAAAGTCACACGTTGTGGAAACACAATCAGCACTTATCTTCAAGCTAGATGACCTAGCTTGATTTACCACACAACAAATTTCACGACTTGTTGTTTCATATGAATTAATAAAGTTAAAGTGTCCTTGCCCGACTCCATCGTCTGTAGGTGATTTCCAGCGCAGAGTAATGGGAAAGGGAACCACATCAGTGATGGAGAATTCACGCACCTTAAACGCTGGGGACAAAATTGCACACTACACCCGAAC
This sequence comes from Centroberyx affinis, assembly GCF_046629955.1. Taxonomy (NCBI): domain Eukaryota; kingdom Metazoa; phylum Chordata; class Actinopteri; order Beryciformes; family Berycidae; genus Centroberyx; species Centroberyx affinis. The sequence goes on from NW_027280025.1 coordinate 58,041, forward strand.
ATTAAGCACGCACACACACACACACACACACACACACACACACACACACACATTACAACATAAACACAGACATCAAGAGAGAAACATGCAAAATTTGCTATGTATGTGCTTTCTCAAATGCAGCGCTTGCATAAAAAACAGTACAGTATCAAACAATAATAAGAATATTAACTGAAGAAGAAGAATATCCTATATCTTACTATACTATCATAATTTACTACATTATATATTACTGAACGATATTTGTACAGCACTTTAGATACAAAATGCTGCAAAAATAAAAGGCACAAAACAAATATATCAAAAAACCATCAGCTCTAAAATCCCACCTGTGTCAGAAGGATCATACCTGAAGTGCGCAGCCTCTAGCTACAGCCTCGTCTGCGTTGAGCGTGGTGCTGATGTCTTTGCCGAAGAACTTGGAGATCCTCTCTTTGATAGCTGGGATTCTCGTGGCTCCGCCCACCACCTCCACTGCATAGATCTCGTCCCGGCTCAGCTCTGTCACAAAACACACACACACGACTCATTGGGTTCTTTGTTTTTCTGCCATTCAAACAATATTCTTGACTGAATTCAACCAAACCTGAAAGACCTACTTGATTGGTCAAGGACAGCTTTCAGCGGCAGCTCCACTCTCGACAGATACTGAGCGCACAAATCTTCAAACTGGCCCCTGATGTTGACAAGTATGAGTGAAGAAGCATTAATTTCCATGACATTTTTGCAACTGCATCATAAAGATGCAACATGGAGGAGAAAAAACACGTATGTACCTATTCATCTTGCCGGAAACGTCAATGTCGTTCATGAAGCACTCTATGTTCAGAGGCAGGTCGGAGGAGTTGGCGCTCATCAGCTTCTTCAGCTTCTCGCACTCCTGGTAGAGCCTCAGCACAGCCCGGGGGTTGTCCCGCACATTGAGCCGGTACCTGCCCTTGAAGTCGTCGCAGAAGTAATCCACCACGGCCTCGTCAAAGTTACGCCCGCCCAGGTAAGTGTCAAACGCCGTGGCGAGCACCTGAGAGAACAAGCTGCCGTTGAGTTTGGGGTTTAAGGATGTAGGTGTTGTGTTTATGGAAAATAGAAATGCTGACCTTAAGTTTGCCTTTGTTGAAGGCGGTGATGGAGACTTGGTATGATGAATGTCCGATGTCCACAAATACCACGTTTCTCGGCTTCTCCTCTGGAGTGGGAAGGTCCTGTTTGTAGATCCCATAGGCCAAAGCCACTGTGAATCCAAAAACAAATAACACACAAGTCACATTCTGCAAATACTGTATATTATGTTCTCCTTGTATGCATTGAGGGTCTAGGTAGGTTAGGCTATGTAGAATAGTGTGTCTTGTGCTTTTCCAGATGTTTGTCCTATGGTTGATTGTTGATCAGTTGGATCTAGTTAGGCTCATTCTCTGTAAAGTCCTTTGAGACATGCATGTGATGAAGGGCTATATAATTAAACAAACTTGAACTTGATATTAACATGTACTCAAATGTTTATAGCAAAGACATTTTAGTTTTTGTCGTGTTATGAAGTACATTGTTTCACTGTTAATCTCTTGCAGGTTTCAGATACAATTAAGTAACTGTCATAATTTTAAAGTAAAAGGTAAAACCCAGAGTTAAAGGGTCTAAAGGGAGCACCTGCTTATTTTACAGTAATGGTATTGCTTTAACATATTTTGGTGCAATCCACACAAAGTTGGAAACAGATGCTGAGACTCACAGCACCCTTCCAACTTGCTGCTATGCACCCATTCCAGAAATTTCACCACTAGCAATTTTCACAGGAACACTGACCTGCAGTGGTGTCATTAATCAAGCGCAAACAGTTCAGCCCTGCGATTTGAGACGCATCAAACACAGATCGTCTTTCAGCATCTGTGAAAAAACTTGGGACCTGTAAAATAGACGCAAATCAATACGTATCAATGGGGTGTTTCATAAATTATTCTGATTGAATGGCCCCATGTGATGTTTCCATCACTCACAGATATGACACAGTCCACCACCGGCTTCTTCAGCGCGCTCTCGGACGTCTCCTTCAGCTTGGTCATCAGCATTCCTGTGATCTGCTCAATGGTGAACACTTTGTCCTCGTCCAAATACCGCACCTGGAAATCAGACACAATTAGGTTGTTTAAGAATTGTTAAAGAATTTAAACCAAATTCACAGCAAGTTAGAAGCCAAAGCAGGAATGGTTGCTAATAGGTTGTTTTGAGGTGAAGTACAGTAAAAAAAAAAAATACCATGACAATTGAATTAAAAGGACAAAAGCGTATATTGACAACAGAACAAGTACACAGTCGGGCTCAGAGAGAAAGGGACACAACAGAAAAGCAGTGAAAAAGAACTCACTGGAAATGTGTACAGTGCTTTACCTTAATTCCAGTGTTGCCGTTGGCCAGCTTATGCAAGCTGTAAGGCAGTTTGGGTTTTTCTCCCTGGACAAATGGGTCATCAAACGCTCTGCCGTGGAACTTTTTGAAGCCATGGACTGTGTTTTTGAAGTTTGTTATAATCTGAAATAAGGAGATCCTTATTAGAGACATCTTTTACAATGATTACTATGTGAATGTGAATTATGCAAATGTGATTATGTGGGTTAAGAACTTCTCCAAACAGAAAGAAAACAGTTAATGGTTGTTTAACAATTTTAATGTGTAACGTTCCTTTTATTACAGAAATCAGACAAACTGCCATGGTTGATCTTACTTGACTCTTGGCTGCATTTCCAATGATGCGGTTTTTGGAGGCCAAAGACACACAAGCCCTAGAGGGAATACGAAAACATCAGCAAATTAGGTTCACAATAATAATCCTGCTGATCGATGAGGCAGATGTGGCAGAACTGTCAGGGAGACACGGCTGTAGAAAGAATTAAAAGATGAGCGTTGAGAGATAGCTCACGATTTAGGGAATTGCACAAGGGAGTCTGAGGAAGAACTACAAACTAGGGCAGTGAGACAGAACAGTTCACCTTCAAAAGTAAGCTGATCCTCCCCTAAAACATCACCTCCCAAACCCATTTAACACTTCCACACCAACAGCAGTTCATTGTGCCACTGACAAAGACAAATCCTTCTAGTCACACGGGGCTGAGGGATCCATTTCACATCAGTTGACAGTGACAGGTCACTCCCTAGTTCCACCTTTCCACACAAATGTCCCCAGTCAGTTCATTAGGGATTAAAGGTGCAATGCCCAGGCTCCCACCCCCAGCTCCATATGTCTATTTTCAGTATGGATGCTGCAGCAAACGCATTCCAGTTTGTCTGCCACTTGTCTCTCCAGAAACAGAGGCCTAGCCTGGGTATTCCTTGTTATTGGTTATTCATTTATTAGTGACACAAATCATTGGTTCATAATGTCCTCTATCATTCAAACAATATTACCAATAGGATAAACAATATGCTTTAATTCAATAAAGTTTACGCGGGCTGGTTCTGGTTGAGAGGGTTCCTCAGAGGATGCAGCCTTTTGGTACAGGCCAGAACAGACGCACTATCGCCACATCATGTCAAAACCTTTTTACTTTTCCTCTGCCACATATACTAACATCTTAACAGTCCGTATAAATAACCTCATGTCTTCTTTCAGTTGCCTATCTCAGCCAACTTTGACGCGCACTGCGCAGCGCTATAATGCGCTCTCAAAGCCAAGTGCGTGTCACGGCATCATGAGACAATTCAACGTGTTTGACCGTGGCAGTTTTAGAGACACTTTTCGGCCTATAGAGAAGGTCATCACAGAGTGCAGTCGAGACATGCGACATTTTGACGTATAGGCCCACATTAAACTGCTACGACAGCGAATAAACCAGTAGCCTAATTGCACGCCTCATCCTGGATCCACGTCTACTACCATCACCGTCTCCGTGCCATCTCTGCTCAGTCAGTGTGCCTCCAGTTGCAAACATTGCGTAACAAACTCACAGCTACATTTCACGGTGATGTCAATGATATACTTACGGTGTGCATCTGTCACTGTAATCATTGGCAATGGTTTCAATGCCACCGCTCCTGGCCACAGCGATGTAACAGTTTTGGAAACCCACATCAATGCCTACCACTGACATAATGAGCGCTCTCCAATTCACCTCAGTAATACTCCGTAACGACCGCACTTGACACTTACGAGGAAAAAAATATATACCAGGGCGGTCTATTCCACAATGAAATAGGAATGTAATTAAGACAGTCCTTTGTTCTGAAAATAAATGAGACAGCTAGCTCACAGCGTGCTAACTGAATTACTAGCTGTTATGTAAGACAAGCTGTTTATAGCAAACTCATTCAATCTAATCCCAGTGAGCGATGATGTCCAGAGGATTCTCCCACTCCTAGGCGGTCTAAACATCACCCGGCGGCTCTAACAAACTTGCGCAATTGTAAAGGATGCGTGTGAGACCCGCCCCCGGTCGGCTGTGATTGGTTTTGTCGCGCCGAAGACCCTACGTGATTCGCGCGACAACCAATCAATAACAGAAGAATCTAGAACCCCCTGGAAAGCGGAGCGAGGTGTACGTCACGAGCAGCGGGGACAGGAGTGGTCGGGTGACCGTCCATGATGAACGGTGCATCTATATTTAATGTCTAAGTTATATCATTGTGGAAATTACAGCCTGCTGCTCATGTTATTGTATGATTTCTCTGTAAATCAAAAGGAAAAAAAAACGTCTTGTGGCCATCCTGAGCAGGTGATGATGGGATAGATGCATCGCTCCTTCCCTTAGAATAATTCTCTCCCATGGCTTTGGCTGTGTATAATGTACATATATTAAAATGTTGCCACTATTTTGCTTGTTCATTTCTGTATTTAATTCTAATATGGTCTATGTGCCGCTGTTCATAGTGACAGGTGCACCGAGGAAACGTATATATATATAAGAAGAAGATAAAGAGAAGGGGAGTAGACTAGAATAGCCTATAGTTTATAGAAACATTTTCAAGGTCTAGTATTCTACTTGTCAGAAGTTTGGCCAGCGATATTTCTCTCCATGTCATCCTATTATAATGACTGACTTATGTGTTGAAGGCCTAGGTTACTAAATAAGGGAATTTAGTAAACCTTGTAAGTTGGTGATTCCTCTCACTTTGTGGTGTCCAAATTCCAACTAGCTGTGATAACGCACCCAGCTTTGCCCTTTTCTACCACTGTTTGCGGATCTAGTAGCCAGGCTGTCTTTTGGATGCTTGTCAAAGCAGAAGGAAAGGGGGAAGGAGGGATATGTGTGGTAGTATTCGGACTGGGCCTGGGCCGTGAAACGCTGGAACAGGAAGTGGCATTTGAACAAGCTAGGTAGTTAGTTAGGTAGGCTAGCTAGGAATTTAACGCAGAAGTTACAATGGGGCTGTTCGGGAGATCAAGCGAGAAACCGCCGAAAGACCTGGTGAGTGCAGGATGCTGAACACCAGAAATGTCGTTGGGAGTTTAGTCTTTTATATAGAGAAGCTGCGTAAGAATGTGATGGTGCCGCTAGCTAGCCTAGCTAGCAGTCAGTCCAGCTAACTGTTGCTGCTCCTATCTTCATAGCTACTCTAGCTTACTTTAGATGAACAATCCTTATGACATTAGCTAGCTAACGTTAACCTGTATTACTTTACAATACGTGTTTGTCTTTGCTTATTCTCTATATGCGTCGCTGTGTTTCAACAACCGATCACTGTTAGACAGTTAGCTAGTTAGCACACAAGCTAACACAAGTCAGCTGTCAGTCGCACGGATGTAAACAAACTCTGATTTTGTTGGCTTCAGCAGAGATCATGATCTGTTCAGGCGTATATACATTTCTTTAGTCTAATGTAACATGTATATTAAAGTTCCCATTAGAAACCATACAATGTCAACGTAACATATACGCAATTTGTGAAAAAAAAAACCCAAACATAATTCTTTATAATTTCAGATCAATGAATGGTCCCTTAAAATCAGGAAGGAAATGAGAGTGATTGACAGACAAATTCGAGGTGAGATGTTTGTTACTGTAGACAACACTTCTAAATGTGTTAAAATGAAATCCTATTATCAATTTAGTCTCATATTAAGTGTTAAATGTCTTAATTTTCTGAAATCAAGTGAACAAACCTGCAAGTGGGGTGAGAAAATCCGATTTGTGTCAAGTGGAATATCTTGAAACAAAACAGAAAAAGGCAGATCACTTCACCAGTATGAAGAAATTACACTTGGTTCAAGAAGATTCTTGAAACAAGTGAATTTTCTCACTCATTTGCAGATTTTTTGCTGGCTTGTTAAGATGGATACTTTTGTATTTGTATTTATATTTTAATACACAACATAGTCTATGACTTAATATTAGTTGGTTATATTTGGTCTTGTGTAGTAAAATGTAATGACATGCTGTTTTGTTTCTCAGACATTCAGAGGGAAGAAGAAAAAGTCAAACGATCCATTAAAGACGCTGCTAAAAAGGGCCAGAGGGACGTGTGTGTGATTCTTGCAAAGGAGCTGATTCAGTCAAGACAGGCGATCAGCAAACTTTACGCTTCCAAAGCCCACATGAACTCTGTACTACTCAGCATGAAGAATCAGCTTTGTGAGTGTGTGAAGGCCGCAACTGGGTCATTAGATCGGGGCAAATGGCTTTATTGCATTACAACAGAAATAGGTTTATTGTCATTATTAGGCTACTTTGCTCTATTATGTACTGAGCTCCGGCATTTGCATGGGTGCTCATCTTAGCTTTTTCGGTGTTTAAACTATAATGGATCTCAACTCAATTTGTTTCGATCCAATGTCAGTAAAGTGATGGTGTTTGTGTGTTTGTAGCTGTATTACGTGTCGCTGGGGCCCTTCAGAAGAGCACAGAGGTCATGAAAGCCATGCAGAGCCTAGTCAAAATACCTGAGATCCAGGCCACCATGAGGGACCTATCAAAGGAGATGATGAAGGTCAGCACTGTCTCCCATAAACTGGCTCCCATTTACACCCAAGCAACTACAAGGAATGAAATACTCATTGATGTTCATTGCCCTAGTTCCAGATCACCAGCTACCATTATATCTCTTGAAATAAACGTAGATACTTCATGTCATTGTGCACACTTTTGTGACTTTTTACAACTATATATTAGGAATTGTACAATAAATTACCTATTTAGCACAGTTTGTGTGTTGTACCTATTCGTGTCTCAGGCTGGCATCATTGAGGAAATGCTGGAAGACACTTTTGAAAGCATGGAGGATGGAGAGGAGATGGAGGAGGCGGCAGAGGAGGAGGTTGACAAGATCCTCTTCGAGATCACAGCAGGTGAAGAGACTCTTAAACTCTTTCACAACGACCAGGAATTAATAGTTATATATTATTAAAGTGGTAGTATACACATGTCTGTTTTGTTGTGGTTTTGGTTTCTAGCTCTTAAAAGCAGCATGTTGAAATACTATGAATTTCCACTGAATTATTCCACATATTATTTATACCTCCTATTTCATGGTTGTTTTGCTATGTTAGGTGCCCTTGGCAAAGCGCCCAGCAAAGTCACAGACGCCCTGCCTGAACCGGAGCCCGCTGGAGCCACTGCAGCTTCGGAGGATGAGTCAGAGGAAGACATTGAAGAGATGCAGTCGAGATTGGCGGCTCTGAGGAGCTAAAGTGGTCTCTTCTCTTCTGTCAAAGCCAATAATGGACAATTTTGGTGTAGGGTCTACAGTACCGAGCATCCCCTCTGCTTCATTACAGTTTTTACACATAATCGTTTTGGGTTAGCTTTGTGCTAAGACAGTTATGGGTTTAAAAAAAAAAAGTTTTTTGGAATGTTTGGTCTAGTCAGCCTGAACAAAAGGTTGTCTTGATTTGTTTTGTTTATTTTTTCTTTTTTTTTTATCAGGGGTAAGCCCAGGTAAGTCTTGATATTATCCAAAGTAAAACACAAGATATAAGGCAGTTGTATGTTATGTAAGTATGAAAAGCCTGCTGTGCCTACAGTGCTTCATCATATTCTTCTTCTGTCCTAAATTGTGAACCTGTGTTGGAGGTAGTTGGGTATATATTGTTCTAAACAAGAGATGGAACAGTCGTTCATGGGACCCACCCTGCACATAAATGTTCAATGCAATTCACACTCCAGATCACTAATCAGAACTAGGGCTAATCTGTTCTACTAAACATCTGTAGCAACATTAAACAGCGATTCTGTTAAAGTCTATATTATCCAAAACACTAGAGGTAAGGGGTGGAGTTTTCTCTTTTGGTCGTTACTCTTCTGTACAGTCAAAATGTATCTATATTATACGTGGTCCTATGTGTATACCAGTAGGCTTGTCAGAAAAATGCACGCATACTGCTCTAACCGATTTTGTACATTAAGGTTCAGCCTGTTAAACATTTGGCTCGGCATCACAGTGATTTCCTTCTGCTACATTTCAGCAAGATAGCTACAGGGGAAATGAAATAGTCGGTTACTGCAGAACCTGTGTGTTGTGGAATTATCGTGTGTATACTTTTCTATGTGGGTGGGGAAAATATGGAAATAAACTTTTAAGAACAAAGATGACAATTGCCAATGCAAAGGATGTATTGTAACTGTCCCTGATGCCATAAACTTGGGTGGTTGGGTTCTTGTGCATGAATTAATTAAACGCAGCTATATTATTAGAGTAAACCAGGGGAATTAGGCCCACAACATTTCCAGAAGGCTCAACAGTAAGTTTCCCCGCTCCAGTATTGATCACACGCACACAAACCTACATTCGGCCCTTCAGCATCACAATAAGCACTAATTGTTAGACTTTACACCCTCAGTCTCATCAGGAATAAGCCGCTCGGACAGTGGAGCCTGCTGGCAGGCAACAGCCCACTCAGCAGTTCAGAAACTGTACTGTACCAACAATCTGATGCTGTTGAGACAAACACCCATCCTGGCAGGTGAAACGGTCTGCTCAGCAGTTCTGAAACCAAACTGTATCGACAGTAAAGGGTTAAATGTCTAAGACTTTAACCGTTTTAACCACAGTTCAGAGGTTGCATTGTACCAGTAATCAGAGAGAGGGCTCAGAAACAAAGGTGAATTATTAATTACTGTCCCTTTTTATCTTTTACCTGTGAGATGCAGGAAGGGAGGAGCAGAGTTTGAAAGCATTTCACTCTCTCAGTCTGAGGTGGTGCGTTTAGGGTCCTCCTCTGTTTTGGAGCTTTCCCCTTGGTTTTAAAGTGGACAAAGGATTAGATTTCTACCAGCCACAGCCCTCCCTCAGCAGCTTTTGTTGTACTGTAACAAAACCCTGACTCTGTTCTGTGGCTGGAGTATGTAGGCTAGAGGCTGGGCTAATGGTACAGGTCTTTTGGCCTAGAAATCTCTAGGCCAAGCAAAATGTTACTCCTGAGCATTTTTTATCCAGTTTTCAGCAGGTGTTCTCTGTTTTTCTGCCCCCTAACTAGGGATGTAGTGGAGGGTAACGTTAACTTATTTCGGCTGACATTAATCTATATGGTGTAAATTCAGTGTATAGATCATAGTAGATAGTATCAAACTGGAAGTTATATGAGGATAGCTTCTTTTAAGGGGTAAAAAGCACAAATTAATACTTTTCTGAGAATATAATTGATTTCTGTTTATACTGGCAGTTGTTTGTTATGATGATCACCAAATGGAGATCACAGTCACACCACCTTTTGATTTACCACTACATCACTACCCTTAACCTACACTGTCACTCCTTTAACTGTTCACTCTGGGCTATTTCGCTCATTGCCTTCTATTTGGTATAAACTCCTAACAAAAAGTAAATCTGACGCAAGCCAGGGAGTCACAGTTTTAGCCAACCTGCATGCTGCATATCTGCACGTTTTTGGAAGCCACTGTTTTCCATGCAAGGCAACTGCTGCCATCTATGGATGAGGGCTATAGCTTGTTCACTGTTTATCCCGCATCACGTTGCTGCCTGTGTGCGTCCGGACGCTGCCGCCTGACGCGCCTGTCATCTGGAAGAAACTCCTCCCCGCAGACAGCGCGTCCTGTCGCCTTCCCAGCGCAATGGTCTCCTGGATTATCTCTAGACTTGTGGTGTAAGTATTTAAAAAAAAATCATATTCTTTACTTTCTGTGATATAGCAGAGGAATGACAAAATAGCGTTTCCAGGTTATTGTGCGTTTTTTGAGCCGCTCACTGACCAGGTGCACGAGCAGCCCGCTGTATAAGATCCCCGATTTAGGTCTTATTTCTAAGCAGAATCAGCCGTGGATTGGGAGGGGGTGAGGGGGCGAGCTGCTCTGTCATTTTGACTGAAATGCAGTCCAATTTCAACAGGATGGTACTTTGCCATTTCAGCAGGAATGCAGTAGCTGGGCCTGTAGACCTACAGTATTTCTAAATGGACTGGCAGGGTTCAGTAGCCTGACAGTCTTTGTGTTTACCAAGTGCCTTTTTCATTCTAGACAAAGAGGTGACGTGATTGGCCAGATTATGTATATTACTCATAAGGGGGATAATGTGAGACACAGCTAGGCTATGTTAGAATTAAGCGGCGTCCTTTACTGCCAGAAACCGCGAATCCCACTCATTGGCGAGGTGACGGAATTAGCCGGAGCGGCTGTGAGTGGAGCTGTTCTGTGTTGATGTCCTGTATTGGGAAAACAAAAGGGATGGGTCAGCCTTCTCAGGTTACAATGCAAGTGTTACTCATGATCCTAAGACTTGTGTGCCTATATGCCCATAGAATTAGGAATTTACCCAAAATGAAACAATGGGATCCCATTTATGACTCTATTGACCATTTTTACCAGCACAAAATATGAGTCAGCGCCATTACAGTCGGTGTGGAGCAGACCAATAGCAGATCCAAACCTCAAAATAGTGAGCCAATTAAATTTAGATTACAATATCCTGTTACATAGATGGGTTGTCTTGGAATTCGTTGCGATACCCCTGCAACCTTTACATGCATGCTGTCATTTGGGATGTCCAGTCTCGAACAGGAACATTTGCTTCACCTAGACCTGATATATTTATTCTGAGTGTCCTTGTGTCTCTAAACTCTATAATAGCACAGTTATCTACAGGCCAGGCCAGCCTGGTGCAACATTATGTAGGTCAGTAATTTGATCAGGTCACACTCAGCTGTTGCCTGGCTGTGGCACTTCAAGAAGGTCCCGTCCGCGACTGTATAGTCAGCAGCACAGGTGTCTGCACAGGAATAGAAAATTCTAGAATAGATAAATAAATAAATGAAAACGTATATGTGGGATAATTTTAGCTCCGGACAAGTTAAACTGGCTTAGCCAAATCAGCCCTGCCGTGCGTAAAAGTCTGACTTTAGGCATGCTTTGATTTGATAGTTTTTCTAGAAGGTAGAGGCTGTTGTACATTTTCTGATGTGTCATGTTCTGACCTGTCGACCTTTCTCACCTCATCTCCATTCCCATCATGTAGACTACATCTCAGAGAAAAATATATGTATTGACTATTGACATATATAGAAACCACCACATGTATAAAAAAGCTTGGATCCTTTAACCACAAATATGTCCAATATGGAGTATGACAATACTATAAAAATCCACATTCATAGATTGTCTGCATACATTTACATGGATTTACATACATGGTACACAAATGCATTTGACTGTTTTTAAATGTATCTTATCCCAGCACATATTATCCAAGAGTATGATTTGAAATATTGGCTTATCCCATGATGCATTATACATACTGTACATATATTTACTTACATTTTGAAATAGCTTACTAGGATATATTTTTATTCCTAAATAGATTTATTTATGTTTTGAAATATATGTCAGACTCTGTGGTGTATATTGTTTTGCTCATGGGGTTGATGGACACATTTTTCTTTGTCTTCTAGACTTGTGTTTGGCACACTATATCCTGCATACTCATCCTATAAAGCTGTGAAGTCAAAAGATGTGAAAGAATATGTAAGTACATTGTTTTTACACAGCATGTCATTTACAGTGACGTAGTGATATAAGGACACGACCTCTGCTCCACATAGATATGATTGTACAAGGTGTAATGTAATTATCTTTCACTGTTCACTTCCATTTTCAGGTGAAATGGATGATGTACTGGATAATATTTGCCATGTTCACCACAGTGGAAGTATTTACAGATATGTTTCTTTGTTGGTAAGTGATTTTTTCCGTTGTGTAAGTGAAATACAGTTCTTTGTTGGAAAATGGATTCCTTCTTGATTGTTGGTGAACATGGGGAAACTTAACATGTGACCTGCCATGAAGGTTTGCTTCAGTAATGTCTCCATCATTGCATGTCTCCACTGCAGGGTTCCTTTCTACTATGAGCTGAAGATAGCCTTTGTGGTGTGGCTGCTGTCTCCTTACACTAAAGGCTCCAGCGTGCTATACAGGAAGTTTGTTCATCCCACACTTTCCTCAAAAGAGAAGGTGAAACCCCTTTCCTTTGTCTCATCTTCCTCTTCCTCCTCTGGTGAAAATAGTAAACCTAGGCTGTAAGTTAGTTTGTGTGTTAGAATTCAAACATTAGTTTTACATGTAATCAGCCATCTAGAGGACAGAGGGGCCTTTCTGCCAAGTTTCTCCTTGTTGAAGATGTTTAGGCTGGACAGAAGAAAGGAAGTGTCATAGTATTCCCCATGTCTCCTTTCCTTTTTCCTTTATATCTGGGTCAGGAAACGCGTCAGAGAGTCCGCTGGAGTTCAGCAAACACAGAATCAGTTGAAAGATAAAGCAGTACTGTCAGAAACACCTGTTAATATGTCCAGATTTTCACATGCGAATATTAGAGATAACAGAGAATATTAACATGTTTGTTTTTGTGTTTTTTTGGTCCTTTGGTATCCAGGACATTGATGACTATCTCTGCCAAGCCAAGGACAAAAGCTATGACACCCTGGTGCATTTTGGGAGGAAAGGGCTGAATGTTGCAGCCACAGCTGCCGTCATGGCTGCAACAAAGGTACTGCTGACTCTGAATATTTGATTTGTACTGACCTGGGGGTATGGTAGGGTGTTTTTTTGCCATTCACATAGTAAAGAAGGCCTGTTGAATAGAGCGGCTCGTCTTTGTGGAGTATGAGCAGGATCCAGGACCGGAATGTTGATATTTTTCACACAGTCAAGCTAAGAATGAAAGAAAAATCTATTTCTACCTCCTAATCACCATCCATGCCCTAATTGTCCCACATGTTGCTCTCTCTGATACTGACACTAATATGAATACCTGGTGTTTCTCGTTCTAGAGCCAAGGCGTCCTGTCAGACAGACTGAGAAGTTTCAGCATGCAGGATCTGTCTTCCTACCAGTCTGACCCCTCCAGCCCCGGCTCTGTCACCACCCAGCCTGCAGCAGCACAGCACCGGGCCCGGCCCATGATGCGCAGCAAGTCAGAGAGCTACAGCAAGGGTGAGAAGACTGTACCAGCATTCAAAGGTAAAAAACGTAAAAGCCACAAGAGATCAACGTGTTAAGCATACAAGGATATAGTGTTATGAAGCTGTATTAAAGTGCTGTACTGTTTTTGAGAATATATCAGGATGCATTACATTGCTTTGATAATATGGCACATTGATAAAAAGCGGTAACATGCAGATGGTTCACCAAGCATATTAGCTACAATGCCTGAGCATCAGCATAGCGGGTCTGCACTGCAGTAACAGCGCCCGTCTCGTCAGTGTAACGCACATTATCGTACAGTTTTCTGTCTTCCTGTTCAAGTTTGTTTAAGCCTGCAGATATTGTTCAGTGCCTTCGCTTTCCTGAGTCGCCCCTAACCTCAGATCAGCCTTCCTGTTTGGAACAGGTTGGGCCCCGCCGGGCTGCCAGCCCAACCCTCCTGTCAAAAATACACATGATGTAGCTTGTGTCATTTTCCACAGTTTCATTCCAAGAGGAAATAATTATTGTTTGTTTTACTGTGTTGTCATAAAATTATTGTTTCAGGTTGAGATTATGCCTTTGCAGTTCAAATATTAGTCAAGGCACTTAAAAGCTATGAAATCTCAAATGTGGCAAAATGCTTTGCATCAAGCTTTGTAAACTGAATTACTCACATGTGCACTAATTGTTGACACGACAGCTATTTTACATGTTATACATATTTTATATTTTACATTTTGATAGAAATATCTGTAAACCTGAGCTATAACTAACCTTTTTATTTAACAAGGAATCCTGGTGATTGAGTAAATATTTCTGTGAATATATGTGGTGAGTATATTCTCCACATAGATACTCTTTATTAATGATTTCTCAATTCTCAGTAACTAAAGGATACCGTAATACTAAGGCCATTTTCAAAGGCCATTTGAACAGTGTTGTCAAATGTTTGTTTTGGGTTTCTGCTGTCAGTTGTCATGCCATTATTATACATGAGATGGAAATTGACTTGAGTGGACACACTGAAAAACAAAATAGCACAGAGGAGCCCTAGTAGGACTAGGCTTGTTAGGCTTGTTAGGCTCATTTGTCTGTGGCTGGGATGTTTCCTTGTTTCATTCTAACCTGAAATTCCTACTCAAATGGTCTCTGCTCTGTGCAGTAAATAAGCCTTAATGATATGAACTTTCATAAGCACCACAGACTAAAATTAGTTTTGAAATCAGTAATTACAGTAAAATATCTGGCTGCTGCTTCCAATTTAGTAGACCAGAGACAGGATTTCTGTATGCAAGCCTGTTGTTCACTCCTCCCACCGTCCTTCTCCACGGTGCAGGGCAGGATTTTGACATGACTGAATATGAGGTGTTGGGTTTGGACCACTGGGACGCCAAGGAGTTGCTGTCCCAGACTCTCTTGTCTTCTGAGCCTACACCCTTTTCACTGACACCTCAGTCCTCTCCACCCTCCACTCCTTCTCCACCCTCCACTCCTTCTCCACCCCCCACTCCTCCAACTCCAGAGCAGCCTGAGGAGGTGAGGGGAGGGGTGCAGACAGCATCGAGCTCGCCGCAGCTCAGGCTGAGTAAGAGGAAGGCTCCTGAGGTACTGCCTTGTAAACATGGCTGCTCAGCTGCTGCCTGGCGCTAACTGCCCCTTGAGAGTGGCGATTAACTCACTGATTCACTAATTTTTTACTGCAGTGTATCTAAATGAATCATCACGGGCCAAGACCCTTATCGCTGAGGAAAGTTTTCTCATCTGGCTGCTAATAGGATCTCTACACTGATGAGGCTGAATCATGCATTGGTTTCAGTGGAATGGAAATGTAGTGCAAATGAATGTGTGCTTTTGGTTTGGGCCCGTCTTGTGTGATTGCAGTGGCTCACGTGTTTGGAAATGAGGAATGAGAAAAGGCCAAACACACCCAATGACAGCGAGGTGGATAAATGGACACGGATTGCTTTCCATTGTATTTCACGAGTGATGTGACCTTTACTTTTGGTGCCAAATTCAAATTAAGGGACTCCATTAAATCAGAACACAGTCCCTGGAATAACCAGAAATTAAATTCCAGGACTGTGTTCTCTGCCAAGATTTTCATTCATAAATTTCCAAATCTAAACGTAAATTTGTTCGGCATGTTGATGGACGACCGAATGAACAAGCAGAGTTTGAACAGTGTGTGATTTCCTCCACATTAATGATGGCTATTAGCTGACTAAACTCCATCTCCCTTTCTCCTTTTATCTCCCTCCATCGCTCCTCTGCACAGCCTCCTCCTAGAGTCTTAAGGCCTCTCACAAGATCCAGGAGTGCCCTTTCTTCACACAATGAAGCCATGTGAAACTGTGTCCTCAAGACTACTTCAGCTGCCTTTCGCTGCAAGGAAAAGAAGATAGATTAAAATACTGTATGGCCAAAAGCTACATGTTTAAAGCAGCCTTGTTTTGGAATAAGGTGTAACCAAAGTGACTTATGACCCCTCTATATTTAGTATATAGCTTGTGGCTCATGGTAAGAAAAATAAGGTTTGTGACACTAAGGTAGGACACGAGAGTGAATGGGTTCCATGCTGACAGACATTTTGAGTTTGCGGGTTATTGAATATGTTTTGTATTTATGTACAGTTTGTGTGTTTATCATTTTACTGATTTGATTGTTTTTATATCAGGTTTGGGGAGATAAGTGCATGTGTGTCTTCCCAGTCATTAGTCCCCAGTTTATTAAACAGAATGTATTGTCACTGAATATTACGGCTGGCATTGTGAGTGACACCGTGAGTGACCGTTTGAGAATGTGTTACAAGCCAAGGATCAAAAGGAAAGGCGCGGCTGTTTTCTAACCCCTACTAACTTTGGTTTGTCTGAGCCGATGCAATCTGCACTGATGAATTATCACAACAAGGTATTACAAAATCAGTTGGGTAATGACCCCAGAACATATTCTGATAAGGCTTCCTTTTTAGTAATGGATAATGTCAGATAGCAGTGGCATACTATATTCTGTTCTTTACCTCTGCATAAAAGCCTTAAAGAAAGAGAGGAGAACATCAAAATATAAGATATCTCCCCAGGTGGCCATAAGTATTACTAACACAACTATGTTCTCTTTTTTAGAACTTTTTGCACTATGTTTAAAATTACAATTACTGCCCTCAATACTCAGAAATGGCCAAAAACTATAGTTAATCATCACAAAGTTCTAGCTGAATATGATCACCAATGATTTAAGCTCATTATTGTTTATTTCTTCTGTGATAAGGAAATAATTACTTGTGTAACAGGTAATAACATTTTTATCACACATAAAAGAAATAAGATACTATACCACCAAAAGTTTTCTCAGTGGAGCAGACTGTTTTGACAATCTACTGTCCGATTCTATTTAGTTTCACAGCACGTCAAACTGTCATTTATATGACGTTATGGAAAAGATTTGTGTTGCTTGTGCAATTTAAGGCCAATATATTAGGAATACATCACTTTCAGCTGAAGCAGCACACAGAAACAGGCTCAGTCAGTTAAGTAGATATATAAACATAGTTATTTTTTCATGTTTTAAATCACTGTGTAATATTCTGCTGTTAACTGAGCAACTCTAGGTTCTAACCTTCTACTTGCTTCTTCTGTTTTTTTATGAATATAAGTGAGTAAACGTATTGGTTTGCAGGTTTACAATCTTTCATCTGGGCTGTTATGGTTGGGGAAGTGTTTGTCAGTAGCACGAGGGGATACACTTGTGTCTTTGTATGTTTTCATCCTGTACTTTATTCACTGAGCCTGAATCTTGGTCAACATTTTTACACAATGTATCACTGTGGTTATTGATGGTTGGAATTTGAGCGGCAAAAATTTCACTGACTGTATCATTTACAGTGGTTTGAAGTTTGAAACAAAAGCTTCTCAGGTACAATTGTTCTGTTTACACGTCATTCACTCTGATGTTGTAGATACACTTGTTATGCACATGAAATGTCCTTATGGGTAAATGGTAAAAAAATGAAACAGGACAATTCTGGCCTGTGATGAAGATCTGAAATCTGTGTTGCAGCATTAGTGGTTTCAGTGTTAGTATTGGAAGTGATTTCCTTCTATTAGAAAAACATACAAACTGAGAAAAATACAACAAATATGTTGTTGCTAAGTAGCAGATTTGTATACTTGTATGTAGATTGATAAACTCATCATTGCATGATGTTTGTTATTAGTATGAAAATGGTTTTCTTAAGTGATTTTGTGTGAAGCTGATGCCTTGCTGATAAACACTGAATTCATTTGTCAGTCATTTTCAAGTGCTTTGCTGAAAGAACAGAAAATGTTATATTGACTCTTTCAGTTGGCCATTCATCTGTATGAGGAACAAGTCTTATTTACCGATAAACTAGCCACTTTCACTTTATCGATGAAGAAATACCACTTTACTAAGTTATGCTGAAATTTTTTGTTCTGGCAGGCCAGAATCTCTAAATACTTAAATCTTCAACTTGATTGTGAATTATAAGACTAAAGGAGTGATGTGATGACATGACGGTTTATGGCTATCAATTTATCTTTACACTCAGTTAATTACTTCTGTTGGTGAATTGACATACAGCCATTAAATATGAAGCAAAACTTTGACACGGCTTGTGTGTTTCAATCTCTTATTTTAAAGAGCAGCTAAAAGCATGACACGTTAAAAAGAAATTTGAGCTCAGCATAAAGAGACATACAGCAAAATCATTTCAGAGACATGACTTTATTACATGATATTCAAACACAAACAAAAATACCATACGTTTATCAGTAATTACAGTTTGAGGTTGACCCGATCGTGGTACTTCTGGTATGGATCGTCGAGGTACCAGTTCCTCCTTTTCCAGAAGGAAGTTGTCATTTTATCCAAAAGCTTGCACTGTGTTTTGTTACAAAACACATGCTCCCTCAGCCGCTTCCGTCTGGCAGGCATCTTCTTCCACAGCTTCTTCTTGTATCCGGCCTGTTCACAGACAGAAAGACGTAACAGTCAGATCGCTGCTATGCGGAATGGAATATAGCTTTTCAACAACAACCTCAACATGGATATACTGCATTTAATAGGGCTGTGCAAAAAAATTGACACAGCTGAGTATTGCAATATTTTTTCCATGATACTGAATCGATTTTCCAGCCCCTCGTATCGATACATTAAAAAAAATTATGCATGTTTTAAACAGATTTAAAATGTCCTTAAATTTCCCTCAAATCCCTTTGAATTAAATAGTTCTGACTCAATTTGTCCGCTGAGTTATCAATATAATGTGATGTACATATTAGACTACCCAGGTGGTACACAGCAAGTTGTATTTTCAGCTCTATTTTTAAATTTTCAGTAAATTATGTAGAGTACTGCAATGAATCACAATATGTATCGTATCGCAATGTATCATGATACAATTGTATCATGACCCATGTATTGTGATACGTATCGTATCGTGAGGTCCTTGCCAATACCCAGCTTTAGCATTTAATGTGTCATTTTGGCATTCCCAGTTACCCCAATGAGTAAAAGCTTTGTACCTTGCGTCTGACCCAGAGGCCGCAGTGCAGCCTCAAGAACCGTTCTGGCACAGATTTCACCGTCTTCCTCTTCCCCTTCTTCAGACTGTAGTACGTCAGGTTTCTGCTGGGCTGCTGCATCAGGCTGGGAATAAGTGCCGACACTCTGCAACACAACAAATTAGAAAAGTAAATTAAGGCACAATATTTGTTACCTAAATAATAAAGATTTTAATTAATCAATCCTAATCAAAAAGGTGATTATTACACATTATAACACTTTATTTGGATAGTCCAATGTTAATACTCAACCATCAGGTGACAAAAAGTAGATGTTGTACAAAGTTACTGACTTATTGCTGCATCTCTACAGACTATGTAACCCAACCCTGACTTTATCTTAATCCTAACCCCATTTTAGCCCTAACCCCGCTCTGACCTTTTTCCTAACCCTGGGTGTTAGAGATAGCGTGTGGCTCAATGACAACATCTTATGGTAAACACATGAGATGCATCCCCCCTGGCCTTTACCGTTGCAGGATGCCGTGTTGTGGTGTCGGACATATGTTAGCGGACAGAGAGGCCCATCCCGGGGCAGCAGCGGCTCTCTGGAGCGGGAGACGACCGAAGGAGGAGAACTGACAGATCCTCGGTGCTCTGGAGCAGAGGAGCAGCGGCCTCAGCAGCCCTGCGACACACAGCGACAACAGCAAAACATCATTTTAACACAGAAGTTCACCTCCAACCAAGATACGACTCTGTGTTAGCAATGGAGTCACAGGAAAGGGGATAACACATGCATATAATGCCGAGTTCACGTTCCCATATTATCTAAGATAATAGAGAAGTTCTTCATGGTTGTTAATATCGCGGCTGGAGGAAAGGGCATATTTAGCGAGGTCGCTTTAGCATGGCGAGATAAAGACAGCCACACGCACGGCTTCATAGTTTGGCCATTTCACTATATTACAACTGTCAACATGGATAAAATATTGAACGTCTATGAAAAGAAGAGAGCGAAAATATACAAATATCAAGCTATACACACCGGGGACCTTCCTCGCCAAGGCGGCCGCCATGTTGGTTCGCGTACGCCACTGTACTACGGAGCGCCGTTAGGACAATCAGTACACGATCGCGATTGTGTAGGAGCTATGGTGGCGGCGTCTTCAGTGAATAGAACAAACTTATTTTGCCTATCTAACTAATTCCTTCAAATCTGCTGTTTTGGGAGTCCATCTACCTGGAATGACATTATAATGCTATAGCTGGCAGTGATTTACTACTGGTGGCTGGCAAAGTTATCATTTCCTCCATTAGGTCCCTCTACAATCTGATGTTAACAAGGAGACACTATCCCCTCAGACAATTCAAAAGGAAACATTGAGAAGCCTATAAATCATCATTACTTACCTCAGTCAGGGTTGCCCACTCTGCCAAGGAGAATTAACTTGATTTAATCCCTCCTGCTCTTACTTAAGCCAAATATTCATAGAGATAAAAACAAGTTTGCATTCCTAGTTACAAGTGATAAAAATACACAATACAAATTTGACGTCCAAGGCACTCTGAGTAAAAAGTTACATTTCCACTATTTTTCACTTCATTGGATATCATTTTTTTTATGACTGACAAGGCAACCGAGTTCATCTCCCTATGACTATTGCATGTTTTAAGACTGCCTTAATACTTTGACAGAGAGCCAATGAAGCATTCCTATGTCCTGTGTGTCAGGTTTTTATTTGTAAGGTCTGAAATTGAATTTAAAACCCTGTTGAACTTTAACTGTAGTCTGTATTGCAATTCATAGTATAAAGCAGTTAGAGGTCAGACCCGAGTTGATCATTTTTATTTGTTTTCCTTTAAAACATACAAATATAATCTTTTTAAATAAGACAGGTGAAAAACATTAAACAGGTATCAATGAAACTATAGACAACACAATGTACCTTAATCAATCAAATGCATAAAAAACACAAGGCACCAACCACAGTTCACAACTTTCTATAACAGAGGAACTACTCTACAAAGCTTAATAGAGGCGCATACCAATCTACCAACATATCAGTGCAAAGTAAATCAACTGCATCAGTAAAAAAGTGCTTTTCACAAGAGGGAGGTATCCACGCATCACCTTTTCAACATCCTAGTGTACCTCTCTTCATCCAGTAACCTAGTTAACAAAAGGAATGTCGTTTCCTAAAGATAGAACAACTGTAACAGTGTCAGTCAACAACAAAACACAAAAGAGTGAACTTCTGCTTGTCGATAATATATTCAAATGTACCAGATAAAAGAGCTGGTGGATTATCAGTAGTCAGAAGGCATCATGTACTAAAATATGACTGTCTAGGATTTTAGAGTCAGTCTTTCTCTATGAGTCCTTTTGTCTACAGTTAAGGCACATATGCAAAAAAAAAAAAGACTTTTTGCTCTGCGTTTTGCTCTGCCCAGCACTTAGGAATACTAAATTGAGGACGATCCTTCGGCTCACCAGCCAGCATACACAGGTTCTGCATCACAGGGAATCCCATAGTATCGACCCTGAGGCCGCTCTTTGCGTAATAATGGCGCTCGAGCGACAGACAGCTCTCCGTCGGCGTCTCTCCTTCGACGCAGTACCAGCAAAATGACAAAGAGCAAGGCCACTGGAAGAGAGAGAGGAATACACCAGAAAACATTGTTGGAAATTAGCATCTACAGTAGGTACCATGATACATGAGGATGATTCTTATTTATCTTCATTATGTCCTTTTTGTGCATGATGTGGTCTGAGTACAAAGACAAAACAAGATAATCTAATCTTGAAATATTGCCAGTGTAATAAAAAGTATTTAAAAATATATATATATATATATTTCCAGTGTGCAAAAAAAAATTGTTTACCATGTTTTATAATGCCAAAAAATACAAGAGGCTCTTACAACACAATGTTGAAATACATGTATTTGAAATATAAAACTTTATACTACTTTAAGTTATTATTAAAACATCAAATTTGTACCGAAATGTTGTAAAATAAAGAATGGGTTGGTGACTAAAAGTATGAAAGCTCTTCCTTAGCCGTGTCAGGTGGACACAGACTGCTGCTACCAGTTACCATGACAAATCTGACCCAGACCGTGTAAAACAGATTACTGCAGAGCAGCAGATCCTCATTCATCTGAACCCTTTGGAATGGGGCTTTTCCAAGCGAATGAAACCTTTGATACATAGAAATATATTAAATTGCCTGAACGATTCTTATTTAAAATATGAAAAGCACATACATGCGTTCAGAAATGCATTATACAGTCACTTTAAGTTTGGAATCAAGAAGGTAATTGCAAATAAACACATCCAATTGAATATATTTCTACATTAGAACTTTTTTTTCTTGTTATGCCTGCTGAGTAGACCAGTTTATTCAGTCTATTCAAGTCTGAGGTTTGGATACAACACAACAATTCATTTGCATTTATATATTTATAAATAAACAACTCAGTATTACCCACTTGCACATACAAAAGATATTTTGTATATCATTCCATTTTTTTGTACATTTTTCACCCACTAATGCTTAGTCAGGGTTGGAAAATAACTTGCTTTCTTGAGCGATGAGACAAGCTTGGTATTTATCAGTTGTTTTGAAGGGAAGGACACAGTGTGCTGGGCTGGTGAGCAGAGTCTAGAGGAAGGATGCTAAGTGCATCCAGGACATTAAACTGCACAGAAAGTGGGCAGAAATATTGTCATCCACAGGCAGCTTTGAACCGTTACTACATCTAACACCCGCAGTTACTACTTACTTTGAAGAAAATGGTTTTGCATGTAATCAGATCATAAAGATCACTGCAGCTTCAAGCTAGCCATCTTTAACGGGAATCAGTCGGAGCAAGCTTAACTGGAAATCCAATGCCTTTAACTTCAATATACAGTACAGTATTAATTAAGTTAATGGATGGCGTTACTGAAGAAGCTCTGAAATACCTGAAAATGACACTGGCCATGTACTTTTATTGAAGTACCTGGATATCTAATTCAGTAATACTTTGATTTTAAAAGAACTTTGAGTGGAAAACGTACCAGATTACTGTTCTATCGGAGTATTTCTACTTAATTAAAGGATTTGTGCACTTCTTCCAGCCTTGTTACTCACCCCCTCCTCCAATGACTAACAGAGCAATAGTGACAGGAGCCAGTTCACAAGTGTCCCCTGCTTTGCGGAAGAAGGTCTCCATGCAGTAGCCTGGTGCTGTGCTGCCCTCTGGACAGAAGGCGTCACTGGGGCACTGGATGGGGTTCACATCTGGACTCTGAAGGGAGGAAATCCTCTATCACCAAACTTACACAGGACATCATTAAAACTCTGATCTGCTGGAAGGGGGAACGGCACTCACAGGACAGTAGTGATTCTCAGGACAGACATCACAGCTCTCCTGGCCCCAGCGGATCTGGAAGAAGCCACTGCTGCAGATTTGACACATAGTCTGACGGGGAGCCTTGTGCATGCCTGTCCAAAACCAAATATCATCTGGATGGATGCATCTCATCCATGCATCCCCTTTTCTATTACCATGGGCTGCAGCACTCATGAAAATGACTAAGCTGGAAAAAGTTGCAAAATTGTGAAACTACTTAGATACTGAATTTGTGAGGATACTTCCTTAGAGCTGTGTAGTTAACATGATGTCAGTTACCTGGCCGACACGGTGTGCACTCTTTAGCAGCAGCCTGGAGAGACTCTGTGCCTCCGGGACAGATCTGACACTGGGCACAGCTGGAGGAGCTGTCAGAGAGACAGACACTTGTTTATGACTGGAAATGGACAAATTACTATGGATGTCATAGCTACCACCACTTTAGGGCATTTTCTCAGCTGTGGTAAAGCGGATTTGGTTTAAAGTTGTTGCAGTTTGTTTCACAGTGATAACAGACAGATGAGCAAACATACTTCAGTCTAGGTGTGTCGCTTTGGCCTTTGGAATTTTGAACCTCAATCAGCAGCTTTAACAAACAGAATGTCATGATTTTGATTTTCACTTTCCATGTACAATATACAGCATTGGCAAAAAATTAATACAAACCGTACTTTACATTATCAAAATTATTAAGACATGCACTATTTCCATCAAACTAAAGGTCAAATATGATGACCACGATGCACACAAAACGCATTTAAATCAAGGACAATAAGGGACATTCTCAGTGAAAAGTAGCCCAACAGGTCACTTAAATGCCGGGATATTGCCTGTATCTAGACCAGCTACAATATTGCCTGTATCTAGACCAGCTACATTCTCACTTCAAACAAATCACTCCAGGGTTCACTTGGACGTAACCCAACATCACCTCTTTCAGGCAGACAAAGGAACTGTTGTTTGGTGTTTACCAAAGTTCAACTTGCATGTTCTTACTCCCTCAAATCTAATCCAAACTATCCCAAACAAAAACCCTGTTTTTTTTTCTTTTCTTTTTTTGTTTGTGTACATGTTTAACTGTTGGTTTTACATGTTTATAAATGTTGAACTCAATAAAAACTAAAGTGAAAAAAAAAAAAAAAATCTAATCCAAACTAATGGGGCGTACCCTCCAGAGCATTGATTCAATTCTTCCAAAAGGGACATGTGTGGCGGCAGCAGAGACAATCACAATGTAAAGGGCTGGTGGTGCAGACATGGAGGAAGCCTCATCACAAACAGCCTTTTTAACAAGAGAAACTCAAATCAACTTTCACTGACATAGCTTGAAATAGTCCTGGATTTAGCCTGCTTTTGACTTAACTGGTGTCACAGGGAATCATTAGAGCGACTCCAGGATTTAATGAGGTCTTAAATGTCCAAGCAGGCAGGTCAAACTTCAGGTTAGAGGCAGAATGGGTTACGACTGCTACAACCCCTTAGCACCAACAGAGGCCAAATAAAGATTAGACCAAGATTTTAATTAACGTGACCCAAGAAAATGTTTTTCCCCAGGCACATTCAGAGTTCGTAGTTCTGTAGTTCTGTAGTTCTGTAGTTCTGTAATCTGTTGTTCATGGATGCCACTGAAATGTTCATGGATACTCCCTGTAAATAAAAGCAGTGACTGTGCAGCTGGCCTACTATGAGTGCTTGTATGTGTGTGTGTGTGTGTGTGTGTGTGTGTTGGCAAACAGGACCATGAGATGGGAGCATGTGATGTTAGATCTTTAGACAAGCGGCTGGGCAAACACAGAGATGGTTATGAAAGTTCCCAGATTTCTGGATCCCCGTACAAACATCAACAGAAACAGAAACAGAAACAGAAACAGAAACAGGGTGATGTTGAAGGACAACTTACTTGCAGAAAGTTCCTTGTGCACATGGATTACATGAAGTGGAATTCTGCTGCGATGAAAAGAAACCTGAAAACAGCATACATAATTTAACTCAACACTTCTGGCCTGTTTTCCTCTCATGCACTCACAACTGGATGATGTGAGCAGGCACTCCAAAGTGTGTTTTTTTTTGTGCTCAAATTTTAAAATAAAAATAAAAATGACCCTAAATGCTATGTTTTTGTCTGGATCATTTTTGTGAGATATGTGAATGTGGCAGCAACTCTAATTATTGTAATTCATTTGCAAGTTCAAGTTCAAGCTCTTTTTACTGGAGAAGGCCTGAATGTATGATTAGTGAATAATTGATTTGACCAGTTTGTTATTAGAGGTTAGATAGGCAGCTAGGGGATATTTGTACCTGAGACACTGGGACAATGCAGAGATAAATTTCACAATACCTTTGCCAATAGTACAGCATAATCTATGCTAGTCTTTGCTCAGCATAAAGTATGATAGAAAAAATTACACATTTAGGAGGAACTGTCTTTAAAATAGTTGAATAATAATAGATGAAGACTACATTTTCTTTGTCTATAAGAATACTACAAATGTTTTGTCTACTGCTGCTGTTGTCTGCATGAATACTGCTATTTTTTGTGTACGGCTAAATAAACAAACCTGCGGAGCAGCTTTTGCAGGTTTCTGCAGCAGTATCATTGCTGAAGGATCCAGGAGGGCAGGACTGACACACAGGGCTTCCAGTGAAACTGCAGGTGTGAATTACACAAGAAACAGACAATCAGTGAACTGATAGTGGAACAGTTCATACCATTAGAGGAAAAAGAAACCCTTGCATTTCTGAATATTAGAGGTGTGCTGGTGGAACTGGTGATCTCACTTAGTGTAGAAGCCCTGGCTGCAGGGCCGACACTGCTGCTGACCGGCCAGCGGCTGGAAGAATCCTCTGGAACACGGCAGACAGGCTCCAGAGAACAGACAGAGCCCCGGGTCGGCACAGCAGGAGCACAGCAGTGTGTCTGAGGAGCAGGATATCACAGTAAACACTGCAACTTATCTACTTGTATAACTAAGATCAAATGAAAATATGCGTGAAATGTTTTTAGATTTCGTCCTTTGGTTGATGTGCAGAGAGAATGAATTTTGGGTGGAAAATGTTATAGGCTATTTTTACTGAACAGTAACTGACAAATTCATCTAAATACATTTTTTAAAGAAGAAGAAGATGATTTATTGTTTGTATTATACAACATCTGTTGCAGACATACATACAAAATTGGCCTACTTGTTCTGAACTTCTATGATACCAAAATACCACCAATACCAAAAAGACTAAATCTAGAGCTGAAACTAAATAAAAACTAAACTAAGACTAAACATTTGTAAAAAAAAAACAAAGCAAAAAAACTAAACTAAAACTACCAAACCTACACTGAAAACTAACTAAACTAAACTTAAAATACTTAAAATTAAAAACTATACAAAGATAAACACTAATTAATTATGCCAAACTATAATAACCCCACTGTGGAAGACCAGAGGAACATTTTTTCAACTTCTATCTTAAATTTTATTGTCCATTCTTACATTTCCAGTCACTACAAGAAGCAACTTCAAGGTTTTTTTCAGTCAGCAGGGACTAGACAAGTATCTAGTAAACAAGAATGACCATCAGCTAGATCCTAAAACATATCAGGATTCAGCTGTGTCTGTGATTGAGTCAGAGAACGACTGCATGTCACACAGAGCGGGACAGATGACAGAGATTCAGCTCATAAAGAGTCAGAGGCAGCGGGATGTCCAGACTCACCGTTGTCATAGTGAGATCCAGGCACACAGGGCTCACAGGTGGAGGTGTTGAGGGCGGAGCAGCCTGGCGACGTGGTGCTGAGGATCATGGGAGTCGCGGTCACATCGGTCACATTCTCACTGACTGTGGTGCTCATCACAGCAGGAGCGAGTGTGGTCTGGCTCACCACCATGCCTGGGAGAGAAAAGTGAAATTTAACAGTGAGTGGAGGACAAAAAACTGGAAACGCAACCATTTCATTTGCCACAGGTCTAAATGTATATAAGTGAATTATTGATTTGACCATATAGCCATCAGCTGACCCACTAAAGAGGTCATGCAAATCTCTCTCTGGCATCTGGGGCATGCTATCTAGTTCCTTCTGATTAACACAGTACAGGAAGCCTAACACACGATTAAATAACACTCCCTCATATACAGGAGGGACACTTCTTCATTCTACTGTAGCTGTGGACATCCTGAATCGTTCACCACAAACTTAAGTATTTCAGTTAAAATTGTCTAACCTCTGAGTGAAAGGGGGGAAACATGTGCAGCCACATCAGCAACACAGAGCCCATATTGTGGTAGTAATCACATTAGCCATGTGCTTAACTGCTTTGTTGAATAAGAGCCATCCTCTTCAAGAAATGCAATTATTCTGAAACGGGGTCATATGATTTCCCAGGTTCAGTCTCCTCTGGGTTGGCACATTTCTCCCTCAAAATCTTAGACATCAGTTAAACTGGAAGAAGGAACTATTGTAATCCTGTAATACATTTTGGAAGGATACAATACAATGTCACAGCAAAAAGTTCCTATATGACTAGTACAGTGATACCATAGGATATAAATTGATAAATAGATACTATCAAGTAAGATAAGGTCAATATTAACTCACACAAACACACTAGAAGTCCATACAGGAATATTATAGTGATTTTTCATTGTAAAAAAATCAAGACTTTGATGCACCTATATACCTATAACCAATTACATACAAACATTAAACTTCATGGGTTAGAAAAAGATTTAGCTTTTTTTATATGGTCGTGATGATTGCTGCTGAAATAAGCTTAACTACAACTACAAGGAAAACAACTGGTGCACTTGCAGAAACCATTTGTCAGTATATATCCAAATGTATTTGATGGCATAATTTTTCCATTCATAACTTATTATACTGTCAACCTGCGCCTGCTCCATATCAAAAAACAAACAAACCACAATACTTGTGATAATGTTCTTATAATACTCTTATCGGGACTTCTAGTGTATCTGTGGCACTCAATGGTGAATTTATGTGAACTTACTGTACTTTATGGTATTTCATGTTATCTCCTATGGTA
Source organism: Centroberyx affinis (assembly GCF_046629955.1). Taxonomy (NCBI): domain Eukaryota; kingdom Metazoa; phylum Chordata; class Actinopteri; order Beryciformes; family Berycidae; genus Centroberyx; species Centroberyx affinis. The sequence continues at coordinate 86,327 of NW_027280025.1, forward strand.
TCCCTATAATATTCCAATAGGGACTTAAAGTTTTGCTGTGACGCGTGTCTAGTGTCCTTCTGAAATGCATTATAGGATTACTGTAGCTCTTTTTCGTAGGGTAAAAGACAGTATATCAGACCTTACCTAGGAGACAAGCGGCGGCTATCACAGGCAAAACTCCCCAACAATCCATCCTCCAGCTATTAGAAATACTACCACCGAACAAGTTTAGAGCATTTCATCCCTGACAAGTGGTGAAGTTGCCTTTGTTTTTACAGAGGTTGTCAGTGAATCATAGCTTGCTTGCTTTTTCGGGTCAGTCTTCTCCTCAGTGTCATATGACAAAATACACATCATGTGATTTTACTTTGGTGGAAAGAACTGAGCAAAATGGGCTGGATCTGGGCAGAATGAATTCATGTTTGTTACACGGAGCAGCCTGTGGGGGCGCTGCTGTTCCCTGTACAGTAACAGTCATAGAGTTAGTGTGTGGATTCATAGATTGGCAAACGTTAAAATCCAATAGTAAACCATTACAATACATATGGAAAAGACCATTGATCATTTCATACAAACATAATAATACTAAAGGTCTATAGGATCGCAATTTGCCTATTATATTCATATGGGGACTTATATATATGTGTCTGTGTTTCTCAATAGTGACTAATATTCCTACAGGATATTAAATACAATTGCTTTTTTTTTTTTGCAATTTTGCTGTGATATGTGTATACTGACTGTATAAAAGTTATTATAGGATTACTATAGTTCTTTTTTGTAATGTATATTTCAACCATTGCACATTTTAAGTAAAGTAAAGAGTGACCAATCAATTAAACATTCACAGATTTTTGTATAATAGTTTAGAACTGGCAAGTTCAAGCAACAGAAAATACAATAAACAAAAATAACACCAATGCTATTTTTGCAGGAGGGAAATTTCCTGATGTCATCAGTTGAAGTTCATGTTCCTTTTTTTTTGTTTTTTTTTTGTTTTTTTCTCTTTTGCCACTGCTTAGTGGGCGGGATTCACTTCCCCTAGAAACCAAAAGGTTTCTCTGATATTCTGATATTTACAAAGCATAACAAACCTCATGGCAACAGTGAACAGAAGCATGACAGCTAGACTATACAAAGTGCAACATTGTCATACAGCAGATTCAAGTTCACAGTTGAAGATAAATCATTTTGGATGGTCTCACTGTGCAGGGAATCTAAACTGATGAAACAGTAATGGCATGAATAAATAAAATCATAGAAATAAATCACAATGGTAGTCAGGCAATTTTATTTATTTATTTATTTTTTTTGCAGTTATTTGAATGCTAAGTATGTCAAATTCAAATTGTAACAAAAATGCAATGCAAATTATTCAACCCTTTCATTTTTTTCTGGCAGAAATTATGACTGATGTATTATTCATCTTTCTCATCTAAAGTAAATAAACATTGCTAGGCCAATGGAGAATATTCCACATATTTATGTCTTGAGTGTTTTCCTCTGAGAAGCAGCATAAGGTGCTTCCTTCTGGACTTGACGCTCTAAGCTTCGCTCCAAATCCTCCCAACTTTTCTCCTCCAGGGGTTTCTGCCAAAATCGGGACAGACAGCTGAGTGAGGAACGGTGTTATATTCTGCTAATGGAATGAAAAACCCAACAGCAACAAAACAGACAAAGCTTACAGCCCACTTACTGAAAGAACCCAGTTCCACTTTATCATGAATTCCATACTCACTTTGTTGTGTTTTCCACTGCTAACGGAGTGCGCTGCTGCCTGTTCAGAGGTTTTGGCCTTGTTCACTCCACTTTGCTTCAGTCTTTGGCGCTCCTGCTGTTTCTCCTCCAGCCTCCTCTGCAGGGCCAGCACTCTCTCATCCTCAAGCACCGTCTGCTGCAAACCCAGCCCGGCTTTCTTCTCCTCTTTCCTGCCACACAGTAGAATCATCATGAACGTGTGTGTGTGTGTATAATACGTGTGTCTAATGCCATAACAAAGTCTTGCAGAAGTCAGAGTCTAATTTGTCCCCGACCTGCTGGCAGCGGCCTGTGCCAGTGTTCTCCTGTGGAGGTCGATAGCGTCCAGCTGCTCCAGCAGAAGCTGCTCCTTGTTCTGCTTCTCCTCCAGGATGCGCTCCCGTCTCTCCTGCTGCTCGCTCTGCTCGGCCTCCTTCAGGACGGCCAGGCGCTCCTTCAGCTCGGCCAGGGACATTTCTCCCAGCAGGTCGTGGCCCGCTGTCTGAGACACAGGGAGCCACGCGGTCATGGGTTTATATGATATGCATTGAGTAAGATGAGATGATATCCGGTCGTTCCTGCACTCACCTCAGTTTCATCCAAAAACCTCTGTCTGATGTGAGGAACAGATCTGATTGCTTGGATTTCACGGATGATTTCAAATTTCCTACTTAGCTCGGCCTGTGCTTCGTCCAGCGCTTGGCGAAGGAGCTCTCGGCTTTCCTCCAAGACTTCTTTTACTGTGACAAACAAGAACAATTATCATAGTACTGTGAAAACTGTAGGGCAAGAGAATCATATCTGATGTCAGGTGAGGTGATGTACCTATACACTGCTTGATTTCCTGCAACTTCACTTTAGCTGCCTTTGAGTTCTTGTGCCCCTCTGCCACTTGTTGCACCAAGTCTCTCATTTCTTTTTCCTCTTGCAGCCTTTTCTTGGCATATCTCTGCATCAGCTGAGCTGTCTATGAGAAACACCAAACCAACCATAAAAAAACATTCTTCATAAATAACCATCAATCTCTCTCTCTTAAGAATTTTTTCTACAGACATGCTGTTATGTAATGGCCTTTCTCTTCACACTTCTCTTTAAACACTCTTGAGGTACTGTGTAAACGTTTTGTAAACTGCCTTTTCTTCTCAGTTGTTCTGTTTGCTGGGTGACTGTAGCCCACCTCCTCTTTCTGAAGCTGTGCAGTCTTCTGGTTGCGCTCCACTATGCGTGTGCGGGCCATAGCTGCCTCCTCATAGCTGATGCGTCCTTCCAGACGCCTGCGCTCAATCTGGGCCAACTCTTCCTGCAGGTCCCGCTCCCGCATCTCCTTCTGCCACTGTAGGAAAGAGGAGGGCTCACGGGCCCCTTCTACCAGACGCTCCATTCTTTCTCAACACACACACACACACACACACACACACATTTTAATACTAGAGTGCAGTAAGAAGGATAAAATTCCATTGTTTTTCTTGACATTTCCTTGATATTTCCTTGACCTGTGCAAACTGCTGATGTCAAGATGTATATGCATTTCTGAGGTATTTTTGACCCATTTGGCTTTCCATATATATTCAGCTTTCCCCTGAAACTGGTTCCAGATGCAGTTTGAGGAATTTGACAGGTAGACAGTGTGCTGTACCTTCGCAGCTCCTCCTCCACCTGGCGGTTATAGAGCGCTCCCTGTCTCAGGATGGCTGTGTTGTTGAGCTTGATGGACCAGCTGTTAGTCTGACAGAAGCAGACAAATGCCAGTGGATATACACGCGCCAGTTAATGATGATACTCATCAATATCACACAGAAGATTAATGACCCCTTAAAGCGGGGGAAATAATTGTATCTCACCATCTTGTGATTGGCTGGAACTCCAGACGATTGAAATGAATTGAACTTGAGCCTGGAATCAAGGCTTTCCTGAATCTGGGACATCACATTCTGCAATACCAGGTGATGGTTCAGCAGAAAGTAATAAATATAAATGATGACACTGATAAGAAGCAAATGTGGGCTTAAATAAAAGGATATGTTGGAATTTAGTTATCAAGAGAGGTGAGATGTAGTGTGAGGATTGAGAAGTAAGCAACATGTCATTATTTATTTATTATTACTCTTTCTACACAAGTAAACCTAAACATAACACATTGGACATAGGGATTTATAGACCCTACCTTAGTGCGTTCAGACTTCTGTGGATTTACACACTGGAACTGTTTCGTATTTGCCTCATACAGAAGTTCCTTTGGTGAAAAACACATGAAATATCATTATAATGACGTAATAATGATGATGATAATAACTCTATACCACTTTTAAAAAGTTACAGTTTTTTTGGATGGATGGATGGATGGATGGATGGATGGATGGATGGATGTCATGCACTCTAGGTGCCCAGCCCACATGGCCATACAAGACAGATCCATACATCATGCTGCAATATATGTGTATAACAAATGCATTCCTAAACAAAGTCAGGTATCACACATCTAAAGTATGTTGTAGTTTTGCCCAGTCTTTACAGTTTGCACCATATATTTCACCTTTTCTGAAGCATAACTCAAATCTGTGTTGTCATAATCATCTAACCAAAAGAAATGAGTAGAAATAGAATCCTTTTGCTACATGAGGCACACTTCTCAGTTCATTATACAAAGGACAACAGAACATAAATTAATTCAGAATTTTTTTTTTTTTTCACTGTCTCTCAGATCATATCACAGACCACTGCTGCCCTCCTCTGGATGTTATGTTTTTAATGATAATTAATGGAAAAAGCTGACATCGTACCTCAGCCTTTTGACGGTTCTTTCTTTTGATCTCCTCCATGGCCTGCACCTCTTTCGGAGTCTTGTAGGTGCTGTTTGGTACCTGAAAAACAAAAGCCTCATGACTGGAGCAGCCATGACAGCCACAACACAATATATAGGATAATGGCCTGCTTTATCTCTCAAGGATATCTCTGTTGGCTAGTACACAAGAATAGAAAACAATAGCATACATGTAACAGACTATGCAAAGGTTGTGCAGCAAAAGTTGAAAGATACTATTTATTTGAATGTGAATGAGACTGACTGGTTGGTGTTTTTCCTGCTGTGGAATGGGCTCAGGCTGGGGGAGGGGGCGAGGTTTAGGTTTGGTCAGAGAGAACTCCTGGGGCTCAGTGGGTTTGGTGGGAGCTTTCTTGACCTGACTCCCACTGGACAGTCTGGCAGCAAGCTGGTCCATAAGAATATCTATCTCAGGGCGCCATCTAATGGACAAAAACAATAGACCTATGCCTCAGTCCTTACCATTGGAGATAATGAATGTCATTCCCTGAAAATGACTTTCGTGTTCTCTACTTTTTCACCTTAGCAGAGGGGCAATCCAGTTTTTCTCCACATAGGCAGCATCATAGATATGACTCCACTCCCCTTGTATCCACGTGGTGAGGTTTGTGACATTGAAGAAGAAACTCAGGAACTACAACCAAAGACAATGCACAGTTGTACACTTAGCCTTTTACACTGCTGCATGTACCACAATACAGTAGAGTTATTGAGCATTGGTTCTTTGCAATGCAACAAAACAGATGCGTTCCAAACTGAGTTTCTCACTTTGTGCATCTTCTTGATGTCCAGACATCTGACAATGTTGCTGAAACACTGAAGTCCAAGGTCATCGAGGATGAATGTGGCAAGGTAACAGATAACTGAAGAACAATGTAGCAACATAAGAACTCAGATGGTAGCCTTGCTTTGTTCAGACTAAAAATCATCAACACAGTCCAAGATGTAGTTAGTGGAGATGGCTTAGTTAATTAACTTACTGACAAACTGGTTGCGATCACCTCTGGATAAGCATTTCCCATTCTGGGCATAGAAGACACTGATGACTATGTCCAATAACTTTTTGTGCTCGATACATCCAGAAACAACATCAAGTATGAACTTCTTATCCTGAGTATCCATGTTCTGCAACAAATTACAAGTGAAGAATATAACAAATGATATTCTCCAGACAGGTGTCAACCCCACCAGCACCACAACACAACACAACACAACACAACACAACACAGGCTGAACTGTCTACCTGCAGAGCCTTTGAGGCATCTTCAGTGAAGTCATCCAAACACTGCTTGCCAGAACTGAACTTATCAAGCAGCACAGTAGCCTCCTTGACAAGTAATCCATACCTTGATGCCATTTTACATCGACCAGCGTAAACCTGGTGGTGATTGATGGTTGTGATTAAATTATTTTTGCACGTAGAAAAGGCAATTTAAAAGCGAGTTTACACAATTTTCGACTTCTTGGTAGCGACCTAGTTGTTATTCAAGAATAGATTCATTTTTTTCTTCGAGAAAGTAACTTTTCCTGAGAAATTAGCTGAGCTGCTTGTTTTTAGCTCGAACCGTTGCCATGTTCATTCGTTGCTTAGCAACACACAGACGTAAACAGAAATGTATCCAATCTCAAACACATAACGTTAAATGACTGGTATTTTCCAAATCGTGAAAATATTAACTTTTATTGTATTGATGGGGGCTATTTCGTATACAGTTTGGTTAACATGTTAATCCGTGCAATATTTTAATCCCTGGGATGTGCAACATCCTGATCCTTTGTTGCTTGCCATAACAATGATTATTACGTAGCTCATTGTGACGTGCGTGCAAGCCTTGCGCTGCCTTCAACTACTGTCGGAAATATTGACTTTACGATTTGAGCACATTATGACCCATCAAAGTGGTAAATACAACTGAGAAAGAAGAGGGATTTTTTTTGTGGCACCCGAGTTGCCTAAATGTGATGTTTAGGGGGTGGAGAGCATGGAAGACGTTTTAACATGTCTTACTGTTTGGCATGCTGTGTATGTTTGTATGTTCAGTCTTTGTTTAATATTTAGCTGTCACACATGTTTTAAATACATTTGTTAAATTAATACATTAAAATATTTGAATAAATAAATCAAAACACAAAAGCATCACATGCCTGATGCGCATTCCCCCTCTCAGTTCTGCCACTGCAGCATAATGTAGCTCTATGCCACATGATAAATGAAAATAAACATCAAAATAAAACAGCAACCACCCAAAAGGTACTTTTGTCACAGTGTCCAATTCGTTATTATTTCCGACCAAAAGCGACCACGGCAAAATGTATTTACTACTAGCTTAGCAGGAGCACTGAAGGCAGCATTTTCCTGGGAAAGTGGGAGGTGAATGTTGTCAACGTGACTGTCATCAAGTAGAGGGGCAGAGAACAGCAGAGCCGTCGGTGTTCTGCCTGTCTGTATCGTCGGGACTTGGAAAGTGGCCGGGCGGGGGAGACAGCCAACCTTGGGATTCAGGAAAGATGGAAATAAAACGCTGTTTTAAATAATTAATTGGGACGTTTGAAAACCGTATTTCAACATTTGGGATACCGCGCTTTGTGTTTTGTACATTTTCCGTTTTAGATTCCCCCGTTGCTAGCTAGCTTAGCAACCTATCGCTGTTACTATCAGACACACAGGTAGGAGAGGAGGGGTTGGTGACAAAGGAAGGTGGCGAGGTAACGATGAATCGCTTTCGAAAGTGGCTGTATAAGCCTAAGGTAAGTTATCTTGATTTCGCCCGCTGTGTCAGCTTTACAGTCAGTTCTTTTCTGCATAACTGATGAACAAATCAGCTTTCGAGATAGCTAGCAAAACAGCGATCAATGTAGCTTGCTAGCCTGACGACTTCATACACTGCCACACATCTGCTAACGTTAGCCTTGGTTCCTGATGTTACACTGTATCAACCAACAGCTACCCTTTTGTTGTTGCTGCTGTTTTAATCAAGCTCTAGTATTGGCTAACAACGTTGCAACCTGGCATCATATACTGGATTAGGCTACTCACTGCCGAGTCTTGGTCTGACATTGTCATTAATTTTAAATATTGTTGAAGTTATTGAATTAATAACTACCCGTACTCACGGAAGGGCAAGCATGTCATGATATACTGACAGTAATACGTAGGGGCAGGGGTCTAAAAACAATTTTGGTTTAGCTTAGAGTATTTTTTTATTACTTTGTGAACGCACAGATTTATTTTAACAGAATGAAATAAATTACCTTTAAAAATAATTTCTAATGGAAAAGTAGATAGAATAGTCATCCATTTTTATAAGGATTTAAAAAACATACTGAATCAGCTGCATCCATATCTCAGGCCCAGATCACACTACAGTTTGTATATTTGCTTTATGGAAAGAAGGTGGATTTGTGAGCAACATCAATTTTTAGAGCGAGCAAGTAATGGATGGGCTCTGACTCTTTAAATCAAGTGCAGAGTGTGGAAACATGCCTGACACAGCAGAGAAAATATTGAAGGCTTGGACGCCTTTTAAATGAACAGTTTTCCATATGCCAACAGCAGCACTTTTTAGGGTGAGTGAATGTGAAGATTCCTCCATGGAGAGAAGTCTTGGTAACCTAGTTGAAGGAGGAAAATTGTGGGCATAGACTACTTTCTTCAACAGCTTGCACTCACACATCACTCCATAATCCTAGGCAGGTTATTGTGAACAGTGGGGTATTGATGATGTCATTTATTGTGTTTATAGTGTTCAGTATACGTTCAGAGATTCACAGAGAGTCATAGCTTTTGTTAAATGCCAAAGTTAGATTGATAAAATCCTACCTGGCCTATTACTAGAGAGAAATTCTGAGCCTTGGCTATTGTAATTTTTAAGGTAGGTTTACAACTTGCATCCACCCATCACCTTGTCCCCATTACTCATATGCTGTTGAGGAAAGTTGGGCATTTGCAATTAAGATTGCTCAACTATAAGCAAAAATCCCTTTGAAAAGGGATGCTGGATTCCACAGACCATTCGCAATACTCTGCACTTACTCCACACTTACAATATTCTGATGTGGCCTGTCCGAGAAGAGGGGTGTGTGGTTCTTTTGACTGCAAAACGGTTGTTATCATGGACTGTTGGATATTTGCATCTTGACGTTTGATAAAGAGGGCTACGTGTCACTAGTGGCTAAAACGGTTAAAAAGTTCTGCACTCCAGTCCACAAACTTTAGCTTGGTGCAAGTAGAGTACAGACTTTTGGGGCAATATCAATTCCTGTAATTCTTTTATTAACTTAACTGTCAAGGCCAGTAATTGACAGCAGAATGAACTCATTAACTGTACAGGCTATCTGCCAGTGAGGATTTTATTGTTGAGGTGGTTTAAGTATTGAAATCTTTAAAAAAGTGCAGGCTGTGCGTCCAGTTTGGCATTTAATGTGACACAGAGTTGGATTGAGCGGGGGGTTTTTTTCAAGACAGACATGTACCAGTACATAACATAATCATATAACTAAGGACCAAATGATAATAAACATAAACATAAACATTTGTGTTTGGTCTGACATTGCAGTTTTTGTGGTACATCTGAACCTCCTTTATATTTGAATAGTGCATTTTAATGGAATAAGCCCATTCCAGTATATTGGCGTGAGAGCTGCACAATACAATGAAAACATTGAAATTACAGTACTGACTAGAGAATCACAAGGGAAACATGACTGACATGATGACAACCTCCTAAACAAGTTGCTTACTGTGGTGCTCTGCAGAATTCCTGGTCCACATAACAAGTTTAGAACGTAGGCATACGCACATCATGTTCAATTGGTGCCAGATCGAGAACAGTTGCAAAACAGGAAGAGAAATCTGCACAACCAAAATAACACTCACACCTTTTAATTAGTGACTTATTTAAAAATGACAATGTTTCGATCCCACCAGCATCTTCAAGTCAAAATCAATAAAAAGTTGCACATTAGAGTCGTATTCAATCATAGCAAATAATTTTTTGTAGTGCCTAAAAAGAAATTTGGTCAAAAATTGTAAATTGAATTGTTAATTTGAGCTGATGCTTGCCAGTAATTGAAGACACTTGGGGGACAATGGCAGTAATCTGAGTTTTTGCAGCAGTAATGTCAGAAAAGGCAAAAATGAAATACCTCTGATTATAGATAATCCCCTTGCTCTTTACCACACACACACCTGCGTCATTTCTCTTTTCACTCTTTAACCATGTTTGCTGTCACAGCATTTTTGTGGTCTATTGTTAGGTTTAGGCCTAAGTGTTGGGGTTCACCAGGGTATTGTCACGTTCATGAATGACTACTGCCTCTTTAGCGCTGAGCTCTTACATCAGTACTTTTTCTGCCAAATCACTGCCTTGGTAAGAATTAACAGTATTACATATAAGCCTGCGGTTTTAAACAACAGATTCTGCCAAAAAGGACTAAAGAGAAAAGCGCTAAAAGCCTTAGTAATTATGCCAATCAGCATGAGAAGAGAACAGTAATGAAAGGAAGCTTCAGATCATTTTATGCTCCTGCAATAGAATAGCAGCTAAGTTAGCAAGTGCATTCTTTTTTGCTTGGAAGAAACAGTATTTCTGTGTTAATTGAAATCTGTGGCCAGCCCACGGAGTGTTCTGGCATTTATTGTTGAACACTGCGTAGCATTGTCATTTTGCATCAACACTAAGCCGTTTATTATTGAACTATGTTCTCCTGGAGATAGAAAAGCGTCGAATCAGCATGTTCCCTTGACTGAAGCAAAGCTATTGATATTTCCAGAGCTGCTCTTTACCTCCCCAGATAAGTCCCACTGAGGAGGATTTTCTTTTGCCCCTGCTACACAATCCCTTCCTGGTGCTCTGGAGAGCACTGTGCAACACTGAGGGACATAATGTACCTGTCTATTCTGTCTGACTCTGTTATCAAAGTGCCAACTCCTGGTAAAAGACTACGTCATTCAATATGACTGGGCTGTCCTGGACTGCTAGAAGGTTGTGACACGTAGGGCAAAGGTTGGAATAATTAACAGACCCAAATTTAGAATGTACTGGGTTGAGATTTCAAACATTCCTTCTAGCCCTTTAAACTGGTCTAGCTGGTTTTTGTGTGAATACTTAACCTATCCTTCCCAAAACAGCAACAAAGGAGAACTCCTACTCGTTTTAGGTTGTTCTGTTTTTTTGACTGCTCATTAGCTGCCCTTTGACTGTACATTTTGCAGGGCAAAGTTTTTGGTATGAAAAGAAGCAAGATAAAATTCAGCATGCGGGCTGGGAGAGGGTGAGAGAAGGGGAGAAGTATTCATGAAAACCTGCTTGATTGCACATGGCTGCGGATACAGACACAGACGAGACCTGGCTCAGGTTTCCAAGCAGCCAAAATGGCCACTATCTCCTCGCCTCTCATTCATCAGAGGGAGACTTGCAGAGTGAGTGATGGAGAGAGATGTCAGGAGGCTAAACCTGTACATTTCCCCTGTAGCTTTTGCTCCTTCCTTGGTGTTATTCCATCAGGCATTCAGGAACTGACCTTCAGCTCCACACCACCTCATCTGTCAGTGTGACGGGCCCACAGCTAGCACCAGGCTGGGTGTGCTCGCCTCCATCTGCTGGATCCTACTAATTTGCCTTCCATTTCCCCCTCTCCCCACTGGACAAGCATATTAGAACGCACTTTGGAGGAGCCGTCTTCACTGTGCCGGGCGCCCACACAATCTCCTTGTTTAGTGGGAGGGTAGCTGATACATTCTGGGCTCTTTCACATCTAAATGTCAAACGGATATCAATGCGTAACAATGTAGCTGGATAGAAAGTGTATGAACATACTGTATGTATGCTAATGTATGATAACCTTGATGGCGTCATCTAACGTCTAACAATTCACTTGATTCTTGATAACCGATCATTACTTGTTTTGTTTCAGCACCGTCAGACACAAGAAAAAGAAAAGAAAAAGCATGTTATTTTTAGTTATTTTGTGTAACAGATTTAGAGCCTCAGAATCATACTTTCTGCCCATCAACTCCACATATGTGCATTTAGATGTTGAATGTTGACTTTTGTTTATTTATTACGGCAAATCCCAAATATATTTCCCATTTTAAAACTCTTACCGTATGCACTTTATCGTCAGTATTGAAAGATATAAGATAATCATTTACAACATCAAAAAGCTTGTTTTGAAGTTTAGAGAGGTAAATGCTTTAATAGATCAACACTTTTGGCTGAACAAGAAAAAATAAGGGAGGGAGGGAGTTTCAGTATTTTAACCACTCATTTGATTCCTGTTCAAATGATTATGTAAACCATCAAATTTAATACTTGAAAACAACTTAAACAAGAATTAAAAAGGCTTTGACTTGACAGCCCTTACTATGCAATTCGATAATAATAATAATAGGTAATAATAGGTTGTCAGATTTAAAAAGTAGTATCTGGGTGCATAAAGTCCAAATTTACAAAGTATTTAATTTAATTTACATGCTTTTAGTGGTTACAAGTGTACATCAAATCTCGTAATAAGGGACCATCTAGCGTATCTGTTATGTGCATTTGGAAAAAATGATGAGAAAATTATGTTTAAGTACACATGTTGATGAAACATGACAAGGGGTATTGGAATTTACTATGATCATAAATTATTGTCAAGTCATCATAAAAGATGCTTTGGAGATATTTGCACCATGAAACAGAAAACCTGATAGTTGACGTTTGACAATGTTGACCAAATACACCTTTTTACAAATCATCCCATCCGTGTGTTCTACACTGGAGCCAGTTTTCCCTCTGTTTCTAGCTCCCTGGGCCCTGCTTTAAATGCAGAAATTTAGTTCAGAATTTGAAAACAAATCTTTGCTGTGCTGTCCATTTGTCATTCATCACTAGCCTGGTTTGTTTGTGAATATTGCTAACATGCAAGTGGAAGAACAGAGTAGCCAAACAATTAGGGGCTTGTCTTCCCAGAGCGGGTTCTGCACAGTTGGCATAGAGTTGAGGGAAGAGGGAACAGCAAACTGCTGAGCAGTGGCCAGCATGGCAGCATATTTAGCCTGGTTTCTGGAGCTCTTTATGGATGTCTCCATTCTGCTTACCCAACAGCCATGCGGTAATTGATTTGGTGTCAGCTGCCTGGATTTAGAGAGCTGACCCCTGGTGCAGATCTAGGCAGGCCAGGCGATTGAAGGCCTTTTTAAATTCATTGCAGGATTGGGAATCGGGGCCCACTGTCCTAGGTGTGGGGAGGCGATGATTGAAGGAAAGTAGCAGTGGAAGAAGAGGGGGATTTAAAGGTACCACAGAGAATCAGCTAGTCCTGATAATGACAGAGAAGTTGCATTGATTTTCCACACCTCGTGTCTTAATGATAATACTTGGTAGCCTCCACATTTCATAATCACACGCTTTATATATTGCTCTGTTCATTGTCAGTGGTGATGTGCACAGAGCATGCACTCAAGGTGCCCTTTGTCTGGAGTATATGTATTCGGTCTTTGACTGCACTCGAAAAGGCTATATGAAATGCACAGCTCCACCCCTTCTGTTCTGCGCTCTGTCTCTCCAGCAGGGGAGAGAGGGAGGGGAATGAGGAGAGGAGGAGAACAGTAGGCCTGTATTTTTGGGATTAGTTTTTGGCCCTGGATACAGTTGGCAGGAGATAAGATGAAAGGATGCCTGTCTTTAGCAGCTTTCATACACTAGTGTTTCTTCTCACTGGATTCATAGTGAAATAACACACAGCATATTTGGTTAGCTCCTTAAGGTGGCTTTGCCAAATTGTGATATATTGGCTTAACTTAGCAAGCAGATAAGGTTATGCTGCGCTCATTTTGTTATTACAATAGTAAAAATACATGATTGCATACCAAATACAGTCTTCATACCAAGTACTATTAGGCAAAAGAAAGCTATGTTATGAGTTATGGAAACATGCTGATTTAAGTTAGTGATTTAGCTTCTTTGCATTTCAACAATTTTCTGCTCTGTAAAATTGCCCACAGTTGTGGGCTTTGTTTAAATATCGTCTCCACAGACAGTGGGCACCATGGCAGAGAGCACCAAAGTCTGCTCTACTGGACAGATAGTGTCCAATAGAAATGAAGTGGTGTGTGTGTGCGTGCGTGCGTGCGTGCGTGCGTGCGCGCGCGCGCACATTGGCGCAGTGTCTCAGTTCATGACTGTCATTATATGTGATTTGGGACAGCCTGAGCAATGCCTGCCCTCAGTCATTGTCCATAACAATCACCTGTATGTGGACAGAATCAGGCTGACTGTGAGCTGTGAATCATGCACATTCACAACAGTAAAGAGGGGTTATGGTGCAAAACTGCAGGGAGGGACCGTTACAGTACTCGGGTGTGTTTGTTTAATTTTCATTTGGTTTAATAAAATTCTTAAATGTAGACTATTTTTTCTGCCAGTATTATTGTATAAGGACAGGGGGCATGCATCTCCACCATCCTTGTCATCTTATCAGGGCTCATTTACTTCATGGCATAAATGTCAAGTTGTTGTTGTTTTTGCAAATCTAAAATTCCCTCCCATCTGTGGCCACCATTGAACCAGCAGGCAGTTCTGGATTGTATAACTGGATTATTTCTTGCATAATAACTTCCCAGCAGTCACAGGTCCTAAAGGGGAGAGGGGTGTCCCCACGTGCCACACTCCCATCAGGGGACCCTGGACATGCTCGCAGCCACCTAAATCCTCTTTGCCCCCCTGTGTTGCCTCGGCCTGTCCTGCTGGACCATGTGCCAGGCACATGCACGTTCATCACACAGTTCAAACGCCAGATTAAGGCAGTCCTCAAACAAGAGACAAACACACAGTCAGATTATGACGCCATCAATCCAGATGGACAGATCACTCTGAATATAGTCAGTCAATGAATTGAGTAAAGTCTACCAGCTACTTGTATGGATCCAACTCAGCCACTAGCTAGTAGGAATAAAATGTATCTGTAGAAATATTTCTGAGGAGTCTGTGATAAATTCCATTAACTGTTTCCATTATGCACTCACTCCATAGAAAATCCCAGAGTTTCCCAGAATGTGACCAAAATGAATTTGAGAGGATTTTAGTATCATGCTTGAAAGGCCGCTGCCGATAACTGGGTAACCACAGGAAAAACTCCTACAGAGCTAAGGAAAGCAATTCCTAATGCAGGCTGAACATGAAAAGAATGACTCGGCACAACTGAAACTACTTCAGCATAACACAGCATGTATAGATGTACACAGCATCTGCTAAATTTGATATGATCAACCAAGGAGGGTCTTATGGCTAATCTTCTAAGTAATGGTTGAGGAAGTTTCCATGTTTGTTACCAAAACGCTTGGCTCATTCTGGCCAGGGTGTTTTTGCTGAGTCCTGAATAATAAATAAGGCATTGAACTGTATACAGCTGCTCGTTTTGCCAGTAACTGACTGGCTGAAGCAGAGTGAACTGGCCCCCCCCCACAATATTTGCCTCTGCTCTGAGTGAGGTATCCTTGGAAGGCAGCCACAAGGCAGCAAATTGAGCCTGGAATAGAGTGTGGAGGGCAGAGGCAAGGTTTCTCATAAGTCCCTTAAGTGGGCTCAGTGCGCACGCACCAATGCTATGGAAGTTCATGAAGCATTAGCCAGTCATCTTCCCCCATCCGCACAGTCTGACTGGAAATGAAGCCCAGAATCAGTAGCTCAAGGAGAATGCTGGCTGAGACGATGGAGATGAATAAGTTGATTACACAGAGGCAGGCAAGCTGACACACTCTGAATGACATCATCAGCATGCCTCAATAAGAGTCAAAATGTCACTGCCTGTTATTCATGTATTGTAAAAAAAAAAAAAAAAAAAAAAGATAAAGCTATTTCACTGAGTCATTGTCAAATGATTGTGATTGAGAGGGTTTAAGAGTAATTGTCACTCTGGGTGAAGTTATGGGAGCTTAATGGTTTGAAATGATAGGCTTCAGACCACAACGGATAAGGATTTTTGAGTCATCTCAAAGAGAGGGCATCAGGGACAACTGACAGCAGTAGTAGCTACAGGAGAGTGGCAGGCCACAGGGGACAGACGCTGAATCTGCTGAATCATTTTCTCACTTATGCAAGGTAGGGGTTGTCATTGGTCATGATGACGCAATTCGGAAGTTCAGGAGTCAACTCATCCCCAGATGTTAACACACTTACTTTCCTAAAACATTTTTGCTGCCTTGATAAAACTTGGCTGAAAATTATTGTTTTCAGCTTCTTGCTTTGATCATTCAAGAGTGAGAATAAATATTAAGAATGTCATTTTTGGGTGGCTTGCATTCATCTCTTTACTCAGTCTCACTTAAGACGGTTTTAAAGTTTGAGATTTTTTAAGAGATTTTGTGCACAGAGACCAAATCTTTCAAACCAGGGACTGAACACTCATACTAGATGTCCAGTCCGTTGTCTACATTACTTCCTACCCTGTGCCTACCATGTTATGTAAGGAGATGAAGAGAGGCACTTTGTTTTAGCAGTGACAGGTTGCCTTTTTTCTTTTCAGAGCCGAGTCCTTATTTGACTCTGATCTCTTTGAGAGATGTAGCCTAATATCATCACTGACTCATAGTCCACATAACAAGGCAAATATTACCATTAGAGGCCTTAGATTTCCATTTCAAACAAAGGACTAGTCTGCATTTACGTATCATCTCAGACACAGCTGCTCTAATTGTAGCCCAGTTCACCAGTGGTGTTTAAGTAACACATCTACCTCCTGACCTCCTCAGACTTGTACTGAGACAGAAGTTGTCATGCTGGTGTCAGGAATGGCAGGGATCCTTCAGCAAGAGCAAGAGCTTGTTCTTATGGGTCAGGGTTATGAAGTTTCCATATTCGGGGGTGGGATTGATGTTTACCTTTTGAAATGTTCAGGCATCTGTTTGCTTGTCAGGACTGACTTCATCCTTCTATACGTTATTTCTTGATTTTGATACCAAGACACATCACGCCTGTAGACCAAGCAACAAGGCCAGACTGTTGCTTTCCATCTAAAGGTAGATCGGCATGTCCAGAACATCGCCTACTATTGACTTCTTCCCCATGATGCAACGCTGCAGGAATGTTCCCTCTTGTGTGTGGAATGCAGCAGGAGGAGGCTATAGGGTGGCGTCTGTCTCAATGGCTTCTTTTCTTCCTCAGTTAGACTTGGCCTATATGCTACAGAAATCTCCAGAGGAATGCCACCACTCTGTAGACTGTGTTGTGCCCCTGCTGGAAAAGGCTGTTCGCTGTGGCCCACTCTGGTTTCCTGTTTGCTCATGACATTTGTAGCATGGACTCACTCATAATCGAGCAGTCGTATAATGTCCGGTCAAATCTACCCCATTGACTGGATATGGCATGTCATCACCTTTTTAACTCTTCTCTTTGCTGAGAGATTAAATTTAGATTTGAAGATGTTTGCATGGCTCATCTCTTCATTGTGGTTTGTTTGCTCCCATGCCTGTAATTCAGAGGATTGCTTTCATTGCTTTTGTCTTCATTTCCCATTACACATTCAGAGAAACCCATTTTGCAACTTCTCTCCATTACAGTAATGCTATAGACAGTGATGAATAATCTTATGTCCAGTCAGTGATGACTAATTCTGTTCAAGGCTTGATGTAGACCTATAAGGAATAATGATATTAAAGTTTGTGGTAGATCCATCTAGGCCTAGGCTCTTAGCAGTCTTCTTTTTATTGCTTTTTTTTGTCTTGGTATCATTGCAGTGGGGTGTGGCTCTCTGTATTCCCATCCATCACAGGTGATTTCTATATAGATAGAGCTGTACGTGACCTTGTTAAGAAACAGCACTTGAGATAAGTGTGAAACACTTAGTATATTTGCCTACTGTAATAGATTTAATACTTATCATTACTGCGTATGATTGCGTGGTTGCATGCATTAGTGTGTATAAGGTGGCTTCTCTGTGCCCCTCTTCCAAATGTAGGCCTATTCAGTAAACATGGCACAGTAGAGTCTTATTTGTCCAAAATTCACACATCTGTGTGGGCTAGTTAACCCAAAAGGAATAAAAAACACAATATGCAGGAATACTATTGATTTTGCTCATTTGGCTTTCTTCTACTCAGTGCAAATTGGCAAGAGAAAGGCAGCAGGGTTGAGTATTGAGTTGGGAGCTGGTCCTTCAGCTGGAGGACCTGGGTTCATGCCCCCATGTCGGCAAACATTCGCCCTACTGAAGTGTCCTTGAGCAAGACGCTGAATCCCTATTCGCTCCAGCTGACCCCAGCTCTGATTCCCCTCTGATGGGGAGGTGCAAGCAAAGAGAATTTCCCCACAGGGATCAATGCAGTATCACACATTAAGAGCAAATTGCAGAAAGGGAAAAGGAGACAACCAAGTCAGTTTTACTTTGTCATTTGAAAAACACAACACAAGCTAACTAGAAGCAAATAACTAGAAGCAAATAAGCTCAGTGGCCTGATGACCACCAGAACAAGTCTGTGTCACTCACCTCCCTATATGTGTGCTGGGCACAAATGTGTGTTATGACCATAGTTTATGACACAAAAATTACACTGCATCAAATCCATCTTTATGGACCTAGTCAATTGTTGGAATCTGTGTATTAACTGCAAATGTGTGTCCTGTAATCTTGGAGTTTATCAGCAATTTTTGAGTACTTTGGAATTTCCACACATCAACATCATCACATCAATATTTTAATTAGGATTCAAAGAAAGAAACCAGACCAAAAGAGGTTCAAAGTAATTTTTTCCCACACAGTAATAACTAATAATAAAATAGACGCGACATGTACCCCGGCTGTAGGTTATATCTCTGTTTTCTCCATGCTGTTTGTTTCATTATTGATGAGAGAGAGAGAGTGAGGGAACAGCACCGTGTATCATATTCAGAGAGAGAGAGCCCATGGGGAGAGCCTCACGCAACCGGGAGCAGAGCGAACTTCAGGGAAAACGTCTTATGAGAGGTTGCCTTTAGTCTGTTCAGTAAATGGCACTATTCAGTTTGACTTAATGAAACACTTACAGGTGACGCATGGCAAAGTGAGGATGTTTACCGGTGTGGTTCTCCTCCTCAGTCTGCATAGTCACGCTGTCTGTTATGAGGCTGAGCTCCTGCACTGTCATTGGGTTTCTGTGGTCTGTGATGATGCACGTCGGCATGTGGTCGCCATTTTCACCGTTAACCTTTCAATCAACTTAAGCCCTCTCCAGGATATATATGTGTATGTGTGTGTGTGTACGTATGTGTGAGCTAACTAAGGTTTGTACCTGGACCCATTCCAGGATCAGTTCCAGTAGGTGTTGGAGTGTAAGAATGGCTCATATTTTGATATTCAAATCATGATGTATGCACAATTTTAATTCCAATTGTTATTTTATTTTGGGGCGGCCTGAGCAATAAGGCCAGGTGATTAATTTTTGTTGTGTTTACATTTTATTTTTAGCAGTGGGGGCAATTCTCCAGCCGCATGAATGTAAATGAGCCCCTCTCCACACACTCCCACTCGTTTCCCTGTGCCTCAGTAGCACCTCTCCCCTATCCTGTGTGTTGTGGCTGTACATGTGCGCCACTCAGCAGTGGACTGATCTGCTGCGCTGTGCTCTTCCCCACGGTTTGAAGAGCATGGTGTGAGATAATGACACAAATCCTTTACCAGGGCCAGGCTCTCTAATTACACCTGCTCTTCCGGGGAGCTTTCACACAATATTAACCATATGTTAACTCCCATTGTCAGGATCGGCGCCTCATTCATCGTTTGCTTCCCCGTCCTTGAGTTGAGCATTCGTGCATGTATGAATCTGTATACATACACTGTGATGTTTTGTGTTTGCTTATAAAGCATCAGAAGACCTTGGGAAAAAGGAGAGCAATCTGTTGTTGAGCTGGCCTATACAATGCCCTACTTGCCTGGTTTTATTTTCTCCCTTAAGACTGTCAGTATGTTGCTGTTTTATGCTACCTTCATGTTTGTGTTGTGTTGCCTTGACCTGGCCGCTCCCTCCACATCTCTCTCTCTTCTCCTGCT
Source organism: Centroberyx affinis (assembly GCF_046629955.1). NCBI lineage: Eukaryota > Metazoa > Chordata > Actinopteri > Beryciformes > Berycidae > Centroberyx > Centroberyx affinis. Next base: position 105,873 of record NW_027280025.1, read on the forward strand.
GTCTCTCTCTCTCTCTCTGTCTCTGTCTCTCTCTGTCTGTCTGTCTCTCTCTGTCTGTCTGTCTGTCTGTCTCTCTCTCTCTGTCTCTCTCTCACTCTCACTCTCACACTCACTCTCTCTCTCTCTCTCTCTCTCTCGACTCAATGCTTTATTGGCATGGCATGAGGATCCCATACCTTGCCAAAGCAGAAAGTGACAAAATGAGTTACATTCACTATGCACTTGTTTTTTAGGTGCTCAGGGCAGGATATGCATGATTGGAGTGAGGGGAACTACGCCGACTTTAAAAACTCCACCTGTTAACAGTTAGAAAATTGTTGAGCTACTTCCTGTTATGTGAACGTCCACAGGCTGCAGCAAAGACCCTAGCCATGCTTGTGGCTTGAGCGCACACTGTATTTCCCTTATGCAGGGTCTCGGGGCACTGCGCCGCGTAATTCTGTAATGAACAAACACACGCACACACACATGGAGCCCGGCTCTTATAGCACCTAATAACGACTGAATAAGAGCAGCGTTAACAGTGTTATCCTTCACTTATCTTCTCACAACATAAACGGGGAACTTTTTGGAGACAGGACTTTCTTCATATCTCACAGGGTCGTAAGAAGTGAGATTCTGTCTCAGTCACAGTGGTCAAATATCCTGCCACCCTGTGCTCTCTGTTTAGGGTCAAACAGAAGTCTACTTTGCTCTGAGATTTGGTTTCTTTCCTAATTTCTGTTTTGTTTTGAGATGTTTGGTTGGGCCAGGTGGATTGAGGGCTGTTTTGAAGCTCTTATGTCTATGGCCAGAGTTTCAGAACCAGCTAGGACACTCATCTGTGTTCAGCTCTTGGTATCACGGGGCTTTGTAATTGTAGGAGTGAGGTTCACTGGATCAGAGATGTTTGATGGCTTGCTTTTGAATTTTGATAATGAGTGGATATTGGCTGAGTTCTGCCCTGCATGATTTATTGGCTCTGTTCCTTTGGATGTTTAGTATATTTTTGTAACCCTAAACTTCACTATAATGCAATTGAATGTATTACAGAGTATAGAATTTTGAGCCAGGAACAAATCAGAATACCAACTGGAATTTTTCTTTTGATTGTGTAAAAACCATGTCTTTTAATTCATTCACAGCCTTGCCAAAATGTCTTCTGGAGTTACTAATCAAACCTAAACCTATATGAGTTTTAGGGTAAATTTGTGTTGCTGAGAATTGGATCGTATTTTGAAAGGTCAGGATTTTGGTCTTTTTTTACGTTCACAGTCAGTGCCCATGTTTTTCTGAACTTGAAATGATGTTCAAACTAGAGCTGCAATGATTAATCGATTAATCAATTAGTTGTCAACTATTAAATTAATCGGCAACTATTTTGATAATCGATTAATCAGTTTGAATTATTTTTTAAGAAAAATAAATCAAAATTCTCTGATTCCAGCTTCTTAAATGTGAATATTTTCTGGTTTCTTTACTCCTCTATGACAGTAAACTGAATATCTTTGGGTTGTGGACAAAACAAGACATTTGAGGACGTCATCTTGGGCTTTGGGCAACACTGATCGACATTTTTCACCATTTTCTGTCATTTTATAGACCAAACAAATCGATTAATCGAGAAAATAATCGACAGATTAATCGACAGTGAAAATAATCGTTAGTTGCAGCCCTAGTTCAAACTGTTGAAAACCCTCTAGAAGAACATGATCATCAGCAAAGATCAGACCTCTCTTGCTGTCTCTCTTGCCCATTCTCTCTCAATGTCTCTCTGTCTCTCTCTCTCTGTCTGGTTCAGTTACTTTATTGGCATGTCTGTTTGTCATAAACAATATTGCCAAAGCAGTGTACAAAGTGACACCAGTTCAGTCTAGGTAGCATTGTCCTTGAGCACAGAATGAGTTATAGTTACCTTGGCCAAACAATTAGGGCGTCAAGGAGCAGCATGGCAGCGAATGTATTATAAGGAAAGCCTTGTAGAGCTTTTTATGCAGTAAAACAAAGCTTCCACAATATTAGAATCCCAACCAAAATATTGTGCAAAATCTTTGATGGCATAATACAGCTTAAGTATGGGTATGGGGTCCACTCAGTCATCCATATATGCAGAAATAATATATTATGTACGGACAAAAATGCCAACAAATGCATGTGGGTCAAAATTAAGCCGGTTTCCATTGGTAATAAATATTCAAAAAAGCACAAAATTCGCTCAAGAGTCGCTTCATATTAAAGCGTTCAAAATCCAATTTAAGTCTGAACAGACGACCCTCAGTGAACTGTTGCTGAGACTGAGCAACACTAATCGATCAAACTTAAAGGCTATATCAGCGTGACATCACAACAACAAAGAACTTACTTCCGGGTGGATAACGTCGGTGGTGCTGCATCGGCACTACAGTATTTTTCGTGTTATTTAACCAAAGTAAGACCCCTTTTTAAGCTCTTGTGATTAGAAATACACAGAAATTATGTAGTTCTGGCTGTCCACTGAAAACGAGACATTCCTGATATCGTTGCTGTTGATATTTGTTAGTGTATAACCTAACATAACCTAAATATATAGCCTATTTAAGCATGTGTCCACAAACTATATTTTACCAAAATGTTTAAAAATGCTTAAAATTTCTGTTTTGGCTACTGTCTTACAACAAATTAACCATAACTTTCTGTTTTTATTTTATATTATGTTATATAGCCAACAGTGACAGCCAGTGACACAAAGTAGGCTATGTTAGTGTGATTCAGCGAGCAGAAGTTCAAATTCAAGTGGTGATCTAACAAAGCAACCTCAAACCAGTCATTTTTTAGTGTTTTGCTTTATAGTAGAAACTGTGGACTGTTTGTTATTTACTTTCAGACTCGATCGTAAAGCATCTTGACTGTAAAGCAGGGTATGATAGCAAAGCCAGATCACAAACCACTGCATGTGTTGTGCTACTTGTGCTGTGCTAGAACCACGGTCCATTAAAAACTGTGCGGATAAAACATTTGTGGCACTTTGACAATATGTTTTACTCGTGTAACAGAAAAAAAAAAGGAAACCTTACCTACATGAAGTGAAAGATTTTACCCGAACGGTTTTTAATGAAACGCCTTGGGACTGGCAGTGCAGTGCCAGTCACAACGGAGCTACTGCTGTGCTAGACCCAAACGAGACTAGCAAAACCGAGAGACTGTGTTACTGTCACTCTAGCAAGCTTGCACGTTATGCTACCCAACAGCGACGTTTATCATTATTATTACTGACCTGTAAGAAAATGAAGAGTGGTTGCTGCCAGCCTGTCCCCAGTTCTGTAGATGCAGACAGCCTGTAAACTATTATCTGTATCCACCGATTCCGTTAGGTTGCTTTAAAACGGAAAAAGCCTAAACCTAATCCATTATGTACCAAGCTATATTTGGCATTACAGCCCCAAACACAACCCGATTTCGGAAGTATAGCCAATCTGTTTGTTTACAAACGTTCTGATTTGGACTATACACTCACAGTACAACACTGTCAAATAAACCAAATTATGAAACAAAGCAAAGAATCAAGCATTCGGAACATTGAGATGCAGAAACCAAACTTAAAGTAATTAGATGTTATCATGACCAAAAAAATATGGCTGAATGTCTCTTTAATGTCAGAGACAAAAAGCAGAGGCAGAGATCTTTACCAAGTGCAGGCTCAGTGGCCATCAATTGGTGATAGAAAAAGGGAGATATATGAAATCCTGACAACCAAAAACATAGTATGTGTATGACAGGTGAGGTTAGGACAGAGTTTCATTTTCTCTTAAAATGTGAAAGCGCCGAAGCATCAGAGAGAGAGAGATGCTTCAAAAAGTCTGATTTCTAGGTGTGGGAAATAAAGCATGTCAGTGAGTGACCAAGGCACACATATACACCCACTCACACAAAAACAAACACACACACAGAAGGCGCAGAGTATTAAAACCCTTGGTAGTAAAAGTTTTACACTTAACCCAGGTCAACAGCCATTAAAGGGTTTAGTATCTTCTCGTGAGCAGACATTCACGCATGGCAATACACACACACTCACACACAAAGACAAACAATGTTTGCTACAATGTCTGATATGCTTTTACTGGCTTTTGAATGATTTGTATACATGTTCTCAATTTTGGAACTGTTTTCTGTAATTATAGATATTGTTGATTATGTACTATTGTATAGTGCATATTTTCAAGCCCAATAATTAATCATCTCAGTATGCTTTGAATGTATAATCTGTTGTTTGTGGGTTTTGCAAATTTACATTTTGTACACTGCTTTGGCTATGTTGTTTCTGATAAACTGCCATGCCTATAAAGTAACAGTAAAGTAACCGAATCCTGTATTTCTCTCTGTTTCTGTGCAGAGGACAGACCCCCAGCTCCTGGCCCAGTTCTACTATGCTGATGAGGAGCTGAACCAGGTGGCCACAGAGCTGGACAGCCTCGACGGCAGGAAGGACCCTCAGAGATGCACCCTGCTGGTCAACCAGTTCCGCTCCTGTCAGGTCAGTAGGGCGAAAACAAAAACAACACCCATCATCCTTTTTTTTTTTTTTATTTACTTCTTGGCTACTCTTCTGAAATTCTATATATTCAAATTAGTTGATTGAAGCCATTATTATTAAAGAATGCACAGAAATAGTCTCTCATGGCCAAGTGAAGGGACTAAAACTGGAATAAAGTTGTATTGTGGCCCAGCTGGGATTTGACACTGAGCCAGGAGGTCGTATGTTTGTTTACAGATTCATTTGCTGTGGAATGAACCTGAATGGACCTCGGTTTGACCTGGAAGCAGAAAATAGCCACTAGCCATATCACCCTGCCCCGGACATAGGCATGGTGATATGGCTAGTGCCTCACCAAACATTGCCTGGCCAAGCTCTTATATCAAGCAGTTTCACAGATAAGACGAGATAAGGAGGCTTTGTTTGGGAGCAGCCACTGGGCACAGTCATCTTGCTTTGATAACACCGGGCTGTGTGTTATGTAGGTTAGTAGTAAATGGTTACAAGAGTGGCTTATTTAGGAAGAGGCACTCCAGAACTACTGCTTTGATTGAGGTAATTGGGTTGAGATCAAACTTGTGTATTTTATTTTAGAAATATGTCGGTTTGTTTTAGTCCTCTGAATATTAATCAACTGGAACTGGATTGGGTAATACCCAATTTACTCTGTGACAAAAGTTTTGCGCTTTAGCTGCTAAAAGAATCACTGACTGTAGTAAAGATCTTAAGTTTGAAGCCTCAGATTTGAATGTGAATTAAGTATTTTTTGATGGTATAGTGAACTGTTTGTAGGTGTTTTTGTGGTCATGGCTGAGAGGAGCTGAAGGGAGGATGCTGTGCATGAGTGATGGCTGCCATGCTGCACCATGCTGAGCGAGCTGAGGGTGGTGGAGGGAGGTCATCAGCTGGCCCGGTGTGCCTCAGCCTCCCCCCACCGCCTGGGCACACAGGGGAGAGTCACTTAATAAGGTCATCACTTGATCCCCGACTGTTTTCCATCTCTTTCCCTCCATCCTCCTCTCTTCCAAGCTGTCACATGTGTTTCTTCCCCATTTCTTTCTCTTTTCTCCAACCTCCTCTCTCTTTTGCTCACTCGCTCTTTTGCTTTATTTCACCTCCTTCCTCGCTTGCTCTCTGCTGAGTTTTCTTATTCACTTCATTATCATCCCAAATTGACCGGGCCGTGAAGCGCTGGATATTAGGTTTGCGTTATGCAAACTCCAAGCCTTTAGCTGAGTAGAGCTTTTGCAGCAGTTGTGAATGAACAATCCTGGCTAGACTGTGTCCATATCTCAAACTCTGCCTTTCACTGAAGTTGCAGTGAAATGTTTAACAGCAAACTCCAGGCTGTTTCCCTAGTTATATGGTCAGAGAGGAGTCTTTTCAGTGGCTTACCTCCTGAAGGACTTGGAGCACAATTTAAGCAGCATGATACCCCACAACCCCGAGGCCCCAAGAATAGAAGGCAAGTGCTCTCATGCCAAAGTTTTGCACTTGAACCTGCCACTGCCGCTATCAGCTCTTATTCATGGGCCTCTGTGGGGGGTACTGGCAAGCTGCTCATATTATGTTGGCACGGCTGTTCTCACAGTGCGGCCTGCTGGAGCAGGCAAGTGAGTGTGTGTGTTAGAGATGGAAAAAGATTAAGCTAGATGGCATACACAAGAGACAGAGTGAGAGAAGGAGGGTGAAAGATAGACGGTGAAACAAGTAAGTGATAGGATGAAAGACGAATGGAAGCCAGTCTTTTGTCAGATGCTGATGGAGCAGGTACCATGCCAAAGTCACTCCTTCGGGATGATTTGAAACTGACAGTAGTGAAGGTTATCGCCAGTGTCCCAGCCGGAAGAAGCACAGAGACAGTAGGGGGGGTACTCAGACCGGGCCAAGACACACGCACAGCACACAGCCATAAAGGAGTCAGTGGTTAAGCTCTCTCTCTCAAAGCTTTTTAATCTTTCTCCTTGGGGCGAGCAGAGAAAGACGCAGTGCTGTGCCTGACAAGATTACAGCGCGCAGTACAGCCGCAGCTGAGTGAAAGGCTCATTGTAAGTCATTGTTATGGCTGTTGTACATGCCAGCGGCACATAAGCTCTTGATTAGCTCTTGCTGTGCGTGACACTGCGTTTGCACCGCTGGAATTATGGGCTTTAGTTTAGTGTTTTTATTGAGGGAGAATGGAGCTGCGAGGGCCATAATGGTCCCATGTACTTGTCTAATTGTTTTCAGTCATTTCCTAATCAATGGTCTTCAAGACGCTGCAATACAATGGCCTTCTTGGAAAAGGTGACAGGTTTTTCAGCATGCATTATTAAGCAACATTAGTGGATCAAAGTAAACACTGAGAAAATTGCTTTTCAGGAACAGGCTTGTTCATCCATCAGCCTGTTTTCAGTCGCTCACTCACTAGAATGCACCTCAGCTTTATCCTTCCAACTAGTTTGTTCAATTTTGTTTTCTGTCACTCTCCTCCATATCTGCAGGACAATGTGTTGAATATTATCAATCAGATCATGGATGAATGTATCCCCAACGACCGGGCCAACAGAGACTTCTGTGTCAAGTTCCCTGAGGAGATTCGTCATGACAACTTGGCAGGGCAGCTGTGGTTTGGGGCTGAGGTAGTGTATTCCCTCCAGCATCAATCTGTAGAAAACAACCTTGCACAAGTCCTACACACGTACAGTTGCACACTTGTGTGCGCACACACACGCAGGCGCAGCAAAAATATTATAATTCATTTTACAATCACAACCTCTTTACCGCCAAGTGTCCCATTTTAAACATAATTTTGCCAATTATAATTACCTAATCTCCTATACACGGCAAGATCATTTGTGATGCATGCTCCTGTGCAGTGTTTGGCCGCTGGCTCCATCATCATGAACAGGGAGATAGAGAGTATGGCCATGAGGCCTCTGGCCAAGGACCTGACACGCAGCCTGGAGGAGGTTCGCAACATCACCAGAGACCAGGCCCTGAGAGACCTCAACTTGTACACAGACCGCATGAAGGATGCACTGCGTCACTTCGACAGCCTTTTTGCTGAGTTTGAGCTCAGGTAAGTTAGGACTGGACATGTTGGCAGTTTTAGCATCATTAAATTTGATATTAGCTTAATTTGAATCCACATTTATCATCCTCTCTGTTGGTTTTTTGGTATAGATTTTCCAAAAACTTGACATTCCACTTCCTTCCTGTCTTCCATTGCCAGTTATGTGTCAGCCATGGTGCCTGTGAAGTCTCCCAAAGAATACTATGTACAGCAGGAGGTGATTGTGCTCTTCTGTGAGACTGTGGAGAGGTGAGTGTACAGAAGAACAAACAATCTTGAAAAACAGAAGGGATAAGCCCATGGAGTGCTGCTGATTTGATTAGATTGAAGGAGGGAATTTTCCGGGACCTAAATCTGAGTAATGCTTCGAGGAAATGCGGTGATTTTTTTTTTTATAGCGTGTTTTCTGCTATGCTTTTGTCTCAGGGCCCTGAAGATGGGCTATCTCACACAAGACATGATCGATGACTATGAGCCCGCACTGATGTTTACAATTCCCAGACTAGCCATTGTGTGGTAAGTGTTGCCTCTCCCCTCCATTCTTCTCCCCACCTCTCTTCCCCTCTTCCCCGCCCTCTTACACTAACAGAATTTCAAACATGTTTTATTTTTTATTTTTTTTATTTTTTTTAGCGGTTTGGTTGTGTACTCAGAAGGTCCTCTCAACCTCGATCGAAAATCAGAGGACATGTCTGAGCTCTTCCGGCCTTTCCGCACTTTATTGAAGAAAATCAGGTATAGTCCATGAGTATGAAATGTGGGTCAAAACAACATTGCAAAACCTGAATCTATCCTCATATTGTGGCAATATGCAAAATACCATATGTGTCACTATGTTACAACAGTGCTATGATGCTTTTCAGAGACCTGCTGCAGACCCTGACTGAGGAGGAGCTGTTGACGCTGGAGAGGAACCTCTGCATCTCTCAGGACGGGGAGTTGTTCACGGGCCAGGGGCAAGCCAAAAGCACTGTACCAGCACCAGTCCCAGAGCAACGCTCATCCTGCAGCCCCACTAATGACGCTCCCAAGGGGGAGAGTAAGGGGGAGAGTAAGGGGGAGAGTAAGGGGGAGAGTAAGGGGGAGAGTAAGGGGGAGAGTAAAGGGGAGAGTGAGGGGGAGCCGGAGCATCTGGCTCTGTTTGTCTCTCCCAGCCAGGATGAGGTGTTGGGGGAAGTGGAAAAGGGCTGGGAGGAGGTGGAAACTGAGAGAGGGGAGGAGGAGCAGGAGCAGGGCCTGCTGTGTGAGGAGGCAGAGGAGGCTGAGCTGGCCTGCTCCATGCAGTACGACGAGGAGGAACTGGAGCAGCTCAATATGATGGTCTACCGCGTGGGAGACGAGATGTCCACTCTGCTGTCACCCCCCAGCCAGGGTCAGTCCCCGGCCCATGTCCCCCGCAGAGGAGAGGCAGGAGGCTCCAGTGGGGTTTCCAGCACTGAGGCTTCTCCCCACAGGCTCCTGGTATGCCGGGGAAGGGCAGGCCTCTACGTAGAAGAGGAGGACAAGGTCTTCTTCATGGAGGACCTGGACGCAGCAGCAGACGGCATCACCAGCATCTCAAGAGAGGCCTGTAGTCGTATGGTCTCGCCCTCCAAAGCATCAGAGCCTCCTGTGCAGCGCAGGCCAGGACCCCTGTCAGACTCCGCCAGGAACGGCTGGCACTCTGAGGCCCAATCAGAGGAGCCTTGCCCACAGCCACGCGGCCAGAACCCAAACTGTCCCAGTGCAAAGCGCTCCCCTTGCACCTCTGCCCCCGGCTCTGAGCCCCTGCCTTACACCAACGGCTGGGAGGTGGGGTTGGAGGGGACCGCCTCTGAGACTGCCGAGGTCATCGCCCACCGCATGGGTGGGATGAAGCTGTCTGCCACCGTCATCTTCAACCCTCGCTCCCCCAGCCTGACGGAGCTGGCCGTGGACAAGCTGCTGCTGCCCCGGCCCACTTCCTCTGACGTCGAGCCCTGCGGCCCCCTGGTGGCCACTCACTGCCTGCTCAACTCCTGCGTCTGCTGCGGCAGCTGTGAGGACGGCCACGAGGAAGCCATAACCATGGAGAGCACCGGGCTCGGGCTGGGCCTCTCCCTGGGATTGGACAAACACTGCAAGACCCCCAATGCGGTCATCCAGTCCTCTGCTTGCCGCCTGCCCCCCCCAGGTCATGAGCTTCACAGTAAGGGCGAGCCCTCCCAGCTGACGCCTCCCTCCTCTCGCTGCTCCGCTGAAGCCCTGGTAGAGGAAGGAAGCCCCCAGCTCTGTGAGAAGTGCCTGGTGGTGGCCCCGGGGCCCAGGCACCAGCCACAGGACTGTAGCTCCAGCGGAGGGGGCGGATCGTCCCCCTGCCACCACCAGCTGAGGACTGGGAAGAGGCAGCAGGACAGCGGAGGCGGGGAGAGGGACCGGGAGATGGACAGGGACAAGCCAGGAAATAAAGACTCGGAGGGGGACACCAAAGAGGACAACAGAAAGAGCTCCAGGTGGGCTGTCATCTCTAAGAGTCATTTTACTGGCTGTTTGATTTATGTTTGGATGATCTGTCATCAAGTTTTCTTTGGGGGACATTTGGCCTCGATGCTCTTATATCACAGTCTTGCATCAACATAAACATCTGTTTAAGTTTTATTTCACCGTATTTCATCATTCACTTTAAATTATTCTGTTGCTTTCATCAAATGTTTTTTCATTTTGTTGCCTTAATGATAACAATATCTGTGCTTTTTATTTTGCCATTGCATATTTGTTTTCATTTTGTTCTGTAATTCTTTTGTTTCTTCTTTTTTGGTTGTTTCTAGTTTTCAGAACTCTCCCCTCAGCTCTGTGTCAGGTAGCGACTGTGAGAGTGTGTCAGTCACCACATGTAGTCTGTCAAGCAGTGCGTATACTCCCAGGTAACCAATCACTCATGGAAATGTGTATCAGTGGTGTGTGTGTGTGATCTTTTCCTGCCCAGACTCTGATAATGACAATCATTTGATTAAGTTCTTAACATGCATAGATAAAAAGATGACTCTGTTAATATACCAGTTTTTATGCAATCTCGTCTTCACATTCAGCGGTTATTGATTGTTGTGTCAATCCATGCTCGTTCCACAGGTCGGCATCAGAACAACAGTGAAGAAGAAAGTCAGTTTGCAAATGAACTACAATAGCTAGCGCAGCTTTACATCTAGTTGAGGCCTGTTTTTCATGTGCTATTGTGTTGGATAGATTCCCACTGCAGTTACAACAAGCATTTTCACTGAATGCTTTTTAATGCTAGCAAAGCAGCTAACTGGGTTGCTGATCCCTCTGCACATTATGCTGAAAAAGGTCTAGGGTGATATGAGTTTCCCCGCTACAAAACCGAACATCATTTGATTGTGACTGAGAGTGATGGAGATAATCCCACTGCCTGAGCGGAACCGTAGTCAGAGATTTGACATTCAGACATTTTGATCACAGGGTGGGGAAATGGCTCGGGAGTGGGTTGTGGAGTCGTTTCCTTTTCAATCTCCACTTTATATTCCGCAGTCATCATTCTTCACTTAAAGATTGAAATCTTCCATGGTTGGAATATAAATGTAACGCATAAATAATATATATGCTTTTGAGAATGATGAACACGACAGTCTTCCCTTGTCTCTCCCCTCTCGCTGCAGCCCAGTCAGCAGTCTGACCACCAGCTCGGGGACGTCAGAAGACCTGGACCATCAGGAGATCCAGCTGGCCCTGCAAGCTGCCAAGATGGCCGCCAGGAACAAGATCCGATCGCGCTTCCACAGCAGTAGTGACCTCATCCACCGTCTTTTTGTTTGTATATCGGGTAAGAGCCCCTACTCTTTCTCTTGGTCACTCTCCCTCCATCCTCTCTGTCTCTTCCCTCTCTCTCTCATGCTGATGTCCGTTATGCGTTCCTGTGAAATGCAGGTGTTGCTGACCAGCTGCAGACCAACTATGCTAGTGACCTCCGCAGCATCCTGAAGACGCTGTTTGAAGTCATGGCAACCAAGTGTGAGCAGGGGGACAACGATAAGCAAAAGAAAGGTGGGAAACATGTCTTACATATGTTGCTATATCGTCTTTCCCTTATTGCTCTAATATGCTCATATTTTGAACTAAAACAAATCCCTTCTATGTCTTTCCTTGATGATTATTTAGGAACTGACGCTTATTCTAGTGTTGCATTCACTTTGGACAGGAATGTCAGCTAAATGCTTAGGCAGGGATGTTGATACAAATTCTGCCATGTAACACTGCATTGTTTCTTTCTTCTTCTGTGGTATGCAGCAGGTCCTGGTCTGCGTAGTGCAGTGCTGGAGGACTGTGCTCTCTGTCAGGAGACCATTTCCTCCTCAGAATTGGCAGCCAAGGCCCGGGAGGGCCAGTTCGAAGGTCAGCAAGTCCACTGCTTAAACACACACACACACACACACACACACACACACACGCACACTAGTAATACGCAAACACACCCACACAGAGTTCAGTAGAAATGTCAGCAGTTTTCTCCTCCCCCTTCCCTCAGCAGCAGACATACTGATGGTGACAGGCTTGCTTAGTATTAACGGTCTCTTGTTGGCTCCATGCAGACCCTCCTGACTGGGTCCCTGACGAAGCCTGTAACTCTTGCATCGCCTGCAAGGCTCCCTTCACCGTCATCCGCAGGAAGCATCACTGTAGGAGCTGTGGAAAGGTACAATCGTGTCAGAATTCCCTCATGACTCAGTTGAATGTGTATCAGTTGACGATCAAATAGACGTCTGTAAGATTATAGATCGTCATCATATAGTGAATCATACATTATAAACTGTCAAATTTTCATGTGCGTGTGTTTCTGTGTCATTTCAGATCTTCTGCTCTCGCTGTTCCTCCCACTCTGCTCCTCTGCCCCGCTACGGCCAAGTGAAGCCAGTCAGGGTGTGCACACACTGCTACATGTTCCACGTCACGCCCTTCTACAGTGACAAGACCGGCATCTGACCCCAGATAAACACCGAAAGCACACAATCCGCCTCAACGTGAGCATATGCAAAGGATAAATCCAAGGCTGTGTACAAAGCGAACGTGAAACTGCTCTGGTAAACCGTTATGGTCGTCCTCATTGTACCTGCTAAGCAAGGCTTGGGAATAAGGCCATCATGGATGAGAGAGCAGAGAGACGGGACACGCAGCCACGCAGACTATAATTAAGACCCTTTTTTGCTTTGGAGATGCTGCTGCCTAACTGGGAACCAAAGGGTCCAATTTCTGTGTCCCACCCCTCACAAATGATTCACAAATGCCTGTCTGACTACAGAGGCGGAAAAGGGAGAGGGAACAAACAGGCAATAACAGATTTTGAACTGGCATATTGCAACAGTCTTCTGTAGCAGTTTGCAGCACAAAATAAGAAGAGCAGGCCACCTAGTTTGTTTTGTTGCTTTTGGTGTATATGAAAGGCCTTGTGACATATTTTCCTATGCTTTAGCGGGCTTCCCACATTTGTGCCAGAGCTCCCACGGGACTCGGATTACTCAAAAGAATGTAAGTCATGATAACCATGTAAATAAGGATAATTATGGCGATAATAACTACACTACACTGTCATCAGTTAATGGATGCTATATATATGGGAAGTGGAAAGCAGTCTTCACCAGGCTACCAGTCTCAGCGAAGCAAAAAAAAAAAAAAAAACATACAGCTTTTATATTGAGATTCTTTCATGCTTTTAATGGCAATGAATGTGTAATTCTGTATCACTTTGTGAAATGGGGTCTTGATTCTACCAAGATTGACAGATAGCCTTTTAACAATGATTATGGGCTGTGCCCATTGCTTTTACAGTTGCACCATGGCATGTTTTAAAAGTTTTCTGTAGGGACTCCACTGCACACTGAGATGGATAAAAGGGATTCCATGAGTCACCACTGTCAGGTCTCGAAGGCCCTCTAGTGGAGAGTAGAGCTCTCTTCGCTCAGTCCGCTCATTAGCACCATGATGTGTACAGTATGTTTTGAACCAGAGGCCTTCTCAGGTGCTGGCCTACAGACTACAGGCCGATTATTGCCCATTGGTTTTCTCTTCCTCCCAGTACTTATCGTGCAATATTGTGACTACTAATTGCAATGGTCCCACACATTTTAGTAGAGACGAACCTGTGCTATTTAAATTGTAGTTATAGGCTAACTATTTCTGAAGAGCAAACCTGTGCTGATTTGTGTTTACACTGACCTTTTTTCCATCCCTGTTTGGTTCTGGTGGTACAGTCAGACTGGAACAGACCATTTGTTCCCATACTGAATTAATTTGCACTTGACTTCCTTGTGCCGTTGACTCTGCTTCCATTGCAATGAACACGTTCAAAGCATCTTCCATGCTCATACTCTGTTCTGTTTGTAACATCTAACTGAGCTGAAATGGCCAATCTACAAATATGGACCTCCAAGCATAAAGGACATAATATTACAGTGTGTCCATTCTGCTCTGACTTAAAGCAATTTCTCAGGCATTACATTGTCTAAATCACTACTGTTGGAACACTTTTATTTTCAGCAAAGAACATATACTGTATACTCACTTTGAAAAGGTATGTTTTTTTCTTTTATAAAGAACAAAAAGAAATAATGTATGAAGCTATAACTACTTTTCTGTAAAAAAAAAAAAATGGAATCATGCAGTAATTAAAGGGCAGGTTATCCTGTTATTTCAGAGCTTGGTCTTATTTTGTAAAAAGCCAGTACATTTCCATGATAAGAGCTGTGTAAAATATTTAAAAAACAGAAATAATGTTATATAGTTTTAAATGCTATGTATATTAAAATAAATTACTTTTTCCTGTTTCAAAAATGGTGACTGATGTGTTTTTTTGAGGATCCCATTATGAAATATAGACGTTTGAGTAATGCTAAGATATTTTCTGTGTGTCAAAAAAGTCTGTTTTCCAATTATTATCAATGTAACAGCTCCAGACAGTAGGTAGAAATGACAAGACAAGACATTTTGGTCCTCTGGTTTCAAATGCTGCTTGGACTGCCGTAGGGATACTAATATTTTTAAATTTAAATTAAGAGACACATAAAAGAGCACTGAGCTGGTTGAGGTTGTGGTAATGGCTCACTATGTTATGATTTGAATATCGGCTGTATGTTCAGCAGGGATGCTGATCCACAGCCTGGGGGTATTTTATTGACTATGTTTCTCTGCCATTGATGAGGCAGGATGGGCGACCCGCCTAGAGCAACAGTTTATGTGTTCAGTTGAGCGTTTTAGTGGCACATGATCTAAATACAGCTCCAGATTTTCCACTCTGCTAAGAACAAAATACTACTGATAACTACTCTACACTATACTACAGCAGAGGTTCCCAAACTTTTTTCCGAATAGATGCATTAGACAACCAAGCCCTCATTTAATAAGATCTTGTCACTATTTACCCCATCTAAGAAGATATTTGGTGTTATTACATAATTATAGCTGTCTATACTGGAGGTGGGGCAATAACAACAATGGGAATCCTTATACATTCTCACTGTACTAACATCTAGTGAGTGAAATAGTGAAATGAAACTATTCCTCATTTTGCTGGGCAACCACTGGACCCCGCTTTGGGAACCCATCTCTTCCTCTGTTGATGAGATAAATCAACATAGTGGCCACTGGGTGGCAGCAATAGTTCATCATTAACAAATTCTGTTCCTCCGTCATCAGAAGGTAACAGGGAGGTACACTAGCCTATATTGTAATTAATTGTTCATGATTGCAATTTACCACTAAATGCCCTAAATTATAGTTTAGCCCCGCTGGAAGTTCAGTGTTTAGCACGTGGTTTGAGCAGCCATTTTCTCTTTGACCACAACATTGAAAGCAAGATTCTCTAACGAAAATATTCCTATAGAAAACTTACACTCACCGAGCACTTTATTAGGAACACCTGTACACCTACTTATTCATGCAATTATCCATTCAGACAATCATGTGGCAGCAGTGCAATGCATAAGATCATGCAGATACAGGTCAGCAGCTTCAGGTAATGTTCACATCAAGCATCAGAATGTGAAAAAAAAATTGATCTCAGTGACTTTGACCGTGGCATGGTTGTTGGTGCCAGACGGGCTGGTTTGAGTATTTCTGAAACTGTTTATCTCCTGGGATTTTCACGCACAACAGTCTCAAGAGGTTACACGTTCTGCGGACGGAAACGCCTTGTTGATGAGAGAGGTCAGAGGAGAATGGCCAGACTGGTTGGAGCTGACAGAAAGGCTTCAGTAACTCAGATAACCTCTCATCAACTGTGGTGAGCAGAAAAGCATCTCAGAAAGCAACACGTCCAACCTGGAGGCGGATGTCACTTTGGTAGCCGGTTGACACCGAGCTGAAAGCTGATACATACCCAGTATTAGTATGGTATTCCTAATAAAGTGCTTGGTGAGTGTATATCTACTCAATAGTGAGTTTATAGCGATCTTACCATAAGTTGTCGTTAATTTTTATAAATTGTATTTTATAAATATATTCCTGCAGTATTCCTGTTCCTATTGTACAGTTGCTATATCAGGGTTTTTATTGGTATACATGGACCTGGCAGTGTGAGATAACGTCTTGTGATGACGTTGAGTCAGTGAGAGAAAGAGTTAACTGCTGATAAATGTGTCCAGCCTATAGTCTGTGATTGGCCCGAAGTTGGAGAGCTGGGACGGACAACAAGCCTCTGCAGTGCGCACTGGAAAAGTCACTTGGTGGATGAAGTGGACCGCACGGACTGGAGTGGGGCTGTTCTGTATTAAAATTAGCATATGGGACTTTTAATGTGATTAATGGACGTGAGTAGTTTTATTTTCCACTTGAATTCGCTAGTTATTTCAGAGGCAAGCGCGTGCTCGTGTGGAAGAGGTCGGTGAAAACTCGGCCACTGTCACTTGATTCATGGACTCTCCACGGACTTTAGCTAAACGCATTTCTGTCAAGAGGTTGATACAAGGTTGACTTCATTCATTGAATATTCAGGTATGGTATCGACATATTAATAGAAGGCCTTTTCAGCTTTTTAAAAATATATTTTATTGATTTATTTGCATGCACAGTCAAGCTACGAGTGAGTAGCAGCAGTGATTTTTTTTTTTACTGTAAGCACAGCCAAGATAACCAGGCAACATAAACGTTTTCATGTAAACTTTGCTATCCCCGGCCTAGACTAGCCTATTGGACAGTTAGCCTACATAAGTAATTTTACTATGAGATAAAACAGGACTTCCTAAACTTTTTTTATGGCAAGGACCCCGAGTAGAAGCACTTTAGACCCCAGTTTGATATAGGTTTGTCTCCTGAGAAGGCTAATGTTGTCTGTATGTACTGTAGCTGGAGAGAGAGGAACCTTTTATCTTCTAGTGAATGCAGTAATACTGAAATTAAGTTATTCCTCATTTTGCTGGGGATCCATTGGAACCCTCTTAAGGACCCCCAGAGGTCCATGGACCCCAGTTTGGGAACCACTGAGGTCAACTTAAGATATATTATATATCCTGCCATAGGCACTGCAGTTATCCTATATATTTTTTGTGTAGGACATAGATAATATTATATATATGTATATATTTCATAGAGGCGAGAAATAACTTTTCAAACATCGGCCCTGTATGTAGAAGTGACTTGGAGAACATGTGTTTTTTTCCCCCTTCTAAATAATTTGATAGCCCAGCATTATTCCCCATGGATTGGTGCGAGTCCTGCTATGTGAATTTACAGTGTGTCATTTTGACCACGTGTCTTTTAGATTTGGGGAACATGAAGTTGTCTTTGGTCAGGATGGGAGTCCTGAAGATTGTGCTGCTCATCTTTGAGGCTGTTTTGCTGACTGACTGCGCACGAGGTGAGGACAAATCTTTATAACCCCCATTTCTTTCTTTCTTTCTTTGCTATCTCTTGTTTTTTGCTGTGATAAGATAGCATGTCTAAATCTTGCATGTAGTAGGCCTACCGGATTCATTGCTTAGTATAAGTTAAGTCGACGGGCTGTGGTTTGTTGTGAGCATGAAGAAAATCTCAGTTGGCTCTAACGTCTTCGCACTGAGAAGTAAGAGAAGGAAAAACTAAAAACTAGAAAAAAATACTCTCTAAACAGAGCCCAAAATCAACAGAGGGGAATGAGAGAGGGCAAGCCAACCCATACCCAGTCATGGCCGTGTGTGTGTGTGTGTGTGAGAGAGAGAGAGACTGTGTGTGCATTCACTGCAGCTAAGCCAAACAAACATATCCATCAGCTTCCCAGGGTGAAAGAACACAGGTCAGTGTTAGAGTCCAGCTCTCCCGGGGTTGGCCCAGGGACTGTCTCACATCAGCCTGTGTGTGTATATATGTGTGTGTGTGTGTGTGTGTGCGTGTGCGTGTGCATGCTCATGAGTGACCGAAAGAGTGAGGGGAGAGGGGGAACCTTAGTTTGACCACAATTCACAGCAGTGTTTATTGTGCCAGTATCAATACTTTGTATTACAAAGACAACTTGCAATGAGCTTGTCAACAGGTCATGAATAACTGTCTGGGCAATTTCTATGATTTCATCCGCCATCACTGACTGCCGAAACCTGTCTGATGCAATCCAGTTCCTTGAGTGAAAGGCCAAGGCAATATTTGAAAACAAATTTCAGGTTTAATGAGAGAAATCTGAAAGCCAGACAGATTTCCCTGGAAGACCTCTCACTGGGAAAACAAGCAGGCTCTATAGCTCTCTCTGTATTCTCTTACTCAGCATGGTAGTGAATTCAAGAGGCGTCTGATAGGTACAATACCTGCATGTGGCTATCAGGGCTTGTGGTGGAGGGGCAGGTGGGGGTTGGCAGCGGTTTAGAGGGGGAGATTAGATCTGTGGGTCTGCAGACAATGCCTCATTCACAGCGTGGCAGCCGTGCCTTCACGGCACGGATAAACCAAAAGTAAACAAGACGTGAAGGCTAAATAAGATTAGACAGGCAATTATGTATGTTTACAGATGAACAGATGTCAGAGGAGGAGAAACCCAACAGGGGAATCCAACGGTGGAGAGTAAATAGTCCGTCTCATCAGATGGATGGTGGATCTGTGTGGCTCTAGACTGATTTAATCGCAGAAAACAAGAGGAATATGTGGCCTGTTTTTCATAGTTTCTCTCTGAAAGCAGTTGCAGATGGACAGACAGACACATCAACAGATATGTCGCTGGCAGACAGTCCAAGTAAGATGTTATTGAATGATACTTTGATTTGACAGTGCATGAAGTATAAATATTCAAGAGTTTGCCCAGAAGAAGTGATGACACAGCAAGGTCTACGTTATAATCCAAATACAACAGCTTGACTCTGACATCCTGTGAAATACAGTCAGTGGTTCTGACTAGAGACTTGTGCTTTTATGGAGACGCTGAGGCCAACAAAGCTGTAAAACTGTCCCTATAAAATTTAACAATGTATGATGACATCTTTGACAAATGCAAATGAAATTATAAAGCACGGGCCCCTTTGACTTATGTGTGAAATAGTAAAACTGCACTGGAAGTGTTATTTTACTGCCGTTATCTAAGCATTTCAACAAATGCACCTGAGAGGACAGTAAGTTAGGGTGAACAATTTCAAGGCTGTTGCTGTCAGTCATCACATCACATCTGACCCTAACGCCCCCCTGTCCTCCTGCCACACACACACACACACACACACACATCTGGAGCCTCCTTTTCTACACTGTAAAGCCTCCTACAACTGGCTGAGCAAGTATTATGTCTTGAGACCCCCTAGGACCCCCACACTTCCTCCCCCTCTGGTGCTCCAGCACCCCCAGCAGCTGGAGGAGGTGCTCGGTGATCTGTCCCAGCAGAGCCTCTAATGTGGTGACAGGCCAGGGGACCACTGGGCTCCACTAAAGGAGGAATGCAGCGGGCCGGACATATGGACCTGCTGTGTGCTCTGCAGAACGGCACCCTGGGAGAGTAACAGACGCACAAGGTGTCTCTGTTATGTACCAGGACTAACAATGAACGAGACGTGCTAGAAACAAACACAAACACACACGCACACACACACACACACACACACACACACACACTGAACGGCACTGTTTTGATGCATTTTAATTACAAACATGCAGGTATTACATCAGATGCAGTTGTGTCTTTTTTTGGTCTAAAGACAAAAGCCGGTGTTTTTGGGCATGTATGTGAATCCGTTTAATACGTTTTTAACGCCAGGCACATGTTTACTTTTCTACACCTCTGGAGCCATCTGGAGAAATTTAGAGCATACAAACTGCTCTGTAACCCCTTTGGAAAATATACATTTTATAGCAGAGTTACATCATGGTTTCATAACAAGACGGTACTATGAGATAAATTGTATGCCAAGGGCCTTTAAAATCACAAGGCCATTTGGCTTCCAGACAGTTTTCCATTTCCTTTAAACATAATGAGGCTAGTTTCTCAGTAACCAAATGCCCCAAAGTCCTCTTATTTTTTAAATAGGGCCCGAATAGTAAGAAGGTATAACGCAGTGGTGTTCTGGCACACGGGCCAATCCGGTGAGACTGGGGGAGAGGGCACAGGGAGAGAGAAAAACAGAGAGAGCTGTATAGAGAAAGTCAGGCAGTGCTGCTATTAAAACATACTTTTTTTTATCATCCTTGCTTAAGCCGCACTTTAATAGCTGCAATGCTCGATTTAGATATTAGAAATAAAATCAGTTTCATGTTACTTTTACCAAAAAACACACAACTCAATGGAAGTCATTTCTCTGCAGGAACAAACAGCTTTCTGCCTTCTGCTTCAACTCTGAGCGGTGTGCCTGCTCCATACAGCACACTCCGATCTCTGTCTGTGACGCTGCTGCTGCGTTTCCCAAACCAGTTTATGACCAGACAACCAGCGCTGCCTGCCGTCCCCCTCACACACGTCCCCCTTCTCTTTTCCCTGCCTCTCTCTGCATTTCCTCCCATTTATTACCAGTGTAAAGTTGAAGGAAGTGAATTAAGTTAATGTGCTGTCGTTAAAACAAGGCATGAGCTGACCTTTACTCCCACCCGGCCTTTCTCAGCTCTCCGTAGCCCCCTATTTATGAAGTCTGGGTCCATTTGCAGAGAACAATGGATGGATTATTATGTGCAGTGGTCCCCCAGGTTGGACATGGCAGCAGTAATTAATTTTAAACACTCCTCATCCCTGTAGACTGGGCTTATTTGCCATCTATTAGAGTACACTGCAAACGAGGGACTCACTTTACTGAGGCGCTGCCGTTTAGAGGTGCGTGAGAAGAAGTTATGAGAGTGAATGAGCAGCGTTTTTTTGTGTGCGTCTGAATATATGTGTGTGTTTTATTAAGCAGTCTGAAATTGCCCTGAGAAAAGTCATGATAATGAGACATCCATGGAGCACAGGGCAATTTGGAAACCTCAGAGGTATAACAGCAACTATTCCCTCTCCAACTACATCTCTACTACAACCAGGTGGAAATAATATTCTTGTTGCCATGTTCCTTCTTCTTCTGCCACGGTAATACCGCTGCGACCGCCGCAACAATGCACGTTCCCCATCTATCAGCGCACACTGCTGACCCCATCAGGTCTATGAAAGTTGGAGGAAACATTCGGGGAGAGGAATGTGTCAAACTTCACCCCTCACAGGGGAAAGAAAGGAAAGGGTTGTAGTGAGGAGGGAAGCTGTGATAAGTAGTCATAATGGAGGTCAGTTGGTGTTTACTTAAGCAGGGTCATATAATCCCTGAGAGCAACACTCCCTCATTGACCGAGTTTAATGGCCACTTCAGTTAGCATTCATGTGGAATTTCAACAAGCCATTGTCTGTTTTCAGTGTTTGCCACTTTCAGCTGTATGCTAATGCTGGGATGCGTAGAGGAGGATTTTTGGAAAATCTGACTGAATAATATGAAGGTCTGTCTGTATACAATACTCATTAGTTTGTTTGGGCAGTTGGCTCTGGATGTGGTTTCAGACCACACACACTCTTCCTGCTGGCTGAATGGCTTTGGGTTCAGTCAAATAGAATTCCTTTTGCCCCTGTTAACCTTCGCAAAACCCATAGAGCCCCTCACAAAGTGCCACAGAGCTGTCAGTCCGTCACCATTCAGATGATAATCAACTTTATGTGCTGCTTCCTCGGTTTGACTTGCACAGTTTACCAGACTTACGAATAGCAAATATTGGTTAATCGACAGCTGTTCGACATTAAATTATAATGTGATGATACCGGACACCTTTCAGGCTCAAGGTCGTCATGCGATGCATTCGCACTGGGCCGCAGTGTGTCTGTGGAAGCCAAGGTAGGGCTGCTGTGTTACACCCTTGGCCAGAGAGAAGGGCCTTAGCTGTTGGAAGTGAGCCTGTAGAAGGTGGGGGTGAGGGGCCGCCTCGCTGGAACCTTACAAGTGACCTTACAATAACATTTCAGCTCCACAGTGGGAAGTGTTTGTCTTGCGCAACCCTTCTTTCTAAGCCTCCTTCATTTCTCCACTCCCGCTCTGCCCTGCTCTGTTTTCTCTTTTTCTTTTGAGGAGCCAAGTTGTGGAGAGACCTCCTTCCCCCTCCCGACCGTTTCCCCCCCCTCCCCTCCTCCGTTTTGTGTTCCACAGCTGTTCACTCAGTCACTTGGTAAGTGAAATGATGAGAATCCAATTGCACCCCTCTTTCACCCCTCAACAGGAGAAGCCTGTCTTGTTTTCCTGTAGATTTTAACATGTGGATTTATGGTTGGGACCTGGGGTCGGCATACAGCTGCGGACGGGGCAGAAGTCAGAACTCCCATCCTCTCGTTCTCTCCCACTCTGCCCTTCCCTTCATTCTTCTTTTCCCTGCTCTCTCTCTCTCTGCCTCTCCATCCATGTCTTTTCTTCTTACTCTTGGGTTGATCTCCATCTTTTGCCCCTTCTTCCTTCCTTGGTATTGAGCCATGTTGTAAAGGAAACACAGTATGTATAGCAGGCTATGCGCCATGACGGATTAGCTTTCTCTTCCCTTTTTTCCCTCAAGAGTAACCATGGCTATATTTACTTGATGATGGACTTTTGGATGTTGCTTGGACTAAGCAGGTTTGGGCAAGTTAAGGAGTTGTCATTGTGGTGTTGGTGAATAAAGGGATGATTTAAACTGCAGAAATATTATCTGGCCTGTCTTGTGCTCTTATTTGCCGTACTTGCCACAACCTGCTTGAATGTAGGCTGCTGCAGTCTCATCCTTGCTTATCAGAATACCAAATCACTCGGGTACCTGTTGCATATAATTTGAAGATGAATGTCTTCTCTCAGTTTCTCTTACTTTGCACCTTCTGCGTGCCTCCAGTCACCAAGACATTCTGTTATTTACCGCTGTTTATGCTTTTGGTTGGCAGTTGTCTCTCTGTGCGTTGTATAAAGGTGTTAGTCATCTTTGTAATACGATAGTACCATAATAGTACCATAATACATCAGTACAGTGCTGAGTAACAAAGGATTATGAATGTTTTCTCTGGTTTCTGTTTTTCTCCTGATTTCCTCTCACACCTCCTCTTTTCTCTGAGGGTTTCATTAGAAATCACTTGATGTCCTGACAAACCCCCCACTGCCTCCACCCCCTCCACCCCTCCACACACCCCAACCCCATCTACTGCCTCCCCCTTCCATGTGTTTTGTTCTGCAGTTAAAAGGTTGATTGAAAGTTATGGTGGCAACAGCGATGGCTGGCTGGGCCTGAAGAAAGCCGAGCCAGGGGACGGCTGGGATAACGAGGTCTGAATGAGGCCTCCGCTGCCACCAACACACACCCCGGACCCTCCTTCCAGTTTCCACCCCCCACCTTTGCCCCCCTCTTTCAGTTCACCTCCGATGAGCTTCAATGAGACCCCACATGGCTTTCTGGCTTTTTCACTTCCACTTTGTTTTTCATTAGGAATTCTTTTGACAGAGCTTGGAAATTCTTCTGTGCATTGTCCCTATTGATTGAGGTTATAAAGGGTCTGGTTCGGGTGATCGCTAGTCACAGTACGTCAAAATGGGAATTTTTCATGCGAGTAGTGTAAGGCTGTCATGATGGAATTTATTTCTACTCATTTTCAGTACCAATCTCTCGCAACAGCGGAGCAGAGGCAAGGAGGGCCTGAATTTTAGTTCAAGGGGACCCGTTGCATCTGTAATGAATGGAAAAATGTGTCCCCGCTTTGACTTGAAGAGTGGAACGGGACATGGGAGGAAAAATCATTTCAGAAGCAGAGAGTATAATCTGTCATATTTTATAGCAGGGCTACTGCTATCCCAGACTGGAATTCTGCACCATGCAGTGAAACTGATTTGATTTCCTCATGCAGAGGGATGTGAGTTTGGGCCTTGGATCGAGCTCTAGCCTGGATGCACTTGGAGTTAGAGGTTTGGCAGACTGGGGGACTGCTTATTATGATTCAGAGTTATTCTGTATCAAGTTTGACTATTAGCTAAACGTACTGTTCTTTTTATATGTACTGTTTCCATAATTATGCTGTACATGCGTATAAATACCGCTACAATTAGAACAATACCTCTGTTCTGTTCATCAACTCCTTGTTCAGGTCATTGTGCAGGTCATCAAAGGACTGTATAACTTTACCTGCAAGTTGCACCGAAGGAGATAGGGAAAGAGAGAGAGCGGCAGAGACAGACAGACTGGCAGACAGAGATGGATAGAGGGCAGTGACCTCTGTGCAACTGAGCAGTAAGGTGAACTGGGAAAGCGCTGAACAAATTGTCACTGTGAAAGGGCGAGTACCACATCGTAATGACAGGCTCAACAGCTCCACGATGACAGATTGATTTCAGACAATATTCCTGGATTGTCACCAGCTCCTCCACCCCCTCCGTCTGTCTCCCTCTGCTTCTCCCCCTTTCCCCGCTCTGTCTCGTCTCTGTGTCTCACCCGCTTTCTCTGTCTCCCTCACCCCCTCTCCTCCCAGCCTGTGCCCTCCCTCCCGCCTGTTCCTGCCTGAATCGCCCCATTCTGCCCAAACACTCCTGCTACATCACATTCTGTCATTGGCTCTCTCCTGAAAAGACCTTGTTGACAAAGGCGCTGGTGTAAAGCGCTTCCCAGTGTCATGGAGATTGGCCGATCCTCAGACTGTACGGCGGTGTAGGGTTCCTGGAGGCAGAGAATGGAGGAGCGCTCATACTAGGCTAGGGCATCATCGCACAGATGTGACTTGGGCTCTGTGTGACCACAACACACACACACACACACACACACACACACACACACACACAGACACAGAGTCATAGACATACACACACATACTGGTCTGCTGGTGACAGCATGTCTGGCTCAGAATGGCCTTGTTTACAGTCTTTATGCTTGCCTGCCAGTCAGTAGAACATCAGACCAACGCCAAGCAATGGTGACTACTTAATACGACATCTGTATCCCATTGCACACCTCCAGGCTGGACTCCGACTGTGTCAACACACAATCAGCTGAATGCAGGTTGGATAGTTAGTTTCCCTTGCATTGGGTTGGAATGCAGGGGAGTCAGAGGAGGAAGGGGGGGTGGGGTGGGGGGGGGGGGGGTGCAGGGAGTGGCAGGATGCACAGACAGCCCGCTCTGCTGACTGACAGAGGCCCATGAAACAACGAAGAATAAAGATCTTGCAGTGAAGAGGGAGCAGTGTAGATAGTAGGAGTAACAGGCTGTCAAACAAGCATCCTCTGGAGGACGGAACGTGTGGTTAAATAAAGTAAGGGGTTTAATCTTTAACACACTGTGGTATGTAAGGCAGGTGGACTAAAATGACATGCAGATTAATGAGTTTCTGTATTGTTTGCCTCTAAACTCATGTTTCTGTATGTCTGTGTGTGTGAGAGAGAGAGAGAGAGAGCGAGCACAGGCAGGCGGGCGAGAGCAGCCGTGCATGTGCGAGTGTTCCCACAATGTCCCATTTAGTGCCAAGCCTTCAGTCCATCTCCAAACATATTAGAAGGACGGCAGTAAACAGGTGCTCATGTGTGCCCCGCTCTGTACACCACACACACTCTAGAGACACAGAGAGAGACAGAGAGAGAGAGAGAGAGAGAGAGAGAGAGAGAGAGAGAGAGAGAGAGAGAGAGAGGCCTGTTTGACTGTGTCATGTGGCTGAGGCTGAGCCCAAGCCAGGGAGTGGGGTGTGAGATTGTTGAGATTCCTGGTTACTGCCGCCTGGGCCCACCTAATCCCCTTCACTCCCCCAGCCCTCCTCTCCTTATGAGCTGTGTGTTAAAGGAGGCCTCTCTGCCATCTTAGCCTCTGCTCCCTGCCACTCTCTAAATCAACCCTCCTCTCTTTAACCCTCACCCTACTTCTCCTCCATTGGCTCGCTTTTTCTATGTGCGTTCCCTCTGTCCTCTAGCTCCCCTTCCCTAACACCTCTCTCTCTCTCTCTCTCTTCTCCTCCCTGTCTGCCGTCCTATCTTGCCTTTCTCTCCCTCCCTCCTGTTACCTCCTCCCTGATAAATGGCCCTAAGCCACACTCGGCCCCTGTGTGTGCACCATGCCTTAGCCTAATGGAGTGAGATAAAGCGACTAGAGTGCCACTCACTGTGCAGTCTTTATGATAGGGCAAGGCCAGCGAATTACAGACTCAGATGGGCACAAAAATGATGTCATTAAATCAGTGTGTTTTCTATATACTGAGAATATTAATTTGTCATTGTATATCTAATATGCTAGTACATTATAACAGTAATTTCTGTGTATCCTAACATCACATTTTTTAAGATCTGTAAGTTGAAAGCTCACAAATGTTCTCGTGCTTTAATGCAGTTGATATAATCCTTCAGACAGGATGATAGGATTGTCATTGGGTTTGATCTATATGGGTTTTTGAAGGCCAATAGCGGATAGCCAATATTGTACCAATAAGCAATATCATTAAATTTGGTCATTTTCATGCCAAAAAATCAATGCCAAAAAACATTTTTATTCTCCAAAAAACAATTTTACTCTTTGCAGGGTGGAAAAAACTCTGAAACAGCAATAATAATAATAATAATAATGATAATAATAATGATAACAATAATAGTCATGATACATTGTACATACATGTGTGGAATTTGATCAAAATGTTGCATTATAATCAATTCAGGTTAAGGGATTCCCATGCTTAACCAGTGAAGTATTGATCAATACAATAAAAATATAATCAAGTAATCATCATATCTATAATATCAGAGGAGGACAAGGAGGACTGCCTGATGTCCAATTTTTACTAAAAGGTCAATATTGACCTGATACATTGGGAGACTGTTATATACGTACTGTGTGTCTAACTCAATGCTGTGGGTGGAGCCTGGACCTGTGTTGCACTATAGCCATAGACGGCGGTCTGTGGAGGCTGCTACAAAAACACACACACATGCGCACACACTTGCACTCACACACACACACGCACCTTTCCTCATGCCGAGGCAGCTGGGCCTGGGAGACGGCAGTCAAGTCTAATGAAATATAGCAGCTTAGAGTTCAAAGGCTCCACAGTAGGGCCTGTTAAAGGTAGGCCGCGTGATGGAGATGTTGCCAGAAGCTTTATGACGCTGGAGTAATTTCTCTCTGTTTTTTTCCTGTTCTTTTGATGGAGTCGGCAGGAGCCTGTTGTTCTGGGGCCATTAAGAAAGGAAGTAGAGGCAGATTCACTGATGTTCGTCATAATAAGCGAGAGAGGCAGCTTTGCTTTCAGCGCTGAGGCCCCGGCAGCAATATTCCTGTGATTCTGCATTAATCAGATAGATTGACTGGAGCATCTCATTCTCTTTACCCCTTTCTTTTTATTATACCCCCCCTCCTCGCTGTTTCTCTAGTCTCCATGGTCTCTCATGTCACCCAATAGCTACTCCTCTACCATTCCCACCACTGAAGCAGTTGCTATTCAGCCCACATCAGATGGTGCCGAAGAAAGAGCCATTGTCCTGGCTGGTCTTACCCCGGTCTTATCTATTGATTGGAAAGCCGAGAGGGGAAAATAACAGGTATTGATTACCACACTGGGTGAAGTTGCTGGGCAGGACGTCTGGAGGGGTAAGAAAAGACGGCATTCTTTACCCTCCGCTGCCCCGCTGCTGTCAGAACAGCCTCCACCACTCCACCTATCCTCTCTCTCTCTCTCTCTCTCTCCCTCTCTCTCTGTCTTCCCCTTTCACCCTGTCACTGCCCCCCTCCCTCGCTCTCACCTGGCCTCCGTTCTTGAATTGCCAGGGTGTCTCTCTCACTCTCTCTCTCTCTCTCTCTCTCTCTCTCTCTCTCTCTCTCTCTCTGGGCGATTTTTATCTCTGCTTGTGAAATGTATAGCCCGGCGCAACAGTGGTCTCTGAACAGAAGCACTGGCCTTTCACACACTCCCCAAGCCATGGTGACTGCCTCACCTTTCCCCTTCACCCAACCCCTCAAGTCTCAAGTGAAGTCACTGGCCCTGGATTTGGTTTCTTTAGCTTTCATGTAGTTTTTTCTGTGTCATTTTTTTTCCTCCTCCTCCGCGTCGCCTTCCTTGAACTGTAGCTGCGTCCCATGCAAGGCCGCTTTTTTTTTGCCATCCATTTAGTTGGCTTGTATTATAAAAGTGCCCCTGAGGTTTTAAGAGATGCATGATAGGATATTTCCCTGGAAGCGCAGGGTCCATTAAACTCCAGTTCCTTCCTCCCTTACGCTGCTGGGCTGTCTGTGTAGAGAGAGTCGGGCTCGTCTGTCTGTCTGTCTGCTCTTGTACAGTCTGCTGAACTAACACACCAGTGCTGCTGAGTAGGAGCAAGCTTTCTCCAACTTCCATCACTCTCCCTGTCTGTAATTCTTTATGTAAATACTACATATTGAAAACAAATTTTCCCAGATCAGTGTTTACATAAGTAATGAATCACTACGGTCTGATGGCGTGTAAAGGGCTGTTGATGTACAAGAAAATCTCACATTTGGCTAGAGATTAAGGACGAAATCTTTTTCATGAGTAGATGTTTATAGTGTTGTTTGAATAGCCGTGTCCTGCGTTGGGCAGACTGCGTTGCGTGCATCATCAAGTCGTTCTCATTGTGGTTGGTTGAGATCCAGGTGTTCTCTATTGGAGCGCCTGTCAGCAGACAAGCCAACCCTTTATTGACGTGTTTGCAATGACTAGAAAGACCAAAGCACTTTGTATGGAGGGAAAAATGCATGTACACATCATTACAAATCCACAGGTGTTTTGTAAAAAAGAGAAAATAAATGATGAGCGAGGTGCCAGCACATCTGAACATTGCTTAAACCTGGCAGCCTTTGTAGTCTTTTCTGAATTTTTGTGTGTGTTCCTCTTTCTCTTTCATTTGCATTCTGACATTTCCTAATGTATTTATCTTCATGGATGCCTGCATGTCAGATCAACAGTTCGTTAACCCGCTTAGAACGGTTTGTAAAATGGCTATATTTACTCTGAATCACAAGAATGCCCCTTGTTGAATGTGCCCCTTTCTCTTAAAATAATCCATCACCAAATTGAGCAAAGAAAAACAGAGCTAATTCTGTGAGTCGCCAGGCCGCCTCCTCCTCTTCCTGCGCTATGAAAGATTCCATTCACACATGGAGCTTGGCTAAAATAAGGACCCGCACCAACGCTGCAATACGGGAAAGCCCATATGGTCATGTGTATCATTTTCCATTTGCAGGGGAGCTAACAATTCTAACAATTTGAGTAAACATTCTGAAATGCTCAGCAGTTTGTCATAAATCTGCCAGATTCCCATTCATCATGGCCTCTGTAGGAGAAGGTAATGCTTAGTTCAGCAAACGGGAGAGAGCCTCAGAAGCCTGGAAGTAAAACAACATGGAGAAGTAAAGTACTGCTACAGTAGATTTTACTTTCTTGTATGGTGTGATTAGGGCTGCAACTAACGATTATTTTCATTGTCGATTAATCTGTCGATTATTTTCTTGATTAATCGATTAGTTGTTTGGTATATAAAATGTCAGAAAATGGTGAAAAATGTCGATCAGTGTTTCCCAAAGCCCAAGATGACGTCCTTAAATGTCTTGTTTTGTCCACAACCCAAAGATATTCAGTTTACTGTCATAGAGGAGTAAAGAAACTAGAAAATATTCACATTTAAGGAGCTGGAATCAGAGAATTTTGACTTATTTTACAGATTAATCGATTATCAAAATAGTTTGCGATTAATTTAATAGTTGACAACTAATCGATTAATCGTTGCAGCTCTAGGTGTGATTGCGTATTGCATCCGGAAGTCTTTAACTGCATATCTGTATCAAGTTGATAAGGCAATATTCCCAGAATTATTCTCAGAGTGTGATTTCCCACAGAGGGGCTCTGTGGTTTCTGAGCTTTCAACTCCAAGGTTAAGAGAACCTGTCCTTGAGAAGGAGAGGAGGAGGAGGAGGAGGAGGAGGAGGGTCCCTATTGAAGAAAGGATGGTGGTCATGCAGACAGCACAAATACTTATTAAGTTATTCAGACGATGGCCTTGATTTCAGCACCTCTCCATGCCTTGTTTTTCAAAAGAACTTCAAAAGGTTTTTTTAAGAGCGGAGACGGAGGGAGGAAATCATTTGTTGCACATTCCACGCACTTGGTGCAGCCGCCAAAGCCCCCAGTTTATTAAGCCCAAAGCTCAGGAGCTGGAGTGGTCCTGAGTGCTCTCAGAACAGCACTGCAGAGACATTTGCACAGTAATGTATTTTTCTATTTAAAAACACCATTCAAATTTTCCCCTCTCTCTTGTTATTTTCTCAAGAGTTATATTATACTCAAGAAATGTCCATGGCTTTTAGAAAGCTTTGTTTGGCAGAGGCAGCACCTATGTTGGGTCAATACATTTTGACGCTTAGCTGCAGCTAGACCTTTGGCATGAATCGGGCCTTGTCTTTTGTATAACATGTCACTCTCCTCCATTACGTCTGTAATCCAATAGGAGCACTTGGTTAAGTGGCTTGTGGACTATGTTGTGAAGATATATCAGAGGAGATAACTGCACCCTCTTTCTTCAGGAGTTGGCAGAAACGTATTTATGTTTTCAGTAGGCGGTTGGGTCTTTCAGGATCAACTCGGTCCATATGAGCCCAGCACCAAGCCAGAGCTGTGACCTGTTTGTGGTCCTAAGCAGAGTCTGCAGTGCAGAAACGAACAGTGAGCGCCTCTGTTCTGCTCTCCTGGTAGCAGAGGAGCGAGATATGGGCCAGCTGACAACAGCCAAAAAGACTGCGGTCACGTTTTCCCCGCAGACATAAACAGTGACACTTCCAATTTCCTGTGCATGCTGTGGACCAGGAAAGGCCATCCACAGAGAGGAAGGAAAACTCTGAACACTGTGTGTGTGTGTAAGAGAAAGAGAGAGACAAAGGGAGGGATTTAACACTCACAAGGTTTGTTTTCTGGGTGTATGGAATGACGCTGGGAGTGCATCATGATTTAAGGACATTATTTTTGAGTCCCACAGAATATATGAGTTTATATAAGTTCAGCTCTTGTAGTATCAGACTAGCTGAGGTTCCCAGACCAGTCCAGATACCTGCAGTTGAGACACATCTGTTGGCAATGTGATGAATAAAATGGCCAGATGGAGTTACCTGAGTTACCCTCCCCCACACTCTACCCCATCAATATAATGAAGTTCTTGTTTACCATATGTGTGAAATGCGCCAAAGGAATGTGACTCTGTGTGTGTGTGTGTGTTGAGAGAGGCCATGTGTATTTACCCTCCCCATTGTTTTTACTGCTACCAGACTGACCATTTGTTCTGAGACACAGGCTGCGCTCTGTGTACTTTTGAGGGCTGTTGTAGCTATAGGGTTTGGTTGCACCCCCCCCCCCCCCCCCCCCCTCCCCCTTTCCCCTCTCCTCTTACCCTTCAGAGTGTCTCGTCTGCTCAGTAATTCAGGGGTTTTGTTTAGTTTTTGGTGGGGGTTAGTTCATGGCTGGTGCTCCAGGCTCAGTGTGAGTAGCGGCGCAGGCCTTCTAACACCATCATAGGGCGTTTCGGCCCGCTCCACTTCACTAGATCTGAGGGAGCAGACCTGAGCCAATTAAGAGCAGGGAGAGCAGGCTGCTGTCCGTCTCACTGTGGCCCGCCCCCCTCATCGCTTTGATCTCTTGCACGCTACGCAAAACCAGAGCCAGAACATTTGACCCTCTCTGTGCAATGGATGACAAGGCTTGTCCAATTATTACAATCTGGTTTCAACGTTTCTGGGTAATCAGACAAAAGGATGACAAATTGCCTCTATCTCATTCCATCTGCCCATAACCAAGTTATTTTGAGTCAGTGAAGTGAAATTCAGAGATAGATGTAACTTCATTCAATGATCTGGGTGAGTTTTTGTTAGCTAGGTTGCTTGCCTGTGTGTGCCATTATATCCCATGCTTTTACCATGTCAGTATCAGTTGGTCAGTAAACCCACTCAATTTAGAGGCTAATTCAATATTTTGGATGTTGTAGGACAAGGTTAGACTGATATACTGTTCTACTGATACATTGAGCGGATACTGGCCTTTTATTACATATTGAACATCAGAGTCAGTGTTGTCCAGAGCCGATATGATGGCGGTTCCACAGCTGCAGAAAAAACCTGTAAAAGCTTCAATAAAATGTGATTTTCTTTGCACATTTTATGTATTAATTTAATTATTCAGTTATGTTTTTTTCATAAATTAATTCTTCATTGAAAGGCTTAATGTTTCCCAGAGTTTCCCCTACCACTGAATAGGCAGGATGGTTCACCATGCCTGAAGGAGCTGCCAACCCACCTAAAAGAATTTCACTAGTCTGGGTTTCAATCGAGTGTTTTAGTGTCACATGGTCTAAATGTTGATTCAGAGGATTTTCCACCCTGACAAGAATAATATCCTGGGGAAACACTGAATACTGCTAGTTTTTTGGAATGAAAATGGTCAAATAAAAACAATGAATAACATCTAAAAATATCAGTATTGGCCTCAAAAACCCATTGTAGGCTGCAGATTCAGCCATATGATTTGATGTGTTCCTTTTTGAAACTGTATTAATTCAATATGGCTGCTCAACCTGAATCCACCATTGTTGCGGTGTGTGTTTCTCCAGGTCCTCCGCGGGTGGCTGAGAAGGTGGCTCACAGACAGACCGCCCGGCTGGGGAGCGCCATCAAGCTGCCATGCCCCGTGGAAGGAGACCCTCCCCCCCTCGTCATGTGGACCAAGGACGGACGCAACATCCACAGCGGCTGGATCCGTTTCCGTATTCTCCGCCTGGGCCTGAAGATCAAGGAGGTGGAGGCGGAGGACACGGGGACCTATATCTGCAAAGCCACCAACGGCTTTGGTAGCGTTAACATCAACTACACCCTCATCGTCATTGGTAAGTGCAGATGGAGGTGTGTGTGTGTGTGTGTGCGTCATATCAACTGGTATAATTAAATTGTTTGTGTAATCTGTTGCTCTGCGGGTCCTTCTGATGAGATCATCGAGGCTAATAAAAATAATACTTGTTAAAAAGTTAAGCTCAATTTAGCATCTATAAAAAGTGAAGTCACCTGTCCAGTAACTCTGACCAGAGACCATGGCGGTGAGTCAGACCACATCATCGTCCACAACGGAAACGTTTTAATGTCCAATTTGTAACACTTCCCCGCAATCGCAAATCTTGCCACGTTTCAGATGTTAAAAGACAGCATCCCTCATGGAGGTCAAGGTCTAAAACAAGTGGATTTACGGAGGGGTTAGTGGTTGATCCTCTCATCTATTGTATGTGTTACGGCCCCTACCTCTCCCTGCCCAAAGTCAACAGCGGCACGGGATATTGTTTCATACTACTTCATCCTCTGTGACTCAGTTGGATCTGAAGTTCTTCCCTTTCCTTAGGCCACACTCAGTAAAGGCAGGAGGTCTGCAGCGCCGCAATAAGAAACACATTCAATGTAATAGTGGCGGTTTGTCTACAAAGTCTCACACAGCTCTTGAACAGGACCTGGAGGATTAAGCAAACTTTGACCAAATTTTTTCACCCAGCACAAGAGCGTGTTACTCGTGCTCTCTCCATGTGTGTATGTGTTTGTGCGTGTGTGCGTACAGTACATTTCCTCCGCTCTAGAGCAGAGCATGATGAATGAGCGGAGTGGAGCGTGAAGGCTGTGTTTAGTCTAATTACTCTAAGATGCCTAATTAGGGCCAGAGTCTCTGGGAGGGAAGGGGAGGCCAGGGGCCTGATGGAGGAGTTGCAGCCTAGTCTTGTGACAGCCTCTCTGCTGCTGCCTTGGTTCAGAAGAAGACCCTTAATCAGGCAGATCTGGAAAACACAGAGCACTTCAGAAAACTGTGCTCCTTATAGTACAGTAGCTCTGTATGCTCATGAGTTAGAGTGGACTAAAGTTATTTTAGGGCCCCCCCCTCAATGAGTTCAAAGAGAGGGTATCTGCTGATTTAGCTGAAATGAAAGATTGGAGATAGAGACACCCAGCGAGCTGTAATGTCAAAGTTCACATTACAGCTGTGCCATATATTATGAAAGTCAGTTGTGGCTATGTCTGTGTCTGTTTTGCACTTCAAAGGGATTCTCAATATATTTTTTCTGTACATTACATACACTGAATGCGTGTTGGTGGAACATGAGTCATGTAATGGCAAAACCACTGCCAGGTGGGACCTTATAGTTCATTTTAATTTGTTTTTGGGATCCTGATCAGATATTATTGCAATTCTTGACGCATTTACACTTTTTGATGGTTGTATCTATTAATTTTCCACTGCATAAAGTAAATGTAGATTCTTTCAAGGTTGGAAAAGAGTTGGCAGGTAAACTTCAGTGGTGAGTAAACACAATAAAGTCAGAGTTGAGACAGCAGATCAAGTTTGATTCAAGTTTGAACACATTTGCAGCTCTCCATCAAAGCAGAGATGAAACGGACAGAGCAAGCTCAGCTGATATCAGGTTTGCTGTTTACTAACATTGTCTTTAATGACGACTGTAGTGTTCTGAATACAGTACAGAGTGTTTCTTCCTAATCTGGGCATTTCAGGGTAAACGGTAACATATCATGACTACATATGTGGAATACTGACGCCAAGAAATAAAGTGTACTGGATAAGATAACACCGGCTGAGTCTCAAAAGATATACACCTCCATTTGACTTTCCATTTGACTGCCTTAAACTCAGAAGCGGTGTATCTCATGTAAACACATTTATTACACCTTTGTGTAACTTTATGATTCCCTAACGTTTTTATATTTTGTTTTTATTTATATTTTATATTTTTACTGATACCGAGGAGTGGGAATTAGCTCACAGTTTTGGCTGTGACATTCTTACAGGTCACCGTAAACTGAGAAAGAGTTTATGTAAGCATAAGCAAATATAAACAAGGGAATGGGGGGAGGGTTCCCCTTCTAACATGTGAGAAGGATTATTTAAGGAAATATTTGTCTCTGCAGTGATACCAAATGCATGCATATTGAATGTATTTTTTGACTTAAGTTTTGATTTACAATTGGGAGATAAAGAATGATGCACACACACACACACAGACAGACACACAAACACACATGGTCAATTTATCTCAATGATTGATAACAACTTTCTCCCTGCGGTGTGTTTATGTGACAAATGATTTGTCTGGTTTGGCTTCTGCTGCAGCGTGACCGGGTGAGAATGAAGACTTCAGTGAAAACCATTTCAGACCGCTGTGATGAAGCTAGCAGGGATTGCTGGGAGATCAGTTCAACCTGACTGCATGCGTTGCTTTACTCCCACTCAGCGAGTACGTTAGGAAAAAAAAAACCTTTGGAAGTTCAGTCATGAGTCTTTCTTAGAAGCATAGTTCCATGAGATTTTTATCAGCGGTGTTTTTGCCCTTTATGGAGGTAGCTAGAGAGCATTTGGCCTCCCTCTTAATCCTGATCTGGTTTGTTCCATTTCCTTCTTGTCCTCTGGTGGTGCTGAGTGCGTGACAGACAAACACTAGCCTCTCAACAGCCATTCTGCACCTCTGTTTTGTAAGACCACAGAGACAGCCCCCCCCCCCCCCCCCCCCCGTTTCTGCCCTCTCGTCCGTCATCCCGGCCAGGGACTGGCAGCCATCACCATAATGTTTGTTTTTATAGATAATTGTTCCATCAGGGGTGCACTGCATTCAGAGGACCTTTTTTGCCATGAAGATTAGGGGAGCCTCATTTTCAAAATACTTACAGGACTGAAGTCATGGGCTGAGAGAACTGGCAGCTTAAAACAGCCAAATAGTGTGCAATTATCATGAGCAACTCTTTCCATTAACCTTGAGTCGGCTAATTGTCAGTCATTTTAATTTTGTTGCATGTAGGTAACTGGTATTGACCGGCTATGTTGCTCAGACACAGCAAGGGAGAGGGATTATTTATTTGAAATGCTGTAAATGAGGAGTAACTTCCAGCATAGCTCTACATACAGTATCCATCATGTCAAGTTTATTATTTTTACTGGATCACAGAATGAAAAAGAAAGAGAAACAACTGCAGTCAGTTATAGTGCCGTTCAGGGGAGCGGGGTCGACAAAATCCTGGCAGCCTTTCAAGTTGAAGGCCCGAAGTGAAGAGCATATTTTTTAAACCTCGCCTGGGACCCAAAGAGGAGAGGCGAGGTACAGCAGAGAAGCCAAGCAGGAGAGAGACGGTGAAGGAATGGAGTGAGAGAGGGAGAGTGAGAGAGTGAGGGGTTTTGCAGGGTGATGTAAGGAGGGGGGGGTTCCGCAGCGGCTGGAGAGATATCCCTCTCCCCATCTGCCAGCGGACAGCCTGTCCTCCCCTGAGCTATCTGAAGAATCTGGTCAGTCAGTGCAACATGGCGCCTCCTCAATCCCTCCAGCTGGCTGTTTGGGCCCTGTTTGGGGTGGTCTCCTGACAACTGGCCCCATCACCTCCCAGTCACCCTCCTCCCCTCCTGCCTGATGCATATAGCACCTCTCACTCCTCAGCTGCT
Organism: Centroberyx affinis; assembly: GCF_046629955.1. Lineage (NCBI taxonomy): Eukaryota > Metazoa > Chordata > Actinopteri > Beryciformes > Berycidae > Centroberyx > Centroberyx affinis. Next base: position 142,255 of record NW_027280025.1, read on the forward strand.
CCGACTAGAGCAGGCATCATATCAGCATTAACATGGGATTGTCATATTAACATTTATGGGATTGGATTTTAATGTTTATGTGTATGCAGATGATACACTACAGGGTTGATTCGGGGTACTGGTAATTTCTACATGGATATGTTGGCGCTCACAGTGCGCATTTCATTTTGCCCGTCTCTGGAGATGTTAGGCCAACTGCTGCATAAACCACCCCATGTGTGACTGATCACATGTGGTAGCTGTTTGGAGATTTCCAGAGTGTGATGCAAGGCCACTACGCATAACTTTCCCTGGACATTAGAATGTCCCCAACAACATCTGGAGCTCATTGTGACCCCCAAAATCATGGGGCCTTTTCCTGTGATTCAGCTGGCACACAAGGCCGGTGGAGGAGTGTGGCGACCCATTTCCTGTGGCTGGATTTGTGAATGAAAAGGGAGCTGGTTGGCATCAGACTCCAAAGCACTGTAGCGAGACTATGAATGGAGTCACGCTGATGACTGCTGTATGGTTGAAGGCTGATTGCTTTTTAAACAACATGACAGTTTCGCTTTGAGCATTTTCTATACGTAAGCACACGCTTGAGTCATGACTCCTGTAATTGCATTTCCGTTTGCATAATGAGCCTCCATTTCAATTCCACTGCTCGATGTGTAAGGGCTTCTGTTTGATGGTCAGAGTTCCATAATAAGTCCCAGCTTTTAGTAACTTTTTGATACACATGGATAGGTCCCTCTTATGTGGAGGAGACACAGCAAGGCCTGACATGGAGGCGTCTTAGTCCCTTTCCGTTTATTGATAATTGTGTTTTTTCAGTATTCCAAAAATAGCAATCATACGGCAGCCATGAGATGTCCTGCCTCCCCCCTGTCTGCAGTCTGGTGAGCCAACATTGTGTAAAGACAATAGCAACTAGTGGATAGTTGCAACGGCACAGATGCATAAAGGGCGCCATTGTTCCCTGGAATCGCCAAAAAGTAGAGAGGAAATAGATTCAGGAACCAAAAAAACGTCAAAAAGAAAACCCCGGCAGTGTGGGACCATGTTCTGTTTGGATTGGGAGGTTCAGGAACCGGGAGGAATGTGGAGAGCCCAAGTGAGCAACAGAGAAATATTTCTTCCAGTGGAGGCTGTTTTTTAAAGGAATGGGTTATTATAGTTGGCCAGTTAAAGCCCTTCAAATAGCCATGACATCATGGCTGGGCCTGGTGCTGCAGGGGACAGACAATGGAGGGTTTGTGCCCGGAGAACCCTAGAGAGCTTTGAGGGGTTTGGGGGGACTTGGAGGGCGGCAGGACTAGGGGGTTAGAAGTCACATCTGGTCTCTCTACCTGACCCAATCGAACAGCGAGAGCGAATCAACTGCCAAACCGCATCTAGAGAAATTCAACTTGAGGCTGCACTGAACTCTAATTCAAAACGAAGTATGTGAGGTACAGAACTTGTTGGTTGGTTTTATTAACACATCTGGGCATAGTTCAGTACTTTATCAGTAACTTATGAAATGTCAAATATGAACTGTATCTGTCCCCCAGCAAGAAGGATAAATCACTAATGTATATAGTTGGTATGTTTAATAATGTCAGAAATATTGTGAATGACTTGAGTACCATATCTAATGTGAAGTGACACCCCAGTAGTATCATGTGAAATCTTTTAACACCCTGCTCTCCTTTGCCTGATCTTTCATAATTGTATGCTTAATGTCTGTCATTGCACAGCGCGGCAGGGATTGGCAAGGAATCCGATACGCTTTATTAATTCATCAATGCTTAACTCACAAAGTCGATACGCATCACAAACCGTCTATTAGGTTTCACTCATTATATTTTCTCTAAGCCCTGTCTTAGCTCCACTGCATGATGTCAGCCAATGACATAAACTCCACAGCTGTCTCCTGGAACTGGGCTTATGAAAACTGATCATATTACTTCCAAATGCTACAGTGTATGACCTTAGCATGCACCCCGCTTAGAGGAGCCTATCTATAAATGCTAAATTTACTCGGATAGAGCCAAGACTACTTTACAGGGCCTTTTTGGCTTTGTGTCTTTGCCATAAGTATTGTGTCCATGATGTTGTCAAAAACGTTGTCAAAACCCAAAAGGACTGAATTCTAATGGAAAGTTAATACAGGCTTTAGAAATATCAATATAAAACAACACTGTACTCTGCACTTGATATTGTTGATTGAGGAATGGATTTATAGTAATTTAAGGAGCATGTGACTAATACTAAATTATATAACCCTTCAAATTAAATAAATAGTCATGAAATGTACATAGGGCACTTTCTGTAATCTGTCTGTTTCTGTGCTATCTCAGAAGGTGTTTACCATCTGATCTGCAAGTTTTATATTAATATTTGATATTAGCCCAAATGGCCACAGAAGTCTTTACTACAACTGAAACTATAATCGGATTACCTCTGTCATCACCCTTCTTTAAAACTTCTAAGGCCGTCACTGCCTGCTGATTAAGCACAGCAACTCCATCATTTTTACACCAGTTTGAATTCTGTGATGCAATTTTTCTTTTGTTTATCTAGAGAACGAACACCTTGACATTCTGTTTAGCCCTCCAGTGACCAACTGTTTTCCTGCTGTGTCAACAGATGACTCTGGTTCTGATAAGGCCGGACCAGGGGCAGCAGATGGAGCAGAGTCCGAGTTGGGCCCCGATGGACTATCAGGAAAACTAGGTAGGAGTTGTGTTATCATGCAATCAATTGATGTAGTGATAAATAAAAAGGTGGGTAAACTCACCTCCAATCGGTGATCGCCATAAGCCAAATAATTACAGTATATTATATAAGTATATTTTCAGAAAATGCAGAAACGCATTGATTTAAGGATTAACTGATGCATTTCTCCTTAAAAGACCCCATCTTCACATAGCTTACATCAGTTTGATACTACTTACCATGATGTAAACTATGAATTTATATCATAAAGATTCATGATTTCCTTATAATTTAGGTATATTCAACTCATTATCACATTATCACAACCCCTGCAATTCCCAGGTATCCTTTGAAAAGTAACTCTAAACATTTTGTCCTCCTTTCCCCAAAGTGCGTCCCCGCTTCACCCAGCCTGCTAAGATGAGGAAGAGGGTGATAGCTCGGCCCGTGGGCAGCTCAGTGCGGCTCAAATGCACAGCCAGTGGAAATCCTCGGCCAGAGATCGTGTGGCTGAAGGACGACAGGCCGCTGACGGAGCGGGAGGTCGGCGAGGGCCGTCAGAAGAAGTGGACTCTGAGTCTGAAGAACCTGACGCCGGAGCACAGCGGCAGATACACCTGCAGGGTCTCCAACCGTGCAGGGGAGATCAACGCCACGTACAAAGTTGAGGTCATACGTGAGTATCCCACAGAGAGGCTGAGCTGTGAAATATTTCAGTGCTAATAAATGAGGTAAAGTGAATTAAATTAAGTGCTTACTGCTGTTTTTGTGGATCATTTTTGTGATGTCTTATTGGACGTCGTAGCGGGAGATCAAAATGGTCTGCATTAACACAGTGCGAGTGTAATCACTGTAATGGTGGATCTGGTTTTGACCGAGGAAGAGCCGTAACCTTTTAAAGATCCTCCCTCTGATCTACCTACTCCCGACTTCTGATTTTGATCACCAGGTCTTACTCATACCCCTGCTCCATGGATGAATGTGCTCGTGTAATCATGTATATGAGAAGCATATTGAGGAAGCAGGCCTGAGAGTGAGGGCTTGTGTTCTGGTGTTCGGGAGGGGGGGGGCTGTTCAACCCAGAGACCCTCCGCCCAATCTGGAGCTGATTAAAGCCCAGCTGTCTGCCAGACCCCCAGCTCCCCCTTCCCATGAGAAATGTGTGCTGTACAACCAGGAGCACAGAGAGAGAGGAAACTAATCACACATACTTCTTGTGTTACATGTGGTATTTCTCCCTCTCTGTCAATTATAAGTTATAAGCCTGAGGCTAATAACAGTATGGACAACTAAGACCTGTTGTATGTGCAGAAGGTCTGTCCTGTCAGAAGATGCATGTGTGTGTCTTGACAGCTTTTCTTTGTGTGTCTACGCAGAGAGAACAAACTCCAAGCCTATTTTAACGGGCACTCACCCAGTCAACACGACAGTGGACTATGGAGGCACCACCTCGTTCCAGTGCAAAGTGAGGAGCGACGTTAAGCCGGTCATTCAGTGGCTCAAACGCGTGGAGTCTAACGAGGAAAGCCGCTACAACTCCACCATCGAGGTGGGGGACCACCGGTTTGTGGTGCTGCCCACGGGGGAGGTGTGGTCGCGGCCCGACGGCTCCTACCTCAACAAGCTACTCATTACCCGCGCCAAGGAGGAGGACGCTGGCATGTACATCTGTTTAGGCGCGAACACCATGGGCTACAGCTTCCGCAGCGCCTTCCTCACTGTGCTGCCAGGTGAGGCCTGGGCCTGGGGAAGGTCTTCTTATAGGATATCACTCCCGCAGTACTAGCTGACATTGTACACATACTGTAGATTCGCAAATGAACAGCTTTGACAAGAATTTGGTCCGTCAGTTTGTTATAACACCATATGCCAGATGTCCATTGTCTGGCGTCTTTGTCTTGTTATTTTAGGGTAATTCTTTTTTATTGTTGTTGTTCTTTGTGTTCTTTTTATACGTACTGTGAGCACCACAATTGTCCTAAATAAGGAATTAAAGAGACCTGAAAATTTTAAATTCAGTAGCCTTACAAGCTGTTTTCAACCATCCTTTTTCTTTGGGCTGGGCATTTTAGTTTTTCCATTCATAATTCATAATTTCCAATTTAATTAAGAAGAGAGAATAACACTTAATCTTCATAACATGCAGTGTATGCAACAGATGTAAGATGTAAGAGTTAACTTGTTTTGATCTTTCCCTTTCTGTTCCTCATCTTTTGCAGACACCAAGCCTCCCATCACCCCCATATTTGCACCAGCCTCCAACTCCCTCCCCTGGCCCGTCATCATTGGCATCCCTGCTGGAATGGTGTTCATCTTCGGCACAGTGCTGCTGTGGTTCTGCCAGAGTAAAAAGCACTGTTCCCCTCCCAGCGCCCCGGCGGCGGCGGCGCAGGTACTGCAGAGCTCCCACCGGATGCCCTACCGAGAGCGGGACAGGGGCTGTGCGGCCCCGTCCTCCACCTCCTCCAGCCCGGAGAAAGACTGCATGAGCTCCATAAACTATGAGGAGTACCTAGCGCAGCAGCAGCTCCTCCTCAGCCAGGGGGGGTCAACCCTCCCCACCAAAATCTACCCCAAAATCTACACTGACATTCACACACACACTCACTCCCACGTGGACGGGAAAATACATCAGCATCAACACATTCATTTTCAGTGTTAGCCTTAGTGCCAAATACCCCCGTAACTGCTCCAGCACCTCAAAGGGACAATGAGCTGTGGACCGAACATCCAAGAACTGCTATTCAGTGATATTCACCTGGCATTGCTCTTCAGACTGTTACTTAACCTGTGCCAAACTCTTCTTATAGCTGGACATTGTTGGGAGTGTGTATGCACAGTCTTGTGATAAACATATCAGTGGTCAGTGATTCAAAACGTGGGTTATTACATGCTAACTGCCATATTTGGTGCTTTTTTTACCTGTCAAATGCTCACACCACTAAAATCCATTAATCCTGGTTGTGCACTTAATACAAAAAGGCCAAGGAATTCTGCAGTGTGTGTTTAATTGCAGCTATTCAGGCTAACTGAAAGAAGGTCTTTCTTGTTAGTAAGTTTTGCCATTTTCCCATTTCTACTTGAGGTGTAGTTGAAAAATGGAGGTTAGTTTTACCCTTCACTGTCAGTTGTTGTAGAGCTGAGGCTCTGTATGTTTTTGCCTGGTCATGATGATGAAAATGGTACTGAAGATTTACAAAAGGGCTGGTTTTATGCTCCTACTCAGGTAGTCCTTTTGTTTGTTAACGTTACATGATGTTTGGAATGCACAGACATTTAACGCTGACCACTATCCTTTACCTTACCCGTCTCCATCCCGGACTTTTGTCCCTCTGTTAATACTGGTATGAAATAGACTAGTATGCTTAAGTTAGCCTTTTTTTGAGGTACGCAAACCTTGCCGAAGACTGCAAGGGATGGGAGAATTGTTTCCATGTTAACTGTAGAATTGGTCTTCATTATCAACCAAACGTTTGTTTAGGTTTCCACCACTAGTCAGTAGCATGTTTAGCTAAATGTTTTCCAACAATACCCTTATCAATGACCAGAAAATGATGAGTATTTTGGACTGCAACCCTATCCAAACACAATTTATGAAGCTGTAGTCATTTATATTCAAATTGAGTCATGAATATTTAATTTATTTTGCTAAGAAAATGTATCAAATGTTTATTTTTCAGAGTAAGGCGTTTTACATATCTATGTAAGTTTATTAAAGTATACTGTAGTAGTTGATAGTACATTTTTGAGTACTTTGCCACCCAGTTTAATCACATTTAGTTCAAGCAAATATGTAGGTATTTCTGTATGTAATTGGTTATATTTGACAATCTTGTATTCTCTTTAAGGTTCAAAAACTAGATCATCTAAAGTTTGATGATTTAGCAGTTTGATTAAATGACTTGAAACTGATTAATTGCATGCCTCACACAATGTATTACACAAATTGAACTCTTAAACCTTTTTTTTTTTTTTTTTTTTTAAATGTACACACACAAACATTATGTATTTACACATCTGGAGGATGCCTCTGAATACTGTTCAAAGGCTCTACATGCCGGTGAAGGCGTAGAAGCCGTTGTGAATGAGATGGCTTCAGTGACAGTTCCCTATCCTAATAGATAAGGGCTATTGGGAGGCTCCAGGCACAGGCAGGTCGGCTTTCCCCCTGACATGGCGAGAAAAGCCTAGTTGACTTGTCTACTGAGGGTGACGCAGAGGGCAGCCAGCAGAGGGACAGCAGTTGGCGGGATGAATGACTGAATAGATACCATACAGACACAGAGCACTCTCTCAGTCCTTTTTAGATGAGTGATGGCCCCTGCAAGACTACACCAAATGACTAGCATCTTTTCCCATTTAAGTGAATCGACCCACTCCCCCCCCCCCCGTCCACACTACCACCTCATTCAACTGCAATCTAGGTAGGATTTCCTTTCACCATTTAGGAAGTGCATTGTCCTGCGCTGGGAGTGATGTGACAGGACCCTGTGATTGCTCAGGAAAGAAGGGGAGCTTTGTATCAGGCGAGCTCTTGTTTTGTTGTAAGCGTTGCAGGATGGGATGAGCTTTGGCTCCAGACAGACGAGGGGAGGATATATTGAATAGCTCAAGTGTTTAAGTAAAAGTGCACAGAATATAAACTAGCCAGTCTTCATAGAATTATTCTTCTTTTAGCCTTCATGAACCAGCAATGTTACTTCAGTTTCCATTAATAAGGCTTTCAAGTCCAAAGCCCAGATGAGAGCGGTAGGACAGAAACAGAGAACGCTACCAAGGTAAACACTGCCCCCATGTGGTTTCAAAGAGGGCTAACCTAACCATACAGAAATGCAGCAGTAACCATCACAATTAACTTCAAATATTTGTCTAAAGTTTACCACAAACTACAAATTAATTTGTAAAACAGCTTTATTAACTATATTACAGTATATCAGGAATTGGGCAAAAACACACAACATACTCCACCATCTACTGGATCTTGGGAGAGAACGAAGTATTGTTTAAGTGCAAGCTCTTCAATCAGAAGCACCACTAACTATATTTACAAAGCACTATTTGTACACGAACATCGAAATACACATATTTTAAATTTTTAAAATAATCTGGACAACAGCAATAAAGACAAGACAAACGTAGAAAAAACAAATATACTGTTGAACTCAGCCCTTCTGGACATTGGCGATAAGTTCGTCGCAAAGGTTGGTAAGTTCTTCAGCCTCTTTTACCTGCGGGAGAGAGAAAGCTCAATCAGTGGGGAAAAAAAGACAGACAATATTTTAACATATCTTCATACCACTGCGATTGCTCACCATCTCTTTCATAGCTGTACTTACTTTCTGGTCTAGGTTTTTCTCTAGAGATTGCACTTTCAGCTGCTCCCTGCGCAGCTGGGCTTGAAGTCCTGATGCTTCGCCCTTGTATTTGGCCCGGACCTCAGCAATCTCTTCATTAGCACTGAAGACAACAAAAATCAAAAAACACTCACTGTAAAGTCCTGCAAGTGTCTATACGACAAACACACAGGGTAGTAGTGAGAGGTTTCTTACCGACTAATTTTCTCCTCAGCGTGGGCTTTAAGGGTCTGGTAGCGCTGCTCCTCCTTTTTGATCCTTGCCAGGTATTCCTGAGCACAGGCTTTCAGAGTCTCTTCATTCTGGGGGGTGGGGCATACACACACACACCACAATTTAACATTTGAACCCCCCATAACTTAACTAGAATCATATTAAAAGAAGAAATGTCCCACATTTGTGGTTTATGGGAGAATGGTTTATGGTCGTCATGTTTCCATGAATCCTGACCTTTTTGTAACCCTCAATGACCTCCTTGTACTTCTCCAGTCTCTTGAAGAGGTCGGAGAAAGATCTCTCCAAGGCATTCTGCTCCGTTGATACTTGCTCCTTCTCCAGCAGAGCCTGACTAAGCTTTGCCTGGGCCATCTCCCTCTCCCTCTCCTTATCAGCTGAGCAAAGCCAGAGAATTGAGAGGAGAGTCACTTTTAACTCACTAGTGTATCAATGATTCTGAATGTTGAGACTATAATGTACACACAATGAGTTACATTAACTTACCCAATATTTTTTCAATTGTGAGCTCAAATTCAGAAATGAGTTTCCTTTAAAAAACAAAACAAAAAGGTCAATGAGTCAAATGCCTCAAATAAAATTGTGGGAGAAAAGATGGAAACACTGCATGGCTCACCTCATTTCAAGACCTTCCTCAAACAGCTTGTCATACTTTACACTCCATTGCTCCTCTTTTTCCTTTGCCTATTTAAAGAAAAGATAAAGCAAACAAAAAGTAATTATTCTGGAGTATAAACTAAATTTAGTGAATCCCCTCTCAAATGCCAAGAGGTTATTAGTTAATACTAAGGGTGTTTTCAAACCCTTAGTCCATTTGGTTCAAATCAGGAGATGAGTTGTTACTTTCTTGCATTTGTGTGGTTATGTTTCACACTGCAAAATTCCTAGCAAACCATAATTTATCAACAACATACATGTGGAAGAGTCATTTCCTTCATTCATCACAAATTTGGTGTGGGAAAGGACTTGGAGGAGCATCAGCAGCGCTTCTGATGATCGCATTTGCTATCAAACGGTGGGAATTGTGCCTTCTGTGGTCCTCATGTATAACCAAGGATTATCGCACTGTTTACAGAATAAGATTCTCCATAAATAATGGAATAAGTCTCTCAATAAATAATTGATACCTTTCACCTAATTTCTTGGTTTTATAATACAGTGTGTAGAGACAGGGATTCTGCTGACACTCCTGCAGGTTTTTCCACATTTTCCTATTAAACGTGTTTTTGTGATATTAGATTTTCATGTTAACCCACAATGCATAGTGCTTTCTGTGGTTGGGTCAGATTATGTTCTCACTCCAAACGGCTCCAGGGTTTGTTTGGAAGCGTACCCAGGCCCCCCTGTCAACAAGGTCTCTTCCGATCGGTTTGCTTCGCGCTGGAGTGCCATGTTCCCATACGTCCAAACAAAGTGAACTATGAGTTCCAGGGTTCAAAATGACTGCTCTTAACTGGGTGTGAAAACCAACTTGATTAAACCCAATTTACAGTTAGCATGATTTTGGCCTGCCTCCAAAACCAAATGGGGAGAGATGGGGGAAAAAAAGAAAGTTTCAACCTTTTGGTCCAAACCAAAAAGGTCTGGACCAAAAGCGTATTCCTAGTGTGAAACATGCAAACACAAGTTAGCTAGTTCCAACTCATTCTGCTCAGCCAATAACACCAATAAGTAACTAAACTCCAATCAAAATGTTGACTACTGCAAATCACAAAATTTCAAGATTGAGCAAGACCCACCTCTGCCTGGACCTTGGCAATGGCTGCATCCATGTCTTTCTGACTGTATTTCAGCACTTCAATAATCGCATCCTCTGTGTTTGCCAACTGGGGGACAAGAGGGCCCAGACACTGCAGCACTGGAGGATTCTGGATGACAGGACTTACAGGCTAAATAAAGCAAGTCAGAAATACAGTTAGCATAAGCACTTCCACTTATCTTTATCAGATGTCAATCAATGGTGGCAGCCCAAGAATGACTTACTGGTGCTGTAGCATCATCAAATAGTTTGAAATTATCGTTGTGCTGCCCATGCGCTGCCTCTTTTTCTGCCATCTGTGGAGCTCCCAAACTGAAGTGGAGAGAAAAACACCCACATGTAAAGTGGTTGAATTGATTTCAGCAGAACAAATTAAGCCTCATCTACCAGTGACAGCAGCAAACAAAGTAAGTGAAAATATAAGTACATCATACCGAGAAACAAAGGCAGCAGGGCGGGGGAGGTTGTTCTGAGCAGCCGGGCCTCCAGGCTTCTTTGGGCTCTCTCTTAGGAGGGGGTCAAATTTGAGGTACAGGGATTGTTTCCTCAATGCAGACTCCTTGAACTGATAAGAGAAGATTAGAAATTGAAACAAATGGAAATCATGCATTGACAATAAAAAACGAATATGGATTATTTAACATACAAAGAGTAAATACTCACACTGCTGGACCCAAACTGCTCCAGGTAGTCGATTTGTCCATCAAAGTCATTGGACATGACTAGGGAAAAAGATCATATTACTTTCTAAAGAACCATTATTTTAAATGATGGTAATGGTTCAGACATACAGTATGTTATGAGGCTTCAATGCTACAGTGACTGTATAACATCTACAGCTTCCCAAGTCTCGAATGTGGCAGTACTGAATTTTTCCATATGGTCAATATGGTGTAGGAGCTGCATCATCATTGAAATAAACAACTAGGATAGGACAGAAAAATTCGGTAATCCTTACAAAACTGAGGAGGTAGATCAACTAGAGAGATGACAACTGTGCGGCCAGTTGACTTACACATGGTGCCAGGAACAAACTCCTCACTGGGTTCTGACACACCAGACTGTGACTTCTGTTCAGGTTGACCCAGTTCAAAAGGTTCAGGAAGACTCAGCCCAGGCTGCGCAATCTCAGGTTGAAATCCCTGGTCATGACCGCAGGCAGGCTTGGGCTCTTCATCCTGGGGCATTTTATTCTACAATGAGAGAAAACGTTTATTGTGAAGGAAACACACACCTCAATGTAAATGATATGGAAAACTGTATTAAAATTTAAACATGCATTACTTCTCTTAAGGCAGCAGGAGTGGGTTCAGTCTTTGGGACAGACTCTCCAGCACTACAGAGGGCAAATGCATACAAGTTTCAGATTAAATACACTGTTGGTGGTTTTGTAATGCAAAGCTTCTGTGGGGTCTGACAAGTGGAATGCCTTTTACAAATAAACACACTTGTTTACAAAAAAAACATTAGCATACCACATTGATATCACAGCTTCATTCTCCACAGGCTTGGCCACTTGCTCAGGAATGGCAGTCTCCTGGACCAGAGATGGTGCATTGCTTTCAGGACTGGATTTCATGCTGCACTTTGGAGAATTGTTAATTTTTGCATTTGTGCCAAAGGGATTGAAGTCTGGGTCATCAAAGTTAAACTCGTAGGAGCCCTTGGGAACAGGAATCTCATCAACAGGATTCGCAACAGGCTTGACTGGAGATTCTTTTGGTGGTTTGGAGTCCTTTTCAGGTGCAGGCTGTCTCTTTGTAGATTTCAGACCAGGCGGCCTTTTGCCAAACTTCTTGGGTGGGGGCTTCCGCTTGACCTCACCGCCATCATCAAAATTGAACTCAAGTTTGACTGGGCCTTCACTGGGAGGGGAAACAACAGGTTGGGGTGTGGATTCAGCATCTGAGAGATTAGTGGCAGCGCTGGAAATAGGGGCCACAGCAACTATGGGCTTCGCCTCAGGCTGGACGGGTGCTTCTTGAACCACCTCAGGTACGTTGACAAGATTTGTAGGTGCAATTTCCTTTATCTCTGATACTTCAACAGGTGGGACCTCGCATGGCAGCTTTCTCCCGAGGACAGGGGAATTCTGAATTTTGGAGCCCCCAGTTTGGAAAGGGTTGACTGAATCCAGGTTGTCAAAATCCAAGTTGTAGGAGCCTTTGGATGGCAGGGGAGCATCCTCCACAAAAGAACTGGCTGACACCTTGTCTTGATCATCACTCAAACACATTGTAGAAGGTGGTTCTTCATCAGGTGTGGTAGTGGATGAATCTTGATCCTCAACAGCTGGAACCTTTATCACTGTGACCACACTGCTATCTGTAGAGCCTATGTCAGTGGAGACATCAACCAGTGAATTTTCCACAGAGGGGGTGAATGGAAGTGTCTCATCTAGTGCCGTTTCTGTTTTGGCAGGCTCCTCCAACACATTCTCTGGTTTGAAGTGTTGAGACTCATTTTGTCCTGTAGGAGAGTCTTCAGCAGCAGGCCTTGCTGGAGAGAGGATCATCTTATTAGACCCCTGAAATGGATCGATGGTGTCAAGGTTGTCAAAATCCAACTGATAACCACCTTTGCTTTGTATGGGCATGTCATCATCAGGATAAGATGACACTTCTGTGGATATGGTAAAAAGAATTTATTTAGATTCCTCAGCAGTCACAACACCAAACAAAGGGAAGAAGATAAGTTAAATGATTTACCAGATTTGAGCCCATCGGATGGCTCAGTGATGTCCTGAGGCAAAGTACTGTAAGGACACAAGAGACTTGATTACCTAATGGACAATTATTTCATAAGTAACATGTTACAGCATGAGAACATTAGCGCTTACTTTGCTTTATCCAACTGTAAGGACTCCATGGCTTTTGTACACTCATCCAGGCTTGTCATCTTGACAGACTTTGTGGGAGAAAGGATTCTTTTGGTGACCGGGTCTCTTCTCGGAGTCTGAAAACAAACCTACACACAAACACCACGGTCAGTATTATAAAATGGTTAACTGGAATACAAATGATTTCATATGGAAAGAATGTCCGGCTCATTCCACTGTCTGATACATTACAAGACCAATGTGACCTAAAGGAAAAACAAACAAAAAGCTATAAAAGCAAACATGCTTTGCAAGTTTTAGACACTCACACTGTAGAGATGCATCTGAATATACCCTTTGTTGCTCTTGTTAACCCTGAACACTGCATTAGTGAACACCCTCAAAGACTAAATAAAAACACTCCCATCCCCCACTACTTGGACTTGAACCAATAGCTGTGGAAAAGGCTTAGCTTGTGACCATTTTATGGCCATGTATTGTATTTTCAGAAATGTGTCACTAGAGTGTGCGAGAGGAACAGAATCTAGGCTGAAAAGGGGGATCTGACATTTAATAACTCTCAAAGGAACTCAATGATGTACCTTTACCCCTTTCACGACAGTCTTGCTGGGCAGGTTCTCTGCTTGACGCAGGATGGAGGGCCTCCCTGTCGGCTGGTCCAGGTCAAAAATGTCGTTACTTGAACTGCTGTGCTTTCTTCCAGGGCAGACCCCGCGATTCTCATCATTTACAGCAACTGAACTCATCCTATATGAAGGGAGACACACAGAAGTAAGGGGCTAGAGCACCCTCTGACTACACCCTTGGGCAGGAGGGGGTGTCATCTAAACAGCTGAACCCACTGATAAGACACTGGTTGCCATGTGAACACCATGATATTATACGTCATTACCACTGATAAGTGTGCACGGCAGGCACTGCAACACACTGTCCACATGACATTGTGGAGTGGTAAAAGTTCTTGAATCACGTGTCAGTGTGTTTTCTCCCCTGCTTCCCTCGATACATTTTAGATTTACATTATAGCATTAAGAGCAAAAAGACACCCCCAATATTATGTTATCAAAAATATGAGTATTAAAAATAAGTCATTTCTCTGGCTTGTACTTGTATTTCTTAGTAATTGATCTACTCTATATCGACCCGTCTGCCAGTGAACACCATTCTGCAAAGCCCATCGAGATGACCTGAGACAGTCGACGTGTTTTCGTTTTTCTACACTTGGCAACTCTTGTTGATGAGCTGGTAACTAGCAACTAGTGTTGAACTTCCCATGCAGGCAACAGGCAACGCATCCCTTTGTGCGACTAACGAACTAACGGAATTGAATACAGTTCCGTTAACATGTAAGCAAGCAAAATTAAATAACAACTGGCTAACCTGGCAAACATAACGTTAGCCTGGCTTTTGTCAAAACTGCCGCAGTCAATTGTCACAGAAACAGACATGTTAAACTCGCTAATGCTAACGCTAACCTTAACTTAGCAACGAACGAGACGTGGTTAAGTGGGAGAAAATAAAACTTAAATAATAATAATATAAAGTTTAACACATAACATTAGTGCGTGGCGTTAATCAGCAGTGGTATAATATCACCAAATTTCACAACCTACCTCAAAACAACAGAAGTAGCTGTCTAAAATTGTAATGTACTCCTTTCTTCCACGCAAACAACTCCAGGCAGGCATAGATGATGTGTTACGCTTTTGAAAATCCCTCGCCTTATCTTGGTGAGAGCCGTTTCGAATTTAAAAGTCTTGAAATGCACCAATAAAATCGTCAGAACCATTCAAAGGAAAAGCGCTAGCTCGTTTAACAGCCAATAGCGTCAAAGGGCGGATATGACCCAACCGACGGCTGCGCCCATGGGTGATACCATGCAAGGTGCTAAGTGGACTGTGGGTGGCAGCAATACGCCTGCAACGGTTTAGTCTGCCGGTGTAATACCAAAGAAGAAGAGGAAGCAGTAGAAGCAGCACTGCCCGCCAATTTCGAAGGGATGTAAACAGTGTTGCGCTTGGTTGTGCTAGCAGTAATCGACATGTTGTGAAGAGAGTTGACGGTACTAACAGCGAATATGTCTTCGTCAACAATGAATGCGAATGGGAAAGGTAACGTTAGCTCATCTAATAATATATTTTGTTAAATTAGTAAACTGACATGCTGTCAACGTAGTCAGGTAAACTTGTTAACGCTAACATCAAACTACATTTGGTAACTTAACGTTGGCTAACTCTTTAGCCAGGGTTCTACAGTGCTTACGCTAGCCTTTAATAGTAACATCAATTTAAACCGAGCTAAAGCTAATGTCTCTAAAACAGAATTCACAACATTCGCAACTAAACGTTTGCGTTGTCTTATTTTGTCAAAGTTAGTAAGTTAGCTGAAACCAGCTGGCATTGGATAATATACCCTACCCAGGTAACTGACAGGCCCTGTCAGTGGTTAGGATTCTCGCAAGGATACTCGCAAGCTAACATCTCAGTTTAGGGCATTTTAGTTAGCTAGCGAGTTTAGTAAACTAACGCTAACTCAACTAACAATCTCTTATATTCTGTCGACAGGATCTGGCGATTCCACTCAAGTTGCCGTCAGGTAACGTAACGTCAGGATGTTGTGCTTGTTTCACACACACACAGACACTATCACGGTGGGGGACTAGACTGCCACAGTGATAATAAAGCTAACCTTGGTTAAGTAAGACAGTGTGCTTGTATCCTACATGCGTAACCTTATTCCTAACTCCACTTTGCTAAGTGGATTCCGATCTTAACGGTCTTAATTTTACCAGAAAATACTATGTTACATAAAAATACACCCCTCTGTGTCATCCAAACTTCAGCTATCAGCTAAATATTCATGTTTTACATCTTATATTTTCTGGTCATGCAGTGGAGACAGTGATTCCATCAAAGTGTTTGTGCGGGTGCGACCTCTGACCCAGGGCACTGGGTTAACCACAGATGGAGATCAGGGTCTGTGTCTCACAGTCACTTCACCCAACACCATCCGTCTGCACTCAAAGCCAGAACCGCGAACCTTCACCTATGATCATGTTGCTGATATGGACACATCTCAGGTTGGTGGCTCATGGTCTACTGTATTACATGAAATTATCACAGGCATGGACAAAACTAGCTGGAATAACTAACCTGACACACAGCAATGTAGGATAGTATAGCTTATATGACTCAAGGAAATTGTGTCTGCTAGATGCACTCTGTCTCTTTTAAATCTCACTTTATCTCTCACTGTCCAACAGGACTCTGTATTCTCCAGTGTGGCCAAGAATATTGTTGAGTCATGCATGAATGGATACAATGGTACAATTTTTGCCTAGTAAGTGGTGTTTACATTGTTTACATACAGTATAATATCAATAATATGTCTTTTGGTACAACCACCCTGAATTGTGTAACATGTACAGTAGGGCTGAACAATTAATCAAAATTTGATCCAAATCGCAATATGGCCTACTGCAATTTTCAAATCGCAGGAGGCGCAATATTTGTAAAAGGCGAAATGTGTGTCAAAATACCTTTTTTTTTTTTGTTCAAAGTCTTTTTATTTTACAAATGGTATACAAATGACAATACAATTTTACAATATATCCACCCTGCCCCCCCCCCCTTCAAAATACCATTTTAAATTAAATATTGTCATGCTGCAGAGATGTCCTGGCCTACACATCATATTCTACAGACTTAAGAAAACATCTTTGTTTGGTACAGATCCCCACAAAAATCACACCATAATCATTTTAATACGTTTTTCATTGAAAATGAGAATAATGATGTAAAAATTATCGTTCCCTCTAATATCGCAAATCATATCGCAATTGCAATATCAGTCAAAATAATCGCAGTTAGATAATTTTTTTTAAATCGTTCAGCCCTAAGCAGATGTTGATCAGTTCCTTACCTGAGATTCTTCTCTTTTTTCTGCAGTGGACAAACAGGCTCAGGGAAAACATTCACCATGCTCGGTGAGAATTCACTTTACTATTTATATTATGTACTGCACATTTGTTAAGATCCAGTAATGGAATCATTGTACTGACGTTATGTTCTCTCTCTAGGCCCATCTGACTTTGATAACTTCACAGATGAACTGCGGGGTGTTATACCTCGAAGTTTTGAATACCTGTTTTTTCTCATCAACAGAGAGGTGGAAAGGGTGAGTACAAACTTAGAGCATACGGCCGGATATTCTCATCACCATGGTTCTAAAACAACAATGCTGAGCAAAATGATTGTGTACAGAATATTTTATGTTTGTTCGTTAATCGATTTGTTGCTTTGATTTTTTCCCACCCAAAAAAGTCTGGGAAGATGAAGAGTTTCCTTTGCAAATGTTCCTTCATTGAGATCTACAATGAACAAATCTACGACCTCCTGGACAGTGCCTCAGCCAGCCTTTTCCTCAGGGAGAACATCAAGAAGGGTGTGTTTGTTGAGGGTGCTGTGGAGAAGTTTGTCACTTCAGCTGCTGAAGCGTACCAGGTAGGAATTCCTTGTCTGCTGTAATTCACTGAAAGTTATTATGATACCTGGAAGCATTGAAGTCATTGTTCCTGATAATTAATTAGGCCTATATGTCACCATAACAAATATGCCAAGGAATCTGTACTTCTTCCCTCTTAGGTGCTGTCTATGGGCTGGCGTAATCGAAGGGTAGCCTCCACTTCCATGAACCGTGAGTCTTCAAGGTCTCATGCAGTTTTCACCATGGCTTTGGAGTCCAAGGAGACCATCAACGAAGTGGTGAACATTCGAATGTCTCAGCTGAACCTGGTGGATCTGGCAGGGTCTGAGAGGCAGAAAGACACTCACACAGAAGGCTCCAGACTCAAGGTGAGGCTTCGTCCCAGAATGGAAGCCCACACTGAGGTTCTACATTTGTGATTTGTTGACAGCTGCTTTCTATGTTCTCCTCTTTCAGGAGGCCAGCAGCATCAACCGCTCCCTCATGTGCCTTGGTCAGGTGATCATGGCACTGGTGGATGTGTCCAATGGGAAGAACCGACACATCTGCTACAGGGATTCCAAACTCACCTTCTTGCTAAGGGTGAGTGACTCGTTACAGTCATGTGCAATGGTTTTTGCATCCTTGACTCTATGCACAAAATACATCTGGGGTGTGATTTTAGTGGAAATTGTCTTATATTACTGTGGAAGTCAGTGGGTAAACTGGACAATTTAACTTTTCTGAAAGTGGACTATATGTATGTTCACATATAGTAGCGTGGAGGTGGTACTAAAACCTTAGGAAATGGACTCACTGTCATTCCTAATTGAATCACATTCCATGCTATCCTTATGTTTGCTGAATGGTATCACCTCTGTTGTCACAAAAGCATAAGTCAAACTGTTTTTAATAGAAGATATTGTTCTATTCACAACTCATAACTATAACCTAAATTTTGAACAAATATACTAGGGATGAGATTTGTTTCAAAATAAAACGATAAGGTATTAATTTTGCACACTCAATATTTCTTTTATTTGAAGTTGATACCTTTACATACATTTGTAGAACTTTCTTTTCGCTTTGGTAGAATAGAATGCTTTATATTGATCAAGATGTTAAGTGATGCACAAACTTTTGCACATGGCTAGGCTACGTATCACAATGCTGATGTTTAGAGGGATTTCAAGTTGACTCCATTTATGCACAATTAACATTTTTTTTTGGCTCAGGACTCTCTTGGAGGAAATGCGAAGACTTATATCATAGCCAATGTGCACCCTGGTTCAAAGTGTTTTGGGGAAACGTTGTCCACCTTGCATTTTGCCCAGAGAGCGAAATTGATCAAGAACAAGGTAGGCTATCTGTCAAACACTGATAAAACATGTTCTGCATATTTAAACTGATTAGACTTAACTAAGAGCAAGTGATTTCAAAATCATTTTATTAGCTGATTCCTATGAAATTATTCTGCTTTACCAGGCCATGATCAATGAGGACACACAGGGAAATGTGAGGCAGTTACAGGCTGAGGTGAAGAAGCTGAAGGAGCAGCTTGCACAGGCACTCTCTTCTCAGGCGCACATGACGGACAATGGGAGAGACGTGGCGCCAGGAGGACCCCAGCTCCCCATGGGTAAGAGAAATTACATGTTAACCTTTGTGTGCTTCACAGATGAAAATCCACCCTACAGTAGAAGTCTAGGTTCAGTCTAGATGTCTGTTCATTGGCTGAGAATTCAATACAATTGAATCCTCAGTCTGTGCTAGAAACAGCTTAGCTAAGACTGAAGCCTGTCATGTCATTAAGCAATACTTTCTAGAGCTTCCTTTGACCACATTTGGGTTTATAATGCCAACCACCCACTCTATAACCCTCAGTTCTTTGAATTCTAGCTGTGGTTAAAAGCCGTTCACAAATATTGACTGAACTGTCCAAATCTATTGGAATAACAAATGAAGTGATTTGTTCCAAATGGTAAATCCAAATAGTATCACATTTGATGTGAAAAAACAAAATGATTGCTGATGTGAAAGAAAACCTATTATACAATATAATCAAAGTTATTAGCTATCTTTAGTCTTTCCTTAAGATGGTAATATTTTTGGAATGCATTCATCTGTGGTTATGGAATATTGAGTAATCAATATATTTTAAATATTTTTAATTTAAATCCTTTCACTTGTTAATTATTTTAGGGTGTGGTACCTGTATGTTAACCTGTGTGGTATGTTGCACAAGTGTAAAGCAACATTTGTTTTTCTGCCAGGTCCATCCACTGAAATCCACCCTGATGCTTCATACAAGACAAACTTTATGGCAGCTGTTCGTCTGTGGAGGAAGCGAGAAGAGGAGAAGAGGGTATGGGGAAATCTTATGCATTGTCATTTATTTTTGGAAACGGTCTCCTTGTGAGGACGTCATGTTGGTGCAGGGACACTAAGAGGTATGGTTGACTCTGCACTCAGATGCTGATCCAGAAGGTGGCTCAGCTCGAGGAGGCCTGGGCTCAGAAAGAGAAGTTCATCCACTCCAGCCGCATGATTGTCAAGTTTCGAGAGGACCACATCTCTCGGCTGGAGAAAAAATTGAAGGGAGGACAATGCTTACAATCAGACACGGAGAGTCAAGCTCTGATTGACCAGCTGAAGGAGGAGATTAAGATCCTTAAAGATCAGGTACAATAGCAAATGCCCTTTGAACACTGCTTAACCCATCGGTTAAGCATCTGTGATGACCGCATATGTGTATTCTTCTGTATGATGTGGAGATTCAGGTTAGTGAGGGGGAGTAGTTCTTGGATGCCAGAACCTCCTGTTGAACCTTCTAAAGGTCAAACATCTGTGATGGGATGTGTCCACTAGATAACCCCAATGACATACCCGCTGTCACCCACCTCTTTCCTCCAACATCCAAGCTAGGTTTCTACATAGACGCTCACCCTGAAACAACTGGGTAGTTACATCACATCCTCTGTATTTGTCGTATTTCTGGAAACAATAGACATAAAGCTCCAAAGTTCTCCCTAACTTGCCTCAATGTAATTTCAGTTGAATTTGTATCTGTTTAAGACTGTTTTCAAAGTACACACTTCTGCCCTTTTAGATTGAGCATCACCCAAAGATGACTCGATATGCAGCAGAGAACTACAGCCTGAGAGAAGAGAACCGTCAGCTCCGTTCCCTTGAATCAGTGAGGAGAGCGGAGGAGGCTGCAGGCCAAGCTGCTGCTGAGCTGGAAGAGGCCTTCCAGAGGGCTATGGAGACAGAAAGGCCCACAGAGGGTAAGACGACAATTTTCATTATTCAGAGAAACTGAACAAAGGTTTAGTAAATCTAAAAGAACATGCCGACTACATACATGTAATAATCTCATGATGCTCCACAGCTCAGCCAGCCTTTTCAACGCCTGTGACTGCAGAAACCGTCTCAGCCACTTCTATGGAGAGGCTGAAGGCTCAGTTGCTTCAGAAACAGTCGGAGCTCACAGCCACCATTCAGGCCTTCGAGGAGTACAAGGAAGTCACCAAGTAAGGAGGGTATTCAATGGGGAAATCCATTCTAAAAACAAATTCACATAGGATATTTGCATGATCCTGAAAAGCTCAGCAGAGATTTAGAAACAAGCCTCTCCAAAAGCTAGAAATGTAAGCCAAGATGCAATGTCATCAAGGGAGAAATCCTGTAGCAGCACCAGTGACAGTAAATGGGTGATCACTTTTGTGGACACACAGTGCCAGGCTGTTTTTATGCGACCTGGGCACATTTCCTTGTCTATAACTAGAATGAAATAAGGCTCAGTGGATGTAAAAGTTCATACAAACTGTTAAAAGAATTGTAACTGGAGCAGCTCCAGGCTTTGTCACCAGAGTAGTGCCTCCCTGATTTCCAGTCGGGCTGGGCAATTTGGCCTTTTGATGGTGTAACAATATTGACTTCATATAAGTTCAGTTGCACCCCCTTTTAGATTGTTTGCTTCTTGTACTGTGCTTAGAAACTCTAAAACAGATATATAGAAAAATAAATACCTGTAAATTAAATATCTATGAATATATGTTTAAACAAATTAATTTACAACAGTATTGTTAAAAACACAAAGTTGTGTGGATGTATTACTGGTATAATGTCCAGCTCTGATTCCCAGCTTTAGGAGAGAGCTATGTTTACCAAGATCATTGGAATAACATGTGTTGTTCTATTTTAAGGTGGATTTGTTTTAAGATGTTAGTAAAAGATGCCGTTTTAGATGCAGTGCCTTTATAGGCTTATAAAATGAGTTCTGCAGAGCTTATGTGGTTTTTGGATGGTGCTTTGTGTTCTAGGAAACAGATGTCTGAGTTGGAGTCTGAGAAAAGATACCTTGACAAGTCCAACAGGCATTTGGAAAACATTCTGGAAGCCACAAATGCTTACAAAAAACAGGAGGTCTCTCAGCTGAATAGACTTCATGTTGAAACTATCAAGGTGAGGGGACATTGAAAATCAATCAAACTCCTCTTTCCTCAATATCTAGCAAAACAAGAGGAATTGATGAAGCATACTGATTAAGAAAATGATAAATCTAAAAAGGCCAACTCATGCAAAAAAGAGTGATGTTTGTTTAGATAGTGATCCATAAGGAGACACATGGGAGGGAACAGAGAGGACAAGGAACAGTGACTAGTAATTTCTCTTTGGTCCAAAGATGGAAATGTCTTGCTTTGGTGCCCTTTTTTTCTTCTGCACCCCTTTTCTATCACTTGTCTTATAAAATGTAAATAATCACCACTCTTTTTTTTTTGCATCACTTGGGATTTTTTTAAATATATTTTTGTGTTTTTCTCCTGCGGTTTTGGATTGTATGCACATGATTATCAACTGTCAATCTCTCTTGTTACAGATTCTCACCACACCAACCAAGACATACAACCTGCGGTCCCGGCTGGTGCCTCTCTCCAGCCCAGACCACCTGAATGGCATAGAGGAACATGTGGACGACATCCGGGTCGAGCAGCCTCCTCCAGAGATGACCGAGTTGGCCTGCGAGGCCCTGACTGAGGAACTTCAACAAGTGCAGGTACAGCAATGCGGATTATCCCAAATCATATCAAATGTATAAACTAAAAGGCATACAGTCGGTACCTCTCATCGTCTTGGTTAAACATATTAAATACTTTCTCTCTCTCTCTTCTTCCCAGGAGCAAGCCAGTCGTGTGCAGACGCAGCTGGATGAGGAGGAGCTAAAGAGCAGCAAGCTGTTGCAGCAGATCGCAAAGCTTGAGGAGCAGATAGCTGTGATGTCACAAGAGTCTGACCGCAAGGATGAGGTGGGATATTTTCACGTTTCTATCGTGATAACCCAGTAGTACAAAATTATTTTCATTCTACTGTTGTTGTGTGGGAAGTTGGAGGAATATGATACTTCACATACAACATAATGATATACTTTATTGCTCTGTTTTCCTAATTAATTTCCTTTTGCACCTGATGCAGCAACTTTCTACTGAGCGAGCTAACAGGAACAAGGAACAGCTCAACCTGCAGGAGACCATCGACAACCTGCAACAGACTGTAAAGACTGAACAGCAAGCTGGGGAAGGTACGGTCCTGAACATGGAGGTTCTGTTTCCGCTTGACCCAATAACATAACAGTGCCGAGGTGCCAACTCTCTCTCCCTCTTTCAGTTCTGAGGAGTGAGATCCATGACCTGCGCCTGGTGCTGCAGTCGTCTGATAAGGAACTGGCTGCTGTGAAGACGGAGCTGAAGGACGGTCAGAGTGAGCAGCAGAGGGAGATGAACCAGCTCTCCAGCGGTCTGATCAGCACACAGCTCCAGCTCGACAAAGTCCAGTACGCATGAGTCTTAACACTTCTGCGCTGTGGCTCTTCTTTCACCCGTGTTTGCATTTATGTGCTTCAGCTGATTATTTCCATACACAGCTAGTGATTAAGCCAGGCAGAATTTGTCCTTTCTAGTGTACTAACAACAGCCATGTCCTAATTTCAGACTAGAGTGGGAGCAGCTTCTGGAGCAGCACAGGACCCTACAGGATTCCTTCGACCAGCTGCAAGCAGAGGCCAAGTTTGAGGCTGATCAGGCCAGACAGCAGCTGCAGGACGGGCAGCAGGAGATCGATGGTCTGAAGGGAGAAATCGTGGTTAGTGAGCTCATGACGTAAACTAGAGGTCTTTTTTTTATGTAGCCTGTGATGTCTTAATTGTCTGTATTTTACCGTATGCCTAATTTTTTTGCCTGTATTGAAGGAATTGAGAAATACCCTGAAAACTGAGCAAGAACACACAAGCACCCTGACCTCCCAGTTAAGAGAAAACAAGGAAAGTACATCAAAGTGAGTTTTGCACAGTATGACGTCTATAATTATGTCTTATAAATTGCTTACAACAGTTTTAAAATTGTGCATGTATGATAATATTAATATGATTGATGTTGGTGTATGCCTTCAGAGAACTTATTGAAACTATGGAGCAGAATACAAAGCTAAGAAAACAAGTCTCTGATCTGACAGCACAAAATCAACAACAGGTCAGTCCTGAGCACAGTACGCATTGCAAATTATACCAGCCTGATGCTGTTTTGTGTAATAGTGAATTGAGCTCAATAGCTAAATCTGTTTTGTCTGATTTTCCTGTTTTAAAGGCCTCTAACCTTGTAAATCTTGAGCAAAATCTGACCTCTGCCAATGAAACCATAAATGGCTTACAGCAGAAAATTGAACAGGACAAAGTAAGCCTCAGTGTTTCATTCCCTCGTATTTCTTTCTTTTTTTCTTCAAGTTTAATTGCAATATTTCTGCTCTGCTGCTCCTGAATACCCCTTGTGTTATTTGACAGGGTGTTGTGCTGGATCTGATTAACCAAACCAGAGACCTCCGTAGCGAGCTGGGCCAGAAGGACCACAACCTCACCCTCCTGTCTGGAGATATGAAAGACATCACAGTACTTTTATTTTCTCTCATTTCACCCTTTTATAAGCCTTGCATAACTTCCTTGTTTGCTTATTTAGTCACATATTCCTTTACCCTTTCTGTCACCTTTTAAGACATACTTTAGTTTGACTCAGCCAGAGCATGTTTAATAATAATAATGCATTATGGTGTTTCTTCTGCCAGGCGAAGTACAATGTTGCCTGCTCTGAAAGGGAGGATATCAGGGAGCAATACTCCAGGATGCAGATGGAGCTTTGTGACCTGAAGGAAGCTATAGAAAGGAAGGGG
This sequence comes from Centroberyx affinis, assembly GCF_046629955.1. Taxonomy (NCBI): domain Eukaryota; kingdom Metazoa; phylum Chordata; class Actinopteri; order Beryciformes; family Berycidae; genus Centroberyx; species Centroberyx affinis. The sequence continues at coordinate 166,805 of NW_027280025.1, forward strand.
GCATCCAACCAGATAGAGGTAAGATTGAACATCAAAAACACTAGCTTCGTTGCTTAGGTAGCAGTGGGAATTGTGCAATGACTTTTTTCCTGTTTCTGTTCTAGCATACATAATTCTTGTTGACACATACTGTATGTGAATGGTTCTGAATTCACCACTTTGCTATAATTAAATAATGTCCATCCAGATTTTTTTGTAGATGTAGGTCATTCTTGTTTTGAGACCAGGGTTTGCAATTAGGGAATGCAATTAGTATTTGCATTTTTCTAGCTTTAGAGACAATCTTCCAACTTTGAGGGCCACTGCAGTTAAATTAATGTAAAAGAAAATGCTGTGTCCATGAAAGTCTGCTGTGTAAAGCCTAACACAACCTTTGTGGCTGTCCTCAGGTTGAGGTGTTGCAGGAGGAGGTGGCTTATGCCACAGAGGAGGTTGAGAGACTCACCAAGGTATTGGATGAGCAGAACGGTCTCCTTCAAGCCTCTCAGGAGCAGACGGCCCAGAAGGAGGTCAAAATCCAGAAGCTACAGATGAAGGTACATTTTCAGTCACCCCTATGCAGGGCAGACTCATAGAATTTGAGGTAAAGAAAATCTGAAGGACAACAAATATTCAAAGTGCTAATTAATGAAACTCTTCTTTTGTACCAGCTGAAACGACAGGAAGAAGCCGTTGAAAAAACTGTCAGGAATGGAAACTTCAATCCCCTTCTAGAGTCATCAGTCACACCTAAATCATTACCTCGAGTAATTCAACTTTTCTGCGCTTTTGTCTTTTTAATCTGCATCGGAACATGTGCCTTTAAAGGCTAATCCTGTTTTATGTCTGTTTCTCAAGACACCTTGCACCCCAAGAAGCTTCAACACAGATGTGACACAGGTGCTGGAGAGCCAGGAGAGGGAGCTGGAGTGTCGGCGCTCCTCCATGATGACCATGGAGATTCTCCTAGCAGAGCTGAATGCTGAGAGGACCGCTAAGAACGATGAGATCCAAAGGCTCAAGGTATATTTGTGTGTTTTGACAGACTTGTATAAAGCTATAGCCATTCATCATAATATTCATCAATGCTCATTCAGAGTGGTTGCTGTAGGTCCCTTAAGAATCTCTCCTTGCACTATACCTTCTTCATTTTATAGGCTCCTTAAAAAAAGTCTTGAAATGTTTTGAATTGAATTATCAAAATTCAAGGTATTAAAGTGTTTTGAATATGATAAATGTTGCAATTTCAGAGGTCTTACAAGTGTTGCTTTTTCTTGGTGGACTGATTTTCCAGTGAGAAATCCCCTTGGTTACGGGAACATACTTTGATATTGATACTGTTTTTTGATTTTTTTTGTTTACTCTTCAGGTCTTAAAGTTATTCTAAACAGCATTAAGAGGTCTTTTAAAAATCTCAACTTTTAATTTGCAGAAACTGGCAGTCACTCTGTTTAAGGTACTTAGTGGATGCTCTTATTCAGAGAGACTTGCAGTGAGCCAGCAGTTTGATTTTCAGTATCTTGCTCAACACTTAGACAGAACATATTGGCTGGTGATTGGACCTGTGACCTTTACGTTGCAAGACAGTCTCTCTAACTACCAGGCCAGAGGTAGATGACAATAACAGACATTGATGAAGCCCATCAATATTGATAGTCTGTTTTCACTGTCCTCAGATCCAGCTGAATGAGAAAGAGATCGTCCGAATGGAGATCCAGGGTTTGCTTGACAAGTTCTACACCAAGCAGAACCAGCTGGATCAGACTGGAGACACAAATGGGTTAAGTCCATTCATCCAGTCATTCTGCCACCAACTGCATCAAGTAAATCAGATCCTCATGATGGTTAATGGTTAATTAATGTTTTTATCTTGTGATTTGCAGTGAGGTGTTGAATGAGGCTATTAAGCAGTCCATGCTTAGAGAGTTACAGGAGGAGAGGGCAGAGAAGGTTTGTATCTATAACTCTGCAGTTTTTTTACTCTTAATAGAAGAATCTCTACTCATTTGTTCCCCTGTCATTCATTAACAGAGCACTATAATGCAGAGGCTCTCAGAAACTCAAAAGAAGTAAGTACCTGTTTTGGAGTAGTTTAGTCAAGTGAGTTAATCTGTGTTTTTATTTTGTATATTATTCTGATCCTTCAGAGAGGCATGATGTTTGACAGGAAGCTCTATCTTTCTTTGTTTGCTCTATCTTGTTGCTGTGGATTAGACTCCAGGCCGAGGAGTCCATGTTGGCCCAGTCTCAGACCTGCGTTCAGGAGCTGACCACTGAGCTGAGGAACCGCTGTCTGGAGCTGAGAGAGCTGAGCCAGAAGGAGCAGGACCAGGAGAAGATACTCCAGGTGAGAACATCCTTGTCTCAAAAAACATCTTAGGATGATGCAACGTTCATCTCAAATGAAATGGAAGCCTTCAGACAGTGATCTGTTGTTGAAAGACAAATAACTTGTAAGTTTTCAGATGAGGGATGCTTTCAAACCTATTATGTAAAGACCAAATTGGTCTATAGTTAAAGATATATTGTTTACATTTAGGTAGTGTGTGATATTCATACTCAAAATTATTTGGATTGATGGTACATCTGCATGTGGGCTGCTCAAAAAATGATTCACTTATATGATTGTTTCTCTGAAGGCTTAACCATTTTCCAGACACTCCATGGGAGACGACTGACGATTGCTTCCTACACTAGGGCTGCAAATAACAAATGAGTTGGTCTATAAAATGTCACAAATAATGACAAATCCCCACCACAAGTTACCAGAGCCCAAAGTGATATCTTAAAATTGCTTACTTAGTCGGGCAAGCAGCCAAAAAAAAACAAAGTTTACATTTTATAATATGAAACTGACAAAAACAAGCAAATCTTAGCATTGAAGCTATAATCAGCAAATGTTTGGCATTTTTACATAACTAAATTATCAAAATTATAATATAGATAAGTTTTCTGACAATATTCTCCTGATATTTCTGTCTCACAGGAGGTTGAGGTTCTCCGTAAGCAGGTCGTTCAGCTGTCAGAGGAGAATGGCAAACTTGTGGGGCATAAGAACCATAAACAGAGGATTGAATATCTGGTGAAGCTGAAAAAGGATAACACCAAACTTCAAGAGGTAACTAATATTTATCATCACAGGAAGTTTCTCTTTGATCATGTAAATAGTTACACACTTACATCAGATCAATCTACCTTTTGCATTTCTTTTGTTCTGAAGGAAAATGAAAAGCTCCGAACAGAAATTGGTTTAATGCAAGACAACGCTGGATGTCTTCCACCAGAGACAATGTGAATCCCTGATTTTTGACTGCTTGAATGGAGGTGAACTCGCATTCTCCCGTCAGAAAATATCTCATCTTTCTTTTTTAACCAACTTGACATAGATAGGGCCTTGTTCAGCCCCAAATGGTTACAAAAACAGAGACATTTGCTTCATAAAACTGTATTTTTCTATTTTTTTAAGGGATGTACATTGATGATATTGTTGTCATATTTTACAGTTGATTATATTTCTAAATGTTTACTCTTCCAAGTCCTTTTTTGACCATACCTATGCATTGATTGGGCATTACAGCGGCATAGATGGACTAGCCATCAGTATGGCGCCGTCTTGAAAGGAAAAATAACCTCCTTTCCCTGGACCTCTGCTGGGGTGAACTCGTTTTCAGACTAAATGGCGAAATTACAGAAATTCTGAATAACATCTTCATGTGAAAACTAAATTAAACATTTACATGATTATAACTTTTTAGGTGCTTAGTTCTGTGATGTCTGTCTGGATGATGCTGTGATTGAGCTATCCGATTTGTATCCAAGGTATTATGTTTGATGTATTTTCTCCCACCAAAATTAGGTATCTAGACAAATGTCTTTCCAGCATAATTAAATGTTATCCTGTCTTTTTAACATTTTAATAAAGAAATTATTTTTTCTTTACCTCTAGTGAGTTTTAGTTTTTCTTCATATTTTGTGGTTTCTTTGTCAAAACAGTTTTTGAAGTGATTGTAATATATAAACTTAAGTCTGTATTTATCTGTAGGTACGAAAACTCGTCAGAAAATTGACATAAACATCTCACATTATCAAAACAACAGAAAATGTGTTTTCATTTAATAGAATCACTGGTGTTTCATTCACTGCTATACACAGTAAACTAGTATGGGCTGTATTACTGCAAGTATTTATCTCCAGTTTTCAACCCAGCCGCCAGGGGGCGACATGAGAGTTTCCATCCCTCTTCACGTGCAGGTGTTACTTCAATCTTTCCTAGCTACCAGGAGCAGAACACGACCAACACGTGCTTTTTGTAAGATGCCCCAAAACACTAAAACATGAAGAAAGTCATCACCGCAGAACAGATATCGGATTGGTTCATTCTAGGGACTAAGTTTGCTAACATTAAACTCACAGATGAAGTTGCAAAAGAAAAGCTGGATGAACCGTCATCGACACAGATCAGGTAAGTTAGCGCTAGCTAGTAACGTTAGCGGTTAGTTAACTTTAGCTAAATTTTGCAAACCGTTTTCTCCCTGTCAACTTTCATCTTGTAGCAACTACTTATAAAATATTTAACCAACTGTTTTCCAAAAACCCAACACACACTAATGATGGACTGCTCAGACAGAGCAGCAGGTGATGTCACCAGCTAAAACTGAACTCTGCTGCAGGCAAGCAGCTCACACACACACAACTGCTATGTCTTATCCAGTACAATACACATTTTCTCCAGTTCTGTAGTTTCACACAAATATTTTTCTCTGTAGGTGTCGCTTTCTTTATTGTAGCCACAAATAGAAGCATGACCTGACTGGCTAAATGGATCTAGGTTAGGCTAACTGACAGAAAGTTTACTTGTGTCCGTGGCAGAAGTTACAGATAGGAGGATAGCTACCTGTGTGGAAGCAAAGTCTCCCAGCTAACGTTACGTTAGCTGTGTTAGCGCACCTTCTGGTCGCTGTGGCCTGCTAAAGACATGCTTTGAATTGCACTTTGTAATATAATTTTTTGGCAAATTGCCAGTGGAGGGTTCATGGATTTTCACACTGAGTTTTTAACCCAATCACATACATTTTCCCTTCCTGTAATTGAAACCTTCTAACGTCAAGTAGGCTATTTGTTCAGGCCCAGCAACCCAGTGGCAGTGCTGTGATGAACATCCAGCATCTATATGCCTGTCATTAGCCTTATGATTTCCAGTGTGTGGTAGCCAGCTATAGATGATGGCTGGATCAGTTGAAACAAATTCAAGGCCTTTCAGCTTGTAAATAAGGGAATAAGTTAACCATTCATAAGTCCTTATTATAAACACTAATCGTTTTTACAGTATCAGCATATGGATGGTAATATGGATTCATGTTGAAGTTGTCGTTATTATCATAATGGTGTTAAAATCTGAAGTTGGATTTCTCCTGGTTCATGTGATTTTATAGTGGCCCCCAGTCCTCAAAGCCCCTAAAGGGAGCTTGCAGAGATACATATGCAAAACAAACAGAATGAAGGATTTACTGAACACTAGTTTGCACAATTTGCCTAAGGCAATGGAGAAAATCAGTAAGGCTGTTGCCTTAAAGTGTTTTGTTCTCTGTTTATATCCCCAGCTGATTGGCTACTGACTCAGAACAACCTCAGGGAAATGTTGTTCTACTGCATGTTTGTTTTTCATTTCCTTGACACCACCTTGACATTACTCTGGCAAGCCGGCTATTTATTTGTTAAATAAACAAATAAAGTAAGTACCTGTGAAATACACCCGACTACAGAAAGCTTAATAGTCATATGCAAGCCTGGACTAGAATACCACTAATTAGGCATTATAAAGAGCAGGTTACAGACCAGTTCTTGTAATTAAGTATTTCAGTACATTTTTAATGTAGCCTAGTGTCATCTTCACTTTTTGGGTCATATTGCAATAGCTATAAGCTACAAGATATCTAAAGCTAATACAACCAATCTAGAAGTCTTTGCATGAAATCTCCATGCCTTGGATGTGGTAAAATGGTCTTTTCCGGGATTAAGCACAAAACCACAGGAGTGTGAGGAGTGTGTCCTCTCACAGTGTAGTGCTGTACGCCCCTGTGGGCCTGAGAGGAACTGGATAGTAATATGGAAGATCCCACTCCCTGTGGGCTGTGAAGGAACTGGAGTGCCGCATGGCACGGTCCACGTATCCAGAGATTGTTGGGATCTCCTCTCTTGGGTGCTCTCCACAGTTGGGTACTGTAGGTGTGACGAAGCCCTGCTTCATTTGGTAGCGGTTGGTCCAAGCCTCCATCGGTCGGAGCCGTGCTGGCTGCACTGAGAGTTCCTCCTCTTCTTCACAATCCTCTTTGTTCAGGAAGTCCCTCAGCACCTGCTTGAAGACACACACCAGCTCCCAGGGCAGTATGTTGTTCGTTGCAAGCACCTCTCGGAACCTGTGGAAGGATTCAAAGGATAGAATTCATTAATAAACTTGTTAAGGTAACAAGGACAATTATGCTCTTCCAACTGTTAAATCTCCTAGTTTGTATAAAAAATTTACATTATTATTATTATAAGATTTTTAAATTTTCAAAATTTGTAATTTTCTCACTCCACTCTTTAGTGAAAGAGCAGAGAAAAATGTAGAAAAACGCAAGGCAAGCTATTAAATACATGTATCTAATCAAAAAAAATATTGTTTCATAATGTTATGCAAACATTCAGCAGCCCTTCGTTTTATGGAAAATAAGTGGGTCATAAGTAGGTCACAATGATCAACCATGTAGAACAACATTACAACCATTTTTTTTTACTTCAGTATGGCTAAAATGGGGCTGATGTTGATGAGTGTAATCGCTGGCAGTTGTCTGGCTTCTCTCAGCCTTATAGGGCATCCTTCACCTTCACATGTTCACACCCTACATAGCCTGCCTCTGTGACAGTAACACATAATGGCTTCCTTGGCAGCTTGCCCTGCCTCCCTTTCCCTTTGGGTCTTTTCTCCTTTGCCTACTGTCAGCCTTTGTGTGTGCAGTGTCTGCTAGCCACTGTTGACAGCATGTTAATGTGAAGACGGAGCATGGGTACGGCTACTACCAAACACCTGGAGAGCACGGTGGCTGTGTGGATGGGTGGGATCTGGGCACACAGGCACTCCAGCTGGTGCAGCTCCGATGTGGGGATGAGGGTCCGTAACCTGGGGTACTTCTGGAACCAGTGGAAACCCAGAGCGCTGTGGGCCAGCCTGTGCTCCCGCTCCAGCTCCCGCGCCAGCCGCTCGCGCTCCTCCACATGCCACAGGAGCTCTCTGATCAGCATGCGGCTGGGTACAACCCCCGGGGTCTTCAGAGATGCCGCTTCGTCCTGCGCCTGCTCCCCCGCTTCATGCGACCACTTCATCCAGCTGAACAGGGGCATGGCGGACACCACAGACGATCCTGGGGAAACTAGAATTATTTGTGTTATTCTGTAACATGATGGGTTCATGACTTCCCTCCAGCACTATTCTCATAAACATAGGATTGTTCAAAGCTTAGTCTATATTTAACAGTTTCATTAAAAAGCCTTGCTAGATTCTACAATTTTTTTCTGAAGTGCTGATTAAAATACTAAAGTTAACGATCTGACACACTGGAAGATGATCAATGCTTCACCCCCTCACTAGCTAACCTCTGGTCCCCGTCTGATCGGTGCTATGATTGCCTTCAGCTCTATTCCTGCTCTACTGAGGACGATGTCCCAGGTGTGTGTACGTAGCTCTTTTTTCAGACTGATGGTTTCAACGCAGCTCACACCTGGGCTTCAGACGGATTACACAGCCTGAAGGGTCAGAGGTCAGCCTCACTAAACACAATGCTGCTGAAACTGTATGTCTGGCAGCATGCAATTGGCAAGGAAGCAAACCCCCTTTATTGTCTGTAAGGTTGCAAAGTATAGCCTTTCTAGTATCTGATTTGGCTCTTGCTCCAATACTCAAAAACATTACCAGTAATTGAGCAACTGTGTGTCTCTTCTTGCATGTTTATAGAGGAATCATCACACTAACATCTGGCTGAAAAGTGGAAGAAAAGATGAATGATCAGTACTTACAATTGAGAACTGCACTGCTGACGCTTTTGTGAGATATTCAGAATATGTCAAGGGGAAAAATTAGCTTTTCATAGAGTACAGCCTCTAGCTCCTTGCCTCCATGGGTCAGTCCATGTGAACTTTATTCCTTCCCTCGCTGTCGACTGCATCCTCTTGTGTCAAATGCCATCAAAGGAGTGGATCAGTTGAGTGGCGGTAGCAATCCTCCACTGCCGTGGTTGTAGCAAACGCTTTTCTCTCTCTGTTGTAGTTATTGTCTTGTCCTTTTCATCCCTCCCACTGCTCCTGTCATGCGGACTGTTTCCAGGAGAGTTAGTCACACACTGCTCTCTGACTAAGAGCTGTCACCTCTCCTCTCCTTTCACCCCACTCTCCTCTGTGCAGTGTGCAGTTTTGTTGTAAGGTCAGCTGCTTTGTAGCTTGCACGAATTGTGTGCATTCGAGAGAAAGAGAGGGCGAGAGTGCGTGTGTGCGCACAAGCCTCGTGTGTTTGTGTGTGTGTGTCTGTGTTGTATTTGAGCTCCTCTTAGTTCTGACAGGGTTTCTGCCTGCTGTGCTGATAAAGTCCTCCCCTCACCAAGAGAGAGAGAGGCTGAGACAAATGGGAATGCTCTCCCTGCAACAGTGCTCCGGGCCTGGCCGAGGTGGCCAGAGGAAAAGACGAGACAAGGCAGAAAGTCGGAGCAAGTTCTGAATGGCATTAGGTGGGGGTGGGGGAGGGGGGTAATGAAGACAAGAGAGTGAGAAGGAGTTTGCTATTTGGTGGAGCGCAAATGCACCTGAAGGAAGCACACTATTAGCATTACTATTTTTTGCCCACAGTGACAGAGCCACAGTATTACCTTTGGCTAGCATGCTTGCTGAGACTAAACATGCATGTGTAAGCTGTCCCAGCATGGTTGTATGAAACTCTCATGTGTAAGTCGCTTTGGATAAAAGCGTCTGCCAAATGTGAAATTGTAATTGTAATTGTAAGCTAAGCCAGTGTCAAACTGAATCCTTCACCTATTCAATGCTGTGAATAGGTGAAGAAGGAAGGTTTGACTATCATATGAGCAGAAACTAAGAAGAAGCTTTGGCTATCACATATGAGCAGAAAGTGAATAGATTGCTGTACACTAATTCTGTGGTTGTTATTTTTTTTCTTCATTTTCTTTTACCGTTTATTCCTGTTCAGGGTCACGGGGGGCTGGAGCCTATCCCAGCATGGATTGGGCGGATTGGCAGGGAAACACCCTGGACAGGTTGCCAGTCCATCACAGGAATAATACAGATAGACAGCGATCACTCACACTCACATTCATACCTTAATTTAGAGAGACTGTAATTTAGAGTCTCCAATCCACCTGGCTTGCATGTCTTGGGAATGTGGGAGGAAACCCACGCTAACGGGGGGGAAAAAACAAACGAAGGGGCAGAGCAACTCTGCCGCCCACTGGTTATTAGTTTGGGTTTTTTTCAAATAATTGCACTGTACAATGCCAAAGTATTTTGGAGATTAAAATATTTTTTTCCTCTCCCTTAACTTTTGGCACTTCTATCAATATCAGTAATACTCAGGGATAAGTTTCATATTGAAAGAACACACATTTTAATCATAAATGTGCGTGAAGTAAGATTTTACTATCCCATAGCAGAAAATGGCCATAATATATCTACAGGGCTTGGTAGGATTGTTGCTCAGTACCAATAACTCAGAATTTACTTATCCAGGTGCTGAGATTGAGCAGATGACAAAGTATTATTCTGCATCATGATATATTACGTCTTTATTAGATGTCTTTGTTGGGTCTCAGCTCTAACTAGCTAGCTTATTTGTTCTTTTGTGAAAATTTGACTTTTATATTTCTGTCCATTACAGGCTATCGTAAGCTGTGTCAGAGGACTGTTGTTACAATTCCTTGGTCGCTGATAGAGGTCCACATGTCATACATTTCTTAATGACCCTTTAATGTTGTTTCTTTTCAGCCCATCGCAAGGACCTGCTGATCAGGGCAGCCAGAAAAATTCAGATGGAGGACTGCGGACCAAAAGAACAGAACGTGGGGGGAGTAAGTATTTGAATCGCTTTGAATATGAGCTTTTTAATTCCAAAGTTCTGTTATGTTACATGTACAAAAATTGTCAAGCAAAATGAATGTACAGGGATTTGCATACAACATTGTGTTTCATGTACATTCAATTCTGAATTCTCAGGTGCTGCTCCTCCTCCTCCACTAGCCAGCTATGAGTACCCCAGCTTACCCATAACCAAAAACAGGCACGAGGTAAAAGTTGACTGTCCATATACCACACCCACACATAACCACACACAGTCTGAAAGTGCACAGTCTCATGTCAGGAGTCTTACAGAGATCGTCATCACCTCCTCGGGTCATTACTCCACTCAAGCTTTTTTGTGTTTGCTCAAGATGAAGCACAATATTATGTAATGTTGCCACCGGGACAACAAGCAGGGAACTTTAAATTCACCTGTCCAAAAGCCTGTCGACTAGCAGTGAGTGGTTTGTGTATATTTTAGGAGTTTGCAGTGCCATTTAAGCTGCACTCACTTAAGGCAGATTATACAGTCTGTACTGCCTGTCACAAATCAGCTTAGTTTGGCCAGCCAGCACATCCATCTGTTCTGTAATTTCAAATTCTTCTTTTACTTTTTTTAAAATTAGTTTTTGCTCTTATTCTTATTGTTTATGACACTGATATGGCACGGGGCTTCTCTTTTATATAGTTTCCACTGTGTCTGTTTCAACTGTATGCATGTGCGTGCATCTGTGTTTATGTCTATGTGTACATGTATGTGTGTGTGTGTGTGTGTGTGTGTGCGCTTCTAGCTCATTTCCCTGATAGAAAACAACTCTGTAGTGATCATCCGTGGAGCCACAGGCAGTGGCAAGACCACCCAGCTGCCCCAGTTCATCCTGGACCACTACACTGAGAAAAATACCGCATGCAACATCGTGGTCACCCAGCCACGCAAAATCGGGGCCACCAGCATCGCCCGATGGGTTGCCACAGAGCGAAAGTGTACCCTGGGTAGTTTGGTGGGATATCAGGTTGGTGCAAAATTTTGGTGGACCTGATTTACTTCATCTGCATAAACAATTAGATACATGTGAATATATTAGTGTGCAAATAATATCAGCCTATACTGGCCTTTCAAAGATTAAAAAATGTATCGTTTCAAAGATTATAATTTCAAAAGATAATCGATAAATTAGCACAATAATGATAGACCTTTTGAGAAAACCTATATGTTCTAGAATTCGTTTTGATCCCATAGAGGGCTGTGATGTTGGTTTATGGCAAGAAACAATAACTACTTGAGACAGATTTGAAGGAGGACATCTATTTTTCACCCAGCTACCAAAGACAATCCTAATTTCTGTCTTTTCATGGCAAGTAGAGAAAGACTGTACAGAGACCTTTGTGCAGATGTTGTGTAACAATAGTTGTGTACTGACTGAGCGTAGAACCTGGAGCGATTCACCTTAGATGAGGCTCTGTACAAAAAGCACACTTGACATCTCTCTCACAACTCTAGCAGTGTGTGTGTTGGCGCGCTCTTGTGTGTGTGCATTGTTACCAGGCTGTCTGGCTGAATTGTGTGGAGCTCTGAAACAGTGTGTCTAATTATAACTGTCTGCTCCTCTGCTCGCCTGCTCCTGCAGACTTCAGGACTGCGATCACAGTTACTGTGAAGATAGGGTTAAGATATGCAGCATATAGCGCAGCCCTATTTGCATACCTCATGGGCATTTTTTTTTTATTCGTGTCCCCCATCTAGGCTAAAGACTAAATGTGTTTGCCATTGCCATCCAGGCCCACTGGCTTTGGAGGCCCTGCCTGAGAAGCTTAGGCTGGCACCGTCACTGTCATGTTTTAAATAAATTCTTAAAGGAATAATCCACCCTCAGAAGCTCTTACACTGTTATATATCATCAATCTGTGGTGTTCAATGCATTCCAGGAGCTATTAAAAGAGCCAGGCTCTGTATGTTTATTTGTTTCTGCGTTCGTGCGTAACGCATTTTGTGGTGCGTACTGCTTATAGGAATTACAGTATACACAGTTTTTAAGTCACCGTAGTCTCACCAGGGCGATGGAATCCGTGGTTTAAACCTGAAGCCATATGGGCTCTGTTGCCCTCTTCAGGCTGGTTTCACTACAATTCTAAACCCCGCCAACAACAGTGTAACCGAACGGAGCACGGGCCAAATGTCTGTGTCAAAATACAAAGCCAATACAATAAATAGATTTTCCCTTGGGTGATTGTGCTATGTAGAGGATATTTGAAGATATTTAAATGGACGTGTCAGGACAAGTCAATCCTGGAATGACAGCTGGTTGTCATTCTCAGTGAACTCTCAGGCCAGTCCCAGAAATGCTCTTTTTTCCATAGATGTCTCACACACTAATTCTAGATTAGTCCAGTGCACGTGATTAGCTAGATCATTCATATGAGAGGTTTTGAAGGGAAATGGTGTCTTGCTCTGCAGTAAATTGCACTAACAGATACTTTTAGGGTTCTTCTCTCCAGTTTTTACAGTAAGTAGATTTAGACGTTACTTTGCTGCAGTATCCCACATTAACTAGCTGTAACAATCGATGTGAAGAAGCTAATGTATGTCCCACTATCTAGCTGGTGGGCCTATATATGCAAGCTAGGTGCTAGCTAGCTAACTTGGTTTGATGTAGTAACCAAAATAGAAATATCTGGTTTCACACGTGACATATTCATCATCACACATCAGTGGAGAAATTGGTATTTCTTCCCCTTCTACAATCGATTTGAGTCTAGAAAGAACCTCTTGCTCTTTGATTCTGAGGGGCTGACACCAAAACCATCACCTTTTACTTTTGATGTTTTAGATGGTTGAAAAAAAATCTGCTCAGGGCGCCCTGGTGGCTCACCGAGTAGAGAGCGTACCACATAAGGCTCAGTCTCACGCTTCCCGCAGCGACCCGTTTGAATCCGGCCCGCGGTCATTTGCTGCATGTCCTCCCGTCCTCCCGTCCTCCCCATGCCTTCCTGTCTCTCTCTCACTAACTCTGTTGAATGAAGCATAAAAATGGCAAAAATAAATCTGCTATCCAACTCCATTGTAGTTGTACTGGAAATATCTTGATGTGGCGCCATGTCATCTACATTTGGCCAGTTATCCACAGAAATAAGAACAATACATCACCAAACAACAAAATGGGCCCAAAAATGCAAGTTACATCACAAATAACTGTTCTTTAACAGTGTTAAAGTATTTATCTTTTAAAATACACTTTTGTAAACAAGCTATGGTTTTTTTGTATTGTTTTATAGTAAAATATTTTGTATCTTTGTTCTGAAAATATACACTCACCAAGCACTTTATTAGGAATACCATACTAATACTGGGTATGTATCAGCTTTCAGCTCAGTGTCAACCGGCTACCAAAGTGACATCCGCCTTGAGGTTCAATGTGTTGCATTCTGAGATGCTTTTCTGCTCACCACAGTTGTAAATAGATTATCTGAGTTACTGAAGCCTTTCTGTCAGCTCCAACCAGTCTGGTCATTCTCCTCTGACCTCTCTCATCAACAAGGCGTTTCCGTCCGCAGAACTGCCGCTCACTGGATGTTTTTTGTTTTTCGCACCATTCTGTGTAAACTCTAGAGACTGTTGTGCGTGAAAATCCCAGGAGATCAGCAGTTTCAGAAATACTCAACCCAGCCCGTCTGGCACCAACAACCATGCCACGGTCAAAGTCACTGAGATCAAATTTTTTTTCCTATTCTGATGCTTGATGTGAACATTACCTGAAGCTGCTGACCTGTATCTGCATGATCTTATGCATTGCACTGCTGCCACATGATTGTCTGAATGGATAATTGCATGAATAAGCAGTTGTACAGGTGTTCCTAATAAAGTGCTCGGTGAGTGTATATCATGTGTTATTCGTTTACAGACAGGTTATGGTTGCTATCCATCTACCTCAGAGTAAGTGCATGTTTTCCTTCATAGAGTAGCAACACTGCACATTGTAATAGCTGCAGGACAAAACAGCACTAGTAGATGGAATATCAGCTTTGAAGTGCTGAAGAGAGTAGTATGGTATTATCCTCTCTCACAGTGACCTTGCCCTTTCAGTATGATCATGAGAGCGGCTTTTATACTGTTATCTCTGTTTGCCTCAAGGGGAGTAGAGTGGATGTTTGCACTCCCCAATTCTTCCCTCGTTCCCTTTCCCATTTTTCTCTTAGTTTGTGAAAGTCATGTCGTCAGTGAGCGGAGGGAGTTTTTGTGCTCGGAGAGTTGGAGAACCAGAGAGTATTTATTTCCCTGGGGGGGGGGGGGGGCAGCGGTGGATGTTGTTACAGGTCACTTGTTTTCTCTCCAAGACTGACTGTCAATAGTCATGTTGCAGTGGCAGACAGTAGTTTTTCAGACACAGCAGGGTTACACTGGCAACTTGTTTCTATCTTATGCACAGGTCTAAAGATATGTGTGTTGTTGTTAAAATTTTTCAGCACTACTCCGCATATCTGTGTTTCAGGTGGGGTTGGAGAAGATGGCTACTGAGCACACTCGACTCATCTACATGACTACCGGGGTGCTGCTGCAGAAACTGGTGTCAGCAAAGGTCCTCACGGAGTACTCCCACATCTTCATAGACGAGGTGCAAAAAACATGAACAAGATCAGTTTTAATGTAGATCTCTCTGTCGTAGCATTGTCATTATGGGCTGGTACCCAAAAAGTGAGCTTTTGAGTCTGTGTGTTTGTTGTCTTTATCACTAATTGTACAGTGTTTAAAGGTGACTATATTATATCTTTATTTTCAGTATGTTTTATTTGTTGTCATGTCTTCACCTTCATTATATTTTATTTGTTGTAATTATTTGTTATATTATGCCTAATATGTTTTTTTGCTCTTTTGCGCTTTTTATCTATATCCTATTCTGTGCTGCTGCAGTGGCTCAGTTTCCCTGTGGGATCATCTGAGTTTCATCTAATCTTACCTAATCGTTCTTGACAACTTGGTCCCGAATCAGCCATTCCTGTCTGTCTCTGTGTCCCAGGTTCACGAGCGGACTGAGGAGATGGACTTCCTCCTGCTGGTTTTGAGAAAGCTCCTCCATTCCAACTCTCGTTACGTCAAGGTACTCGCAAGATCCGAATAAGGTTCCCTCCTCCAGCTTCTGTCGCTGGCAGTTGAACTGTCACTCACAGTGTCCGTGTTTTCCCAGATCATCCTCATGTCAGCCACCATAAACTGCAGACAGTTTGCTGAGTACTTTGGCACCCCACTTCGTGGCACGATGAACCCAGCCTATGTGTTTGAAGTCGAGGGGGCCCCCTATGCCATTGAAGAGTTTTACCTTGATGACCTTCACAGCCAGTTTCCATACAGGGTAAGGAGTAGGTAATCGTTTGCTGATGCTGATGCTGTTATTTTCTATATTGCAAAGCCCAATAGTTTGTATGTATGTGTCTATTTTGACAGGCTCAGTCTCCACAATTAGATGACCCTAACATCTCAGTGGAGATGTACAACCTGGCCATCAGTCTCATCCAGAGCTTTGACGAGATGGAGGGCAAAGACCCAAGGTGAAGACTCTCCCAGTTTCTTTGAGCACTTGACTGCTTAAACAATCAAACAGACACACAATTGTCACCCTTTCATTCACTCTGTGTGTGTGTGTGTGTGTGTGTGTGTGTGCCAGCAGCAAGGCAGAGAAAGGGGGCGGCATGGCTTTGTCAGAGAGAGGTAGTGTTCTGGTTTTCCTCCCTGGTATAAGGGAGATAGGCTACATGCAGGAGGCCTTGGCCAAGCTGGTCCGCAAAAGGTGAGCTTTTGAGTTTGCCTCTTTATTCTCTTGATCATGAATTGTACAATGTTGAGCACATATGGGAATGATTTAGGTTACAACCTCTCTTCACAGCGGCAGCAGCCTTTTCTCATTACTTTGAATGGAAAGGGCACACTGTTGAGTGTCCTAGAGAGTGTTGAGAGTTTAGCATGTTTTAAGTGTTCAGAGCACCAAGTGTGAGAGTGTTTTTCAGTAATTGCATAGCAACAGCCGGAGCCACAACCATTATTTCACAGAAGCATCTGTTGTAATCAGAAAAAGCCCACACACTGACAAAAACTATTGAGGCTCATTGGATGCAAAAATAGATGATTTATTTACATAGTGAGAAAAAGTGACTAAGTGAGAATAAAGGTGAACGTTTCGGTCCTCAGACGATCATCAGCACTACCATGTTTTTCATGTTGGCTCTAAATAGGCAACCAGCCTATTAGCGGTAGCCAATAGGAATGAGGCTGATGGGTGGAATCAATCAGTCAATCTGCCCATTAGCCATATTGTGGCCAAGAGGCCTACAAGGAAATACACACAACCCATACAAAATATATATACAGATAATCATAGATTAAGAATAGATCAAACATTGTTATACTATACTAAGAAGAAATAGGTTGGCTTATAGAAGAATGTCAGATACAATTCACATACAGGACTTACTCCATGAATACATATTACAATAGGCAGCTATACAAGTATACAAAATAATCTATGACAATCTATGACACTATGTAAATAAATCATAGTAGTTTTTGTCAGTGTGCAGGCTTTTTCTGATTACATTAGACTGTTATGCTGGCCTCTCGCACCTGGCCCACTCCTTGGTAAGCCTTGAGTCAAGAGCGCAAACTTTTTGATAATATTGACAGAAGCATCTGTTGTACTGCATGCTATCTAGAACAGTAGTGCCCGGTGCACACAGAGGGTAATACCTGTCACTTATGTCTGGTTTGCTGGCTTTCTATTTTTTAGTCAGTTGCTTTGCTGGCTTTCTATATTTTAGTCACTTGCTTTGCTGGCTTTCTATTTTTTAGTCAGTTACAAACCTTTCACTTGAACATCAGTCTGCATTAGCATTTCTGATGTTCATTTTGTTTGTTTACCTACATTACTTTACCTACACGGTGAATGTTAATACATTTATGGTGAATGTGCTGCTGTTCCTCAGATTGCAGGTGTATCCTCTCCACTCCACTGTGACTCTGGAGGAGCAGAACGGCGTGTTTCTGGTCCCTGTCCCTGGATACAGGAAGGTAAGAGCCCTTTACCTTATTCTGCCTCACAATGTGCCCTCAGTGCCCAGTGTACTGATGATCTCTTCATCTCCACAGATCATCCTTTCCACCAACATCGCAGAGAGCTCTGTCACCGTTCCGGACGTCAAATATGGTAGTTGCTGCTTGGGTTTTGCTCTGCTCAGTGTGTGGTTTTACAAAATCACAATTGGTTAAACTTCACAGTGTTTATTTGTTTTTACAGTGATTGACTTTTGCCTGGCCCGTCACTTGGTCTGTGACAAAGAGACCAACTACCAGTCCCTACGTCTCACTTGGGCATCCAAGACCAACTGCAACCAGCGCAGAGGTATGACGCCTTACAGTGCAGCAGATGCCCACAGAGGACCAGAACTCGAACAACAAAGCATCTATTCACTTCTGTCCTCTCTCCCTCTTTCCTTGTCTCTGTCAGGTAGGGCAGGGCGAGTGTCTAAGGGCTTCTGTTACCGGCTGGTTACCAAAGAATTCTGGAAGAATGAGATCCCGGACTACATGATCCCCGAGATGCTGGTAAGAAAATGTGCCGATGACCAGAGATTTTCCAGAAGAAGCACTTATTGATATATGTAGTGACTGTAAAGCCGCTTTGACCCCACCTCTGATACCGATCCATGCCCTGCTGTTTGCCTTCCTCTCAGTGCGCCCCCCTGGCCAGCATCATGCTGAAAGTGAAGCTGCTGGACATGGGAGACCCCCGCGCCCTCCTGTCCACAGCCCTCTCACCCCCCAATCTCAGCGACATAGTGAGGACCGTGCTCCAACTCAAAGAGGTCCTGAAACACTGCAGATTGATGAATCCCCCCCTCCCCCCTCCTGAGAGTGCCATTAATGTCATCCTCACTGCTCAAGTAGAGATAAACATGTGCTGTAATGATGAGTGTTAGGTATTTGGGTGGGCAGCTGACCACCCAACTCTGTCACAGTGCATTAGAGAGGGTGACCTGTAGTGCTGTGTCAGGAGCTTTGTGTCAGCCAGTGTTAGCACTGTCACTGGGTTTGCAAGTCTATTAGGTGAGAGTAATGTAGGGCAGTGTTGTGTCATTGCATTGTGTGTGTGTGTGTGTGTGTGTGTGTGTGTGTGTGTGTGTGTGTGTGTGTAAGGGAAAGAGGGACAAGTGTGTGTTAACTTTGCTTTGTCACTGAGAAAAAGAGATTTAGGCTCTCTGCATGAAATGTTGGTGTGATCAGATGTCATCTTAATTTCAAATCAGTCATTTATGTGCCCAAGTATTGGTTTCATACTTAAAAACTTGTATAATGAGTTGAGGTATTAGGAGTTTAATATCTGTGAATATTAACAAGAAAGCCTTGCGAAAACAGACTATAAAAGACTTGAACAAATGGGAAAAAAATGAAAATTTCCCATCATCTTTACACTGGATGGATATTTCATTCTGTAGATGGGTGCGCTATCTGTGAAAAACAAGGGCAGAGGTCAAAATGAGGACGGTGACCTGACGTTCCTGGGCCTGGTGCTGGCTCACCTCCCGGTGGACCTGCACCTAGGAAAGATGATTGTGCTGGGCCACGTGTTTGGCTGTCTGGACGAGTGCCTCATCATAGGTCAGTCTGTCATCATACTATTGGAATGGGCCTCAATTACTGAGCATGCATGTTTATAGTTCCAGAGACTCAACTCTGTGCATGTGTTTGCTTATAAAGCATAATAAGAACCCTTCTCATATCTCTTCAGCTGCCTCGCACTCCCTGAAGAGTTTCTTCGCCATCCCATCCCTGCAGCAGCTGGCGGGCCACAGGTGAGTCACACCCAGCAGCTTCACTAACTCAGTAACGTGATATTTCACTTTGGTAGAACATTTTCACTTGCATGTGCATCTCTGTAAGAATTCAGGAACAGTCATTCTCCAGTCTTAGCTCCCCAGTGGGTTTGGCTGATCTGATTAGATCTCGGAGCACCTCGCTGCATAAATTACATATTAATGAGAAACAACTGATTTTCTTGAAACTACTACAGTATAACTATAACTATAACTCCTTAATGCTTTAAAATTCAGAGTTCATATTTATACCACCCATGTGTAATGTGAAGACAAGTATGTTAGCATTGAAGTCTTAGTATTATGTTAATTTGTTAATTAATTAGCTTAATTAATGTTCTCATTAGCATACCTGGTTATGTTTAATATATCATGATTATGACAGGACATATATGATATATATTTAATTTCAACCTAAATCAATTAACAGCAAAGGGATCCGTTACACATTATTATGGGAACAGAAACTCTGACAAATACATTTTCTAACGTATGCGTTACTGTAATAGAGTCACTCCCAGCACTCAGCGAAATGGACTGTTAGTAAGTAAGAGCAAGTGACCGTCCAAGCTGGTCAGTAGAAAGTTTCTGTCTTCTCAAAATCTTGGCGAGTATGTTTTGGCAAGCTGGAGCAGACCCCATATAGCATACAGACATCAGCTGACATGACCAGACAGGGAGTCGGTAGCTCATTATAGTGCAGAAAAGCTCATGAGTGCAAAATGCAAAGTATCTATACAGGCATGAGACATTACATCATGTCATGTGCAAATTAAGTGATCTAACTGCAGTGAGGATAAAGAGTCAAACAAACAGAATTATTACTTGAGAAATATAACATCTGAAACAGAATTCATCATCCCCATTTAACAAACACAAGTTTGATGTGGTGTAGAAGGTGGTAGCTCAGCGTGGTTAATTTTTCTGCAGAAATAGAGCCAAGCGATGTACTCCAGTTTCACCTGGTTCATAGCCTACTCTCAGGCCAAAGAACTATCTGTATATCATGTGAATGAATCCTTTTAACCAGAACCAACCTGCATCAGCTCCAGAAAGCCACCATTTATGGTATGTTTATTTTTCTGTTGTCTAATGAATATTTGAATTTCCAGGAGCAAGCTGGCCTTTGCCCGTGGCACCCCAAGTGATGCCATGGCTTTTGTCAATGCCTTCAAGGTAATATGTTTGATGCTAACTCAACAGCATGTTATGTTGTTTGAGGGGTTTACATATTAGCCTAATAGCTGTTGTTTACAAGTCTCTTTCCTGTTGTCTCTTACTGTTAGGCGTGGCACTCATCCAAAAAAAAGGGACAGCTGAGACACCCAAAGGTGAGGAAAGACGACAGTCAAACATGAGCTCCTTGTAAAAGCACATGCTTAAAACTTGGACAGTGTATTTTCAGAGGTGGAAAGTAATATGAAAGAAATACATAGTACTAATGTTCTGTAACAAGTCACTTAACACTGCATTTAACAATGAATTTAATTATCCTAAGTTGTTTTCAAAATTAACATCAAACTGCACATGATTTCTCTGTCGCATTGGTAAAGAATTAATATAGCACCGTGTGAATGACGTAAAAAATTACTGTAGCACAGAGAGCCAATACTAAGGGGAAATAATATGTTGTAAGCCATGAGATTGTCTAATTGTGGATAGTGTGTTTTAAATTTGAGATAGTCTCTATGTACAGGAGTTTTTGTACAAGAGTAATACTTTAACTTCTTCAATAAATGTTATACATTTGTCTAGTATTCTTTCATCTGCATTTTCTATTGATGTCTACAGTGAGCTTGCAGTATATGTTTTCTTTGTCTATGCTGCTTGCTTGTCCTAGGACGAGCTGGACTGGGGAAAAGAGAACTTCATTCAGATCAAGAGGATCAGAGAGGTATGGCGACTACTCCCAGCATCAGGACCATATGGAGTTGTGTCACACGAGTTCCTGGAACCACATTACAGGATCATTTTTTAATTGCCCATCCTAGATTATCAGCCAAAGAAGGGAAAAATCCATTCTGCCGTTACAGAAGGAAATCATTGTCTTCATTTTAGGACATCCTCACTTACTCTACTTGTAATGTCTGTAGTCAGGGGTTAGCAAGAATGGAACTTGTTTCTGGGAAATGACTCACAGGCAAAGTCATGGTGACTTACATGCTTCAGTGAAGTTGATACAGTAGCACTGGAGATAAAGTATGTTGTCTGTATAAGGCAGTGCCATTTTTCAGTAGCAATAGTGCATAAAACCAACCTGAAAAATTGCCACAGTGTTGTATTCAATAGCAATTGCCACAATGATATCTATCGACAGTAGGTAGTTTGTTTACAATATTAGGTAAGCTTAACCCAGAAACCGAGCAAGAGACCTTTGTTGTGGCACTATGCTTCTGTCTGATCATCTAGGTAGTATTGACAAAGTTTGAAAGTCTGTTGGTTCAGTGACAGGTTTTAGGTGAAATTGAATACAATAGCTTGTGATTATAGTTGGTTGGTGGCCAGTTCTGATAGCCCTTAGTAGTTCTAAAGATAAGCTGCTAAATTGAGCAGACTTTTCCTCATGTAATGGCAAAAATGTCAAATTGCATTGTTAATTTTGTGGTTAGGGTTAAAATAATGCAGCCCCAGACTTCCTAACCAGTGACTGACTGTGCAGGTTGCAGAGCTCTATGATGACCTGAAGATGCGTGTGTCCATGTTCAACATGCACGTGACGGAGAACCCTCAACCCATGGACTACACCAGCATGCACAAACAGAAGTTCATCCTTCAGGTTAGTGTTACTGCAGGGATGGCCATGTTAAGAATTTCCCATGCAATCACCTAGCATAGTTTTTACAACTAGGCTGAATGTTCATATCCAACCTAGCCAAGTGAAATATGTTATAACTACAGCTAAATAATCTGTTCTTAAATTAGAGCAGAGACTCGTACTTCACAGTGCCCTATCTTGAAAAATAACAAATTGCAATCCACTAAGTCAGAAGTATTTTCTGATGTGCTCACATATCTCATGGCAGATCCTTGGAGGGGGCAGTGAAGTCGGGGGTTCCTCTGACTTTGCTTCCTTGTGTCTTGTACAATTGGTTTCTTGCAAATCCATCACACTTTGAACAGTCTTTCAAAAAAAGTTTCTGCGAGCAAGGCTGTAACCTACATCTCTTCAAGCTCTCTTTTTAAACTTTCCAACTTAATGAACCCTGATTAAATATTTATTTGTCGTATATAATCACCTAAACTTCAACAAGAGCTGCATTGGTACCCTCAACCTGTTTCGGGACACATCTTCTCTCCCTTTGTCTTAGGTGGTCATCGCTGGTGCCTACTACCCCAATTACTTTGCCCAGGGGGAAATGGATGAGGAGCTGGCCTCCAGAGAGTTGAATGGCTATGACCCCAAAACAACAGTGATGGTATGACATTTAGTGTTGGGATCCGAGAGCCGGATACAATTTGGAATCAATTTCATAGAATTGTGGATCCATAAAAAGCTGTGACTTTTTCTTCTGTTTATCTCTACTTAAACAAATAGTTCACCCCAAAATTAACATTCAGTCATCATCTACTCACGTCACCATAGAACTGTAGCGCGTAACCAGAGCATTGCTAGTGAGCTTCCTCCAACATACTTGACATTGAAAAATCCCACGCCTTTGTTATTGTATGCAGATAAGTAAGTGACAAGTATGAATTAACATATTCCACTGGTACGTATTTTTCTTATGGCGTTTTCACACCTGCGCTTTTAGTCCAGTTAAATCTAACTCTGGTTCGCTTTCCCCCTTGGTGCAATTCGTTTGGGCAAGTGTGAACACAGTAATCGCACTCGGGTGCAGACCAAAACAACCGCACCGAGACCCTTTAGAGGAGGTGGTCTCGGTCCGGTCCCAAACGAACTCTGGAGCGGTTAATTTGTGGTGGGAACGTGATCCGACCCAACTACATAGCCAGGTATAGCCAGTATAGCATTTTCAAGACGTTTCCTCGAAGTGCATTCGGCATTCTGCTGGTACAGTTTTACCTGGTATATTGCCCAGATAATTACAACAGTTATGAGCAAATGCCGACTCCTTTACATGTGGATTTTTGTCCGTGTGAAAAGAAACCGAACCAAGGGGAAAACGCTCCAAGTTTACAAACTCATCCACTGATTCGGACCAGAGCAAACAAACTATAGGTGTGAAAACGCCCTTAGATAGCCAAGCAGCTACAACTTCCTAGGCTCCGCCTCCTGCACATGCACTGAAGGGCAAACTCTGTTCACTTCAGCTGGACAGAGGCAATTATGCAATTTGGGGAAATTTTAACCTAAATTGCTAGCCTTTATCTGAAAGCAAAAGCATCACAAATATTTTACCATCTTTATTACTCGCTTGATTTGGCCAATTGCAGCTTCCTTTAAAAGAGTAGTGAGAAGAGACTTATTTGTTATAGGCCTAATTATGATTTACAATATACTAATTATATAAGTAATAAAATGTTGTTTTTTCTAGAAATATTTTATTCTTACAAAAAGCACCATCAAAAGAATTGGTATTGAGAATTGATAAGGAGTGAAATGAATAAGAATTGGAACTGGAATTGATCAAATCAAACCAGTTCCCAGCCCTAATGACATTATCTGAATGAATTAACCCTTTGCACCGATTCCCTAGACAGGGTGTGGGGCCAGAAGTAGGACTCAATCTAGGATAGTTGGGCAAGTGGCTTCCGGAAACAAAGGATCCTTTTAGTTTAGGACTGACAGGAACCCCTTCCCCATCAACTGTGTCTGACATGAATGTGTCTGTGTAGCACTGTATATGTTCTGTTTTTATATGTGATGAATTTCTTTTTATATACAGTACATGATAAGTTTAGGGTTTGTCAAACTAATGTCAGGCTGTGTGTTCGGTCCCAGGTGAGGAACCTCCCACCATACAGTTTCCTGTACTACAAGCAGCTGCAGTCTCTATTCCGGCAGTGTGGCCAGGTCAAAGCCATATACTTTGACGGCTCCAGGTACCTGGAACCAGTGCAGCAAATCAGACATCATGCCTCAGCGCTTCATCTGTTTTAACCTGTCTTCTTACAAAGAACAATGAAAAGGGCAAACTCATCATTGTATAACTGTGTGTGTGTTTGTGTCCTCAGAGCTTATTTGGAGTTCTACAGGACATCCCAGGACTCTGCGGTGCTGCCAGAGGTGTCCCTGGCCCTCCTCCTGTCCAATCAGAAGCTGCCCCTGGATCTGTCTGTGTACCCCAGTGAAGCAGTGGAAATCTGTTCCAGGGGCAGAACCATATCTCACATGAAATACACACGGTACAGAGTTTATCTAGTCACACATCATTGAAAAGCACTGTAGCTTTCTCCCTGTCTGAGTGAGTGAATACAGTTGCTGCATTGATTTTAAAACATTCCCTTCTTACCCTTGCTCAATGAGCAGGAAATTTCAGAAGAGCACAAACGTTCGGCTATTTCTGTCTTTTGGGGGCCGAGATGTCCCATCAGTGACCGTCTGGATTTTTGGAAAGTGGGACCCCCTGCACCCACAGGCTGCACTGCTCAATGCCCTTGCACTGAGCCTTAATGTAATCTGACATCCTAGCACTCTGCATGACTCTCCACAGCAATCACTTGGACTCAGATAGGGGAGGTTTTAGGCAGAGACAGCTCCAGCTTCTTCCTCCCTCCTTCCCGAAGACAGGCCTGTCATCACTGGGAGACGGGGTGACATTGGCACACAGCCATTAGAACAATGACGCAGCACACTGACTGTTCTGACCTATTACTTTCCTCTAACAGTGATACTTCCATTTACCTAAAACTAAAGCTGCTGGCATGTTTTGATATCTCAATTAGCTTTTCCACTGTTACTCGTTGGCCTAATATTTGGGGTAGCAGGGTGCTGTAGTGAGAAGGGAGACCGCCCTTCAACTAGAGGACCGGGGCTTCAGCCACCATATTGATGAGTATCCACCCTGCTAAAGTGTCCTTGAGCAAGACACTGAATCCCTACCAGCTCCAGGGGTGCTGGTCTGTATCTGACCCTGTGCTTCAACTCCCTGTGGATGGGGCAAACGAAAACAGAATTTCTCCTTCAGGGAATCAATAAAGTATCAGCACTATTAGTATTAAAGCTGTAACTCAGTTTCTTATGAACATGCACAGCATCAGAAGAGCCAAGGCAATGTTTATGGAAGAGAATGTTTGCAGTTTATAAAAGGGCTCTGACCGTGCGTTCACACTGCGAGCAACATGCTCAACAAATCTGCAGAAGTCCATTCATTTCCTGTAATGCCGAGTGACCAGAGAAACTCGGCCGATGTGTGAAGAGCCAACAAGCTTGTTGGCCGAGAAAAGTTGGCCACGGCTGAACTTTTTGCTGTCATCGGCCATCCCCAGCCAATCAGATTTGTGTGCTTCCTTGTTTCCCTACCAATCTGATTTCATTCCATGAGCAACAGTTTTACTTGGCAAGTGCAAAATAAACAAGGTTTATTACAGCCATTCAAAGCTTCCCAGCTGTCTCTAACTTTTATTTTAAAGACTACAAGGAGAAATGTAAAGGAATCTACCCATAATGTTAAAGCCCTGACCCTCCTAGTCCTCTGTGTGCTGTTGCTGTGCAGGGTGAATGTGGATTTCCAGAGCCATTCCGTCTGCCCAATGGGAGTGCTGAGCAGCACCATTGACCCAGACAGGCTGCCTCCTACCCGCTTGTTTGTGGTCAGCATTACAGAGGTCAGTCCTCCAGCTCTAACTTGGTCCTACACAGCTAAATTTCAGAGGAGTTGCATTAAAAGTTATTTTCAAGAATGAGAAATCCCAGTAAAACATGATTGTGTGCAGTTGCCCCATCTTATCATAAAGCTTCACGTTTGGGGTTTTAAAATTATAGGAGGTTGTGTTGACTGAACTTCTGAAGCCATTAAGGATTCATCCTCTCTTAATTTGGGTCTGTGCTCCAGGTGGTGGAGGTGGGTCACTTCTGGGGCTTCCAGGCAGACGAGGCCAGCATGGAGAGGCAGCGCCATCTGACAGCAGAGATTAACATGCGTGAGCTGCTTCCTGTTACCGTGTCCCTCTACCCCAACCTGCTGTGTCTGGCTCCCTACTCCGAGAGCAACGAGCAGTGCCTGTACTACCGTGCCAAGATCCTGCACTTGCGTGGCAACTCAGTGGAGGTGCACATCGCTCACACATAGAAAACTCATTGTGTCAAGATGTACTTCACAGCACCCGCTCCCCTGTGTTCTCTTAAAAAAATCTCTTCTACCTCTGTCTTCTGTGATTTCTCATTTGTTTTCTTAGCACTTGTCGCTTACATGAGCATTCTATGGTCACACACGCTTTCACATGTGCACTCCTTACAGTTGGTTGCTTATAGTGTTTATAGTGTGTATTCTACTGTTGCACTCATTGTCATTCATCAACTAAATTACTAAAATGTAAATGTGAACATAGACCAATCACTATTAATAACTGAGAGAGGAGTGTGATGCAGTTGTTGTGGATCATACATGATGGACCAGTGCACAGTATGTTTCCTGTCTTCCTGCAGGTGTTCTTTATGGACTTTGGCAACACAACGCTGGTGTCCTGCAGCAGCCTTAGGGAGCTCCCTTTTGACCTCATGTCACACCCATTCCAGGTAGCAATACTTCATATGGCGAGGTTGATGAAGAAAAACGTTGCATACATAAGTTACACAATGTCATCCCACCCCCAGAAATGTGAGCTGACAGTAACGCACACACTTAAACCCTACTTGTGGTCCCAGGCGCAGGAGTTCCGTCTTGCTGGCATGCACCCCTCAGCCCAGTCCATGATCCTGGGGAACCAGTGGAGCAGCCGCGCCCGTGACCGCTTCATCACGCTGGTGAAGGGTCGTTCGCTCATTGTGTCCCTGTACTCCATCCTCCACGGTGTCATGCGCGTGGAGCTGCTCATCAACACAGAGACAGCAAACAGCAGCGTGACCGACATCTTGGTGAAGGAGGGACATGCCATCAAGGCTGAGGAGAGCTATGATTCCAAGGTAGCACAACAGTTGGAAAGGGTGGAAAGGTCAAGTTACCCTCAGGAAATGTATCAGTTAGGGTGATAGAGGAGTAAACTAAACAAAATTCATAACATGCACAACTTAATGCGTTCTGTCTGCCATTTCTGTTTAATATGCAAAGGAATAAACTCCAATCAACTAGTTTTTATTGTGTTTGACAAGTCAAATTCATAGCAGCTTACTTGGAGGCTAATGACGGCTACCATTCAGATACCATTACCAATGCAGAGAATAAGGTAGAGCCAAAGTCATGGTTTGTAATGGCACAAAATAAATCATTTGTGATATTTATCTTACTTGCTACTACAAACATTTTAGACAGGTTCTGGTGATATTATGGCATTGTGTGTGTTCTAACAATGTTGCATTTCTCACACAATGATACTCCCAAAATATTCTCCTCAGTGGTCGCAATGCCACTTTTCCCCAGCAGATGTTGCGCTTGGACACTGTGATCAACATTGCTTTGCTCTCAATGATAATAAAAGCATGAATAATAGAATTATGGATTTTTAGGATTTTCCAGTTAAGGCAGCCCACCTTCACTATAAAGCACTGCGGGAAACCCTGAGGGTGTAGATAAGACAAAACATTCAACTATGACATTTGATGAAAACCTATTGTAGATGTCAGTCATGCTAACCCAGATCCAGAAAGATCCAGGCCAATGCTATGTGCCCTTCACAGTCTGGATGCCTGATGTTTGTGTGCTCCTCTTGCAGCAAAGCCATGAGGTGCTGGTGTCCCTGTACAAGGACCTGGAGAAAGGCACATACATCCCCAATGCCACCAGCAGCTCCTGGAAGGACCGCAAGGTGGAGGAGAAGCAGCTCATTGACAGCCTGCTCACCTACTTCTCCAAGAGCTCCCAGTCCAGTCCTAAGACCAAGGCAAGACACGCTACAGCCTACAGTCGATTTGATAGTTCACTAGCCCTCAAATCATTAGGGCCTGTCAGCCTGATGGAAATGGTGTCTTTAATGGGGTTCGCCACACGATGGCATCATGTCTGCACTGTCTGTTGGTCTCAGCTTGTCCAGCAGATGGAGCCATTTCAGTAGCTCAGCTCATGTGCTGGTGTTCATTTTGTTGTTTGTAAGCCAGAGCCACACCCATTCTGTCTGGTACCCTGAACAATGACAGCAGGGTTTTTATACCTGTTAATCAAAATAAATGAAATGTGCACAAATACATCCTGTGATGATATGATTTTGCTGTTAAATGCCATGTCCCACTTCTGCCTCGCTTCTGATACCCCCAGGCTCATGTGCACGGACCAAGCAGTCCTCATAAAATCGCCTTCCACAGCTTGAGCCACGTCACCCACTACAAGTAAGCATCATGTCTGCAGACATCAGATTAAACTCAGAGTGCAAGTTACCATGTGCCTTCCCTCATTGCTCACGAGTGTGCGCTCCTCCCAGGACAGTGACCATAGAGAGGGGCAGCATCAACTCGATCGTCCTGAACGAAAACCCTCAGAACAAACATCAGAGGATGCTGGTGGCCGGATCTGTGGCTGTCAACAGCACAGGTACCAGACAGATCAATTCATCATACATACAAACACTGTGATGGAGGCTAAATGGCCATTACTTCCCAACCTGTGTGTGTTTGGTTGTATTGCAGCTTCACGTATTTTGCTGAATGAGACCACCCTAATGCCAGACATCCCCGGCCTGCCTGCACTCATCACCATGCTCTTCACCCCTGTGATGGAGTTACGGTCAGTCAGATGCACAGATTACCATTTATCACCAGTTCAGAAAGGCCCTACTTATTCAAGAGACCTTTGTTGATATTCTCTGCCCTCTTTAGCACCAACGCAGAGAGGACCTGCTACACCGGCGCCCTCTGTGGCTTGGGGTGGAACAGTCACACGCAGGAGGCCGTCCTACCTGAGCACGACACTGAGGTTGCCTTCGATGTCAAGTTCGACGTTGAAGACATCACTGAGGTAACAATCAGTATGGTCAGCAGTCATGGTCCTTCTTTACCCTTTCTATGAAAACATACTACACCTATTCTATAAATATAATGCTGTATTTTCCTTCTGGTCAGATCAACGCCTTGCGAGTGGCTATAAACCGTCTGGCGTGCGAGGGGTCCAGTGGCACCCTGCATCTGGGGCCCGACAGGACCGCCCACCTGCAGGAAGACTGTCGAGAGCGCGTCGTCAGGTCACACACACACACACACACACACACACACTGAAACCACTAATAACTGTAAATACCCAAACAATGTAAGCGGGCAGTTATTAAT
Organism: Centroberyx affinis; assembly: GCF_046629955.1. Taxonomy (NCBI): domain Eukaryota; kingdom Metazoa; phylum Chordata; class Actinopteri; order Beryciformes; family Berycidae; genus Centroberyx; species Centroberyx affinis. Next base: position 196,047 of record NW_027280025.1, read on the forward strand.
CTCCACTTAACTTTGTGTTATGCAGGCTGTTTGCCAAGTCACCGCCAAGAGAAAATGTCGTTCCAGTGTTTTATGTGAAACCAGAGAAATGGAACCAGGTCTGGTGGACATTAGTGCTCATTCATTAATTTGTGGTAATTGCATTTGAACATTACCCCTGCTGCGTGTTGTTTACTTCAAAGCATGATAGCTCTTTGTATGTGTGTGTGTGTGTGTCTGTGTCTGTGTGTGTACTGGACCTGCAGGTGGATCCCACTATGAAGATGGATGTTGTTCAGCCTGGAGATGGAAAGACCAAAGGTGTTCTCTTCCAGCTACATCCAGTCACTCTCCTCAACAACTAAACAGCCATTGTGGTTCTTCTTTTATTTTATTTATTTTTTATTTATGACACTGATTCCAACCTTAAAAATCATACTGGCATTGTCTGGAATTTAATTTCATTGGATTATTTTGAGAGAAGTATTTTTTTGTTTTAAATTCAAATGGGACTGTAGCTTTCAGTAGCAAAATCCACAGTCATACACCTCTGTTGTTAGTGGTCCTCACTCGTTTTGGTCTTTCCCAGGTTAAATGAGTGGCTGTTATTAAAGAATGCTAAAGTTTGCTGATATGTTCATGTTGCTGTATAGCTTGTTGTAACTGTGCTTCAGCAGTGGGTCAATAAAAATACTTCTGTTTGCAGCAGACAAGGCTTGTCAGTCAGTTTCCATTCAAACATGGGAGCAGTCTCATTGTGACCTGAGAGCCAAGTTAAATTTGTCACCTCAGCACACACACACACACACACACACACACCTAAAGTGAAGGTTGTGCCAGTAAGAATTGGCTTGTATTTATAGCATGTATTTATAGCTCCCCCACCCAAAGGTTTCCCCTCTGTACTGCACACGCTGTTTACCCCCATTAGGTGTTAACACCTCAAAGTTAGCTGTGGCCTCATACAGAAGCTCAACTTCCCCAACCAGTGAACCCTTCTCAGTAAGGTGTCTGAGGAGATGTTATACATCAAGGTACATTTATTTTTCTTATTCTTGTAATTAAAATACATACTGTAAGTGCAAATAGTTAAAGAGTCCAGGGTCTAAGAACTACATTGAGTATAGTTGAACATAGTACAAAGTTGGACAGTTATTCAAACAAGCTAAATATCACCAGATACTCCTTGTCTTCATAGTAGTCGAACACCAGTACCTAAAACATGAGCTTGTGTATTGTTCCTTATGGTTATACAAAAGCAAAAACCCTACAATTACCACATCTAAGACGCATATTGTCAAATTATTTTGTGCTTGAAAACACCAAAAGGAAATCATTTTTGATATTTATATATATTGACATATACTGAGAGAAGCCCCACCAGCTAACTCAGAAACATGAAGCAGTATTTAACATTGGCAGCAGAGCACTTCTGTGGGCATTTAGCTTTTTTTGTGCCAAACCTTCCAGTTTGTTGTAAGCACTGCAAAACAAAAATGTAGCGTGATTTAAAAACTGCACAAAAGATATCAAATATTATTTACCCAAGGCTTGACTTCATGCACTTCATAACAAGCAACACAAAAGAAAAAAAGTCTTGTTTCTTTTTTGTTTCGAGTTGTGTACTTGTCTACCTAGAAACAGGATTATGTACTTGTGAATAACTGTGTGTGTGTGTTAGTGTGTTAACTGCTATAGACAGTTAGGGTGAGGGCTTCTCCAGTGGATGGTTTTTAGAGAACACCAAGATGACATAGCACTACGCCCCACAGATGACGACTGGGCTCTCCAACAGCGAGCGAGCTGCCTGCCTCTGAGCTGGACTGGACTGTCGAGCTTACGGTGAGACAGACAGGTCTACTCCTCCTTTCGCTTGGCCCCGGGGATCTTCGCTTGGATCCTGCAAACAGAAAGCAGGTGTTAATATCGACACAATCTTCTTGATGAAGTTGTGATTATCCAAGTGTGTCTGCACATGAATGAAAAACAAACACTCACTTCCCCACCACAGAGTTGACCTGGGTCCGTATTAGTCCCACGTATTGGTCAATCTGTGCCTGAAAGCAGAAATAAAGGGAAGGGGACAGAGATTGGATTACATTTCCCACACCAGGATTGACTTGAGATAACACAATATAGAGAAAGTGAAGCTGCTATTCCTACCTGGTGTTTCTCATAGACCACAGGCATGGTGAACATGGAAACCACGGCTGCAGAGAGAGAGAGAGAGAGAGAGAGAGAGAGAGAGAGAGAGAGAGAGAGAGAGAGAGAGAGAGAGAGAGAGAGAGAGAGAGAGAGAGAGACGGCATGTTACAGTATTCTGACCTACAGTGGGAATATGCTCCAATAGGAACACGCTTGTGTCAACAGGCCCTCCAGCCCCGCCCAACCACTACCCTTATCTAGAGTAAACAGGAAAAGTCAATTGATACTGTACATGTTTGACAGTGAATTAAACATGTCCAACAAATTTAGAGAATCAGCTTTGATGTACATACATTTCCTTCTCAAAACTGTATGTAGTATAACCTCAGATGAGACATATTTTGCTCTTGGGTTATGAACCATATGTTGTAATGAAACAAGTTTGCCTGTTTGCGTTGATCTTGTCAATACACGGGGAACATGCTGCCCTGGTCTCATAAATGATTGACATAAAAGGGCTCTGTTATGTGCATGCTGTTCACCATATGAACCGTCACAGAGTCTTGCGAGGTTTACGTTGAGCTTCAGATGCAGAAAAGATAACCAGGTGAAACTGAAATGCCCGAGTGTGTGCGAGTCAAATTGACAGCGCTAGGAAAGTTTGTAGTAGAGAGATTGGCAGCTGAGTAAAAGACGGATAGGGAGTCAGGAAGAGGCTCACTTAGGATGAGCAGTGTCAGGCCGTTGAAGAGAGCGCCCACGTAGGTCAGCAGCCACATCAGAACAGCAAACTGAAACAGAAAAACACAACATGGTTTTAATCCGAATAACCTGCTTGTGTGACTTAGTATGTATCCATGATCAGATTTTTGACATTCTGCCATTTTAGAGTTTTATGACATATGTGCATAAATGATCATTTTAGTTGACAGTATGTGTGTGAGGCGAACCTTCAACGAATCGACCAGATCCTGTACCAGGAACAGCCTGCGAAGCTCCTTCATACAGGTGTTGGTGTACAGCAGGATTTTGTCAGCATATTTGCTAATCTGATCCTGGGACAGAGCGATTTCCACCTCAAGGTAGGCTCTGATGAGAAATGCAGGCACAGAAACAGAAAAAAAAGTGGATTAATGGAAATGTGAAACCCTCATTAGGTCAAAGCCGTATGCCTTTCAATGAGAAACACTCTCCTGGGGGCACAGACTGTTCATCATCATCCCTCCGCTTTACTCACTTGAATGGATGTCCCTCATCGGTCTTCTGCACAGCCTGAAGCACAGACTTGTAGATCCTGAAGCTGATGGTGGCGGAGAGCGCTGCCAGGGCTAAGTAGGCTCCAACACTGACCACGCTGAACTGGGTCAGGGAGAAGAGGAGCAGGAGCACGCTGCCGAACACGGCCCCCGACTGCTTCACGTTCCTCCAGTAGAGCAGGTCAATAGCTGTGGAGAGGGGGACAGAACAAGGACAGCAGGGTTAGGACCCACAGCCCCAACGTTGACACTGTGACAGCATGACCTAACCCCCCACCCGATGAGACGTAGGCCTGGGCATCCGTCACTTTCAAAGTGGAGTAGGCTCCTGCGTACCACACATTTGGGTCAAATAACTGGAAGCTGTTCACAACTCGACGTCCTCAGAGAGCCTTGGCAGTCACGTGATCCTATTTTAACCCAGCTTCCTAACCTAGCTTTTCACTAGGTTTGATTGAGCTGCAGAATTGCAAAATGGCGTGAAGGTGTCAGAGTGAGAACTCGTTCGTTCGGTTTCTTTACCCCTATATATAGTGCGACCTTTCCAAAAGATAATAGCTGACTCTCACTTGTTGAGCAAGTGCCACACTCCAGACCAGTGGGACTTCTTATCTGCATCTGACGTGTGGTTATCGTTGTTGGCCAGCACCTGGTCTGGTCTCACACATACACAAACACATACATACAAGCAGACCCGTAGAACCCTACTACAACCAAGGTACACCTGCACTGCCCGCTTACACAGCTGAATTAATGAGTAACCTATAGCCCTATAAAGACAGTGGCAGAAATAGACGCACTATCAGCAGAGTTCACAGATAACAGCTCAAAGTGACCTGGTCAGACAAGTAACTCTGTGGTCAGCGTTGAAGGATGACGACGCTTCAGTGCAATATCCCATTAATGCACTGAAAGACCATGTGATTCAGCCTAATCACCTCACCCATACAGCATAGTGGTAACTAACCACTAGAATTTACAATATCAAATAAGCACCCAGGCTCTTGCACATCCTGCTGCCAACTATTTTCATAAAATTTGAATGTTCCATTCAGCTACAACGTTCCCTCTTTATTTTGGGAGGCGAGAGCCGTAATTCAAAGCCACTACCAAAGACGAGAGGGAGATGTGATAACTAAGGATTAGCCCAGTGTACCATTACAGCTCCAGTGGCCGACATGGTCCTCCTCTGGCAGCAGTCTGTGTTGGCTGGAAACACGGGCCTGTTTCCATGAGAACTGTCGGTTGGTTGGTTCACCTCTGCTCGACTAACTGCCTCCCCCACCATGACTGCAGCTCACAGCGAGTCTTTGCAGTCATTCTAATTCACCACTCATCTGTTGATACGGACACCTGGACATCCTGCGTGTCACGGAGGTAGGAGAACAGAACCGGTACATTCCGGCGAGTTTTGTGCCCGTGCAGAGGAGTGAATCGCTGCCGGGCTCCCTTGGGTGTCTTCCTCTTCCTCCCTAAGCCCTCCTGCCTGTCCGCCTGCCTGCCTGCTCTAATTTTAGCTGTGGAGCTGTGAGCAGCATAGTGATGACGGCCATCTTTACTTTCTACCAAAAGGCATCTATGGATGCCAAAAAGGCAAGCTAAAACTAGGTGGTGAAAGGACACTCGTTTGAGTAAGAACAAATCTCTGCTCTCTACTGACTGTTCCTATACTGTGGAATAAAACCTATAGACTGCCCCTCCCTTATCAGTAGCAATAGTGACTTACCTATCTGCCCCCCTCCCCTCCCCTCCCCTCCCCGATCAATGACACTACTCATTCACCAGCAGTGGGATTGGACTCCGTAGGACTGGATCCATGTGCCCTTAACATCTCTCCCTACACAGCTGTTGGAGTACCATTCCCCACAGAAGCCGTCCTCACTGACAAACTGCTCATGTTTCCACTGATTTAAAAGGAGATGCTCTGAGAGGAACACACACAAGCAGGCACAGGTAGCAGATAAAGCAGCTGTAACATCAGTCAGACAGACAGAGAGACAGACAGACAGACAGCACAGCTCTGCAGGAGAGACGGGCGCTGACCAGCGACAGCAAAATGTGCCCGGTGATGTGCTGCACAGGCTGCGCGCACACTGAAAAGCTTTAGCTAGTGCGGTAGAAGCGTGTACTGACCTGCGGCTCCCATGGCTGAACAGGGAAAGAGGCAGCTGCTTTATCCACAGACAAAAGGAGAGCAGTGGAGGGGGAGTCCCCCCTGCACAGGAGGGGAGGGGCCACAGCCACACCAGCAAATCATCATCCGCCTGAGCAGGGGGGGCTGAGGAGGAGGGGGGTGGCTGAGGGGAGCGGTTGCCAAAGAACCACATTGCGATCCAGCACACACACACACATACATACACACACCCTCTCTGTGAGCTCTTTTATGCTCTGGCTTTTAAGCACAGCCCCACTGACAAGTGACAAAGACTGCCAAGCAAGGACTAAAATAAAGACAGTGCATCCGATTCAAAATGGTGGATGGGAAGAAGAAGCTGGAGTCCTTTGCAGTCGTTTTAATAATTCTCTGTGTGTGTAAAGTCTGTATCATGTGAGTAGATCCATCGCTGGCTGTTCAGAGCCTCGCGTGGAGACAGATGAGAGAACTACAGGGACGTTACGCGGCGATGAAACATGCAAGCCGTGGCTGTGTTCTACCGCTCCATTAAAATGCTTCAGTGGCGAGGATCTGCTGAGCACCTGCCTGATGCAGTTACCATAGTTACCGTGCTCCATTTTCTCCCCTCTGCTCACCGAGAGATGGAGACAGACAGGAAGGGAGGGGCTGAGAGAGGAAGAGGGAGGGAGAGAAAAGAGCGCTCCTTTGGGAACAGAGAGAGACTCATTTGCTCTGAATCTGGGGAATCAGCAGCACATAATGTGTCTCCACACCCCAACAGACCCAGACAGCCACTCCCTTTATTGTGGAACACAAAAGGACAATGGCCAGTTTGACACCAGGCCAGCAGTTGTCAAGTCTATGTAAACAAGTGAGAAAAATCATGTAGAAAGGATTTAAAGAGTGAAGAACTGATCGAGTCAGACATTACAATCTTAGATTTCACCTAATTGAGTCTGGTTACTAATTGATTGAACTCAACAGTGCATACAAATAATTCAGTACTTAATTTGTTTAGTGCAATTGGTTTAAACTAGATGATAGCTAGGGTGTCATTCAGTTGTCCCTCTCCATGGCCTGCACAGTATATAGAAAACCCAGTTTGTTTTTGACAGTAGCGAGGACTGAACACAACATGGTCAAGGTTTTTACGTCAGGCTTTTTGGTTCAGTGCAGCCCTGAGGAATTCAATCCCATACAGAGAGAACAGAGGATGTTGAATCAGAGCGTACAGGAAGTACAGATGCTGCCTGCCAAGCCCTGGTTGCTGGTATGATCCTAGCCTCTGATATTCAACACACACAGAGCAAAAACCAGAGCAAATGTTTAGCACTGATCACAACGATATGATTTCCCCCCCCCCACCCTCCTTTTTTGGAGTGAAACTAGTTTAGCCTGACCCCATTAAATCACCGAAGACATCCAAGCCTTCAGCCAGAATGAGCAAACATGCAAAGGGACGACTGCGACTAACACTCTCTAACTGTGCTGAAAGCTCAACTGATCTGGTGTGCTGATAGTAAAAACCTTAATTCAGAGACATGAAGATTAAAGGGCAGTGAATCAGTATTAAATGGACCCCAAACTATGCTTTTAATGGGAATGACTAAGCATGCAAAATGATGTGATGTGCCAAGATACAAGTGAAAGAAAATATATCTGCTCAAATTCACCCTCTGGTGTGCTGACTGTATAAACTTAATGACGGGTGATGAATAAAGCGAGAGTGAATCAGCTTTGGACGGACCCCATCAGATAGGCTATTATGTCATACAGTCTCAGACACTCATTTAGGCCACATCAAAAGCCAAATGAGTCAGAGGAATGTGCTGTGGGTTTTGTCATTGAGGGTCGTCATATTTTTATTAGGCCTCGCATCCTAAAATCAACAACTGTTCGGGCCTGTGTTGGGATACAATGAACAGACCATTCTATTGCGTTTCCGCTCCCCAGCCAAACCAGAGAGCGTGGCAGCTACTTAAACACACACAGTGAGGAGGAAGGGGAGCCATTTTCTGTCAGTGAAACAGCCCTCCATGCTATGGAAACAGACAGACGGAGGATGCTCTTCTCCGGCCCAGTCTCTGCAAGGTGCCATGGCAGCCGTGGAGGAGAGAGGGCTGATGTAATCAGGATGGGTGTGCCCTGGTTACCATGGAGACAGTCTGTCAGTGCCGTCCGGATGCTCTGACTGCCTCGACACAAAAACAGGCTCAGACCATACGCCATATAAAACCAGCTCCCCCGCAGGGTCGCAAGACGGGGAGGGCGATAACAATGACACGCCTTGATTCAACACTGGCATCCACATTAACATGCACACAAAGCAGACGCCTCACAGCGTGCGGGTGTGTATACATTTATCCTCCTTAACACCCACCACCGTCTCACACACCCTCACCTCTTTGTCTCACACACACACACACACAGCAGAAAGGATCTGCCATCAGGGCGTGTCCGTGTGAAAGAGGGTGCAGGTAAACAGCGCTGTTTGATTCCCCATGCGTGCAAAACCAGTACAATTGGTGACTATGTATACATGCAAGGCATACACGCACATACACACAAATTCACCCCGCCCCCACTGCCACGCATATTTAACCTACATGCAGAGATAACAGCTCGTCTTTCACAGCCAAAACACACACAGTAAGACAATCGACACATAAATCACAGCAAACACATCAGTACCCTGGCCCTTCCAGCTGCTCCAGGAGCATTCCTTCTTGGTCACGTCTGCAGTGGCCTGCATGCTGGTGATCAATTATGTCCCTGTTCTCTCTCTCTCTTTCTCTGTATCTTCTCCGTTTTCTTCTTTGTCTCCCTCTTCAGCAGCACTGACTCACTCACTCATCCCAGAAAGGCATGAATGGTCGGAAGGACGCGGGCGAGAGGCTGCGATGACAGAGAGGGAGGAAGGGAGGGAGGGAGGTAAGGTTTCCAAGGTGCTGCCGGCTCGCGGAGCACACAGACTGATGCTGTGGAGCAGCGCTGGCTAGAACAGAAGGAGGAGAGAAAGTGCGTATGTGTATGTGTGTGTGTGTGTGTGTGTGTGTTGGGGGGGTGATTGAATTGTAAACACCACACCACAGTTGCTACTGCAGCAAACCATCCATGCAATGATTAAGAGCCTGGGGGAGGTGGGGGGTGGTGGACGGAGGCTAAGCTTTTTCTTAAAAGGGGAGGTAAGCTCTTTTTCACAATAAAAGTCCCAACAGAGCCTCAGAATAGACTGGTAATAGTGTGGGGGGGTAGAGGCAGTGAAAGGGTTACCCCACATATCCTTTGATGAGACACCAAAGCAGGCGGATGCACTGTCATATACTTGCTAGCATGCCCCTCTGGCTTTCATTGTGGCTTGTTATTTTATCAGTGTGATAAAATTATATTCATCAGTGTAATATACAACATAGGCTAATAATATGGTATGTTGCCACAGCTGTATGACCAGAAAGAATACAATAGCCTGTTGTTAAAAATGGCAACAGAATAATTTTAACAATCTGACGTCATGCTGCACAGCAGACAGGGCGCAATAGCAATGTTTACTGGCGATTCTGTATGGCTACAGTTGAGACCATGCGCTGCTAACGGAAAATGAGGCAAACGTTCAACTCCACTGTTATTTATTTGCACAGAACACTATTTAAGCTTGTAGCCAGAGATTCAAATAGCTATTTCAACTATGCCTCACTGATTATTGAAGAGCCAAAGTGCTTGTTCTTTAATAATTCATAAACATAGACAGATTAGACACTGTGCAGTATAGCACAATGGTCGTTGTTTAGTGGCTTCAGGACATATGGGTATATGTCTGTGTTTTACGATTTCCTCCCCAGAATGTATTTGTAATGCAAATGGACCCACAAAAAAATCTACTAATGAAAGAGCAATGTAGGATGCTTGAAAGCTACGCGCAGCAGAGACAGACAGTACAGTCTCCGTGGTGACAGCATCTAGCAGAAAACAATTCCTAAACATTCAGTGTGGGGTTAACATGAATCTGGATGCTGCCAAAGTCATTAGTCCTGTCCCCTCGGTGCCCCCCCCCCTGCAGAGAGCCCCTCCTCACACCTTCTGCTCACTGCAACCTTGACAGGCCTCACTGCCAATAACAAGTAAGACGCAAAAAAATATTTTTCTCTGAGCCAGCCTGAGCACGCTCCCCCATCGCTGTTGCCATGGCAACTGCTGTGGAAGTGCACAGACTGATGAACATGATATCTGCTAGTCTTCAACCAAGTGGCAGTGGCAAACTCTGTGGTGCGCTGCACCCTCTAGTGGCGGAGAAAACACTATCTCTGCAACACACATGACCTGCTTTTTAGCATTTCCAGAACCTTCTTACAATCTGTTAGTAAACAAAACAAGAGGAGCATCTTTTCAGCTGCTGTTCCATCACGTAAGCTTGTGAAATGATACATTTCAAACAAATATACAAATATAACTATTTACATGACAAATCGTCCCCTCCAGTTGGACCAAGGAGCATCAACTACTGTATGCAGTTTCAGGAGAGCCATGCACCTGTATCTATGGAGCCCACAGAGGGGTCAGTGCGAACAATATGTAAAGTAATAATAATATATAATATATACTCAGATGCGATCTCTTTTATTACTGGATCCATCTGAAATTCAAATGGAATCGTTCAAAGCCCCTAAGTCGGAGTGTGCCCCAGTTTTGACATCGCAGGATTATGTAAACCCACTGTTTACAAGGACAGAGAGAACATCCAATAGAAGTCAAAATACCAGTGCCAACATCAAATGTCCAGCTTAGGCAGCATCAACTCCAGCTGAATGTGAATGTCATGTCTGAGCTATTTGACCACAGGACGTTAAAGAGCGATGCTGGGAGACAGATGGTCAGTTGTGATGTGAGAGTGTGAGGGTCTTTCTAGACATTCACGGTTTAGCGACTGGCTTGTGCCTGTTTCCCACCGAGAGCAGAGATTACTGTGTACAGCTTTGGCAGAGTAGCTGTCGGGTTTCTGTCGCCATGGATTGCCATGATGTGAATCAATGCGTCCTCACTGTTTTTTTTCTTCTCCGGTGTACCACCAGGGGGAAGCAGACCTTGTGATAGCACAGCCCCAACACAGACACTTCCCTCCCACCCCTGGCACAGAGACACACAGAGCAGTGGAACAGCCCATCTCTCACAGCAACCCTTTTCATTTCCTGGCCTTGTCAACAAGACAATGCAACAACACACCATGCAGATAACTATTAGGAGGTAAACAAACACAAGTGCTGCATTAGTGGAAGTCCATTGTGCCGGCAGCAGGTTGATTAGAACTATCAATTATTTTCAAACACTGTTTTTTTACCCTTAGATATGAGGGGAAAGGCTTTGAACACAAGGCAAATGCACATGCGATGGCTCTTGCACTCAGACACGGAGGCACACCGGCAGATACGACACTACCTGTTCCACAAGCTGATAGCACTATTTCTGGAAAGCCAGTAATGGATGATAGTGGCTTATAAGCCAAGGTGAAACCACTGCAACAATAAAAAAGATTACAAAAGGGTGTTATGAAATCAAAATATTCCCACAGAGATGGCAACTAGGTTTATCACTACTTTTCTGTGCATAAGGTAACTGCCTACCTACCTATTGTACTCCGAAGGACTGATAAGCATGGTCAAAAATAAAGGAAACAGAGGACTAAAGAGATAGTGGACTAACCTTTTTGTTTGTCAAAGCCTTCCATGAAGATGGAGGCAGCAGGTTTGCCTAAGTCTCCCTTGCCCTCACTGGTGTGTTTGATCTTGCTCCCCGGGTCATCCTGGGGGGGGCGCTCCGGGCGCACCTCTGGGGGCACAGCGGCAGTGGGGGGCTTGGGCTTGCTGGGGCGATCCTCCTCTGCCTTCACTGGGGCCTTGACCTTTTCAGCGGATGGTTTGATCAAGGGCTCGGCCGGCACCACCTCCGGGGCGCTGCGGGGAGGGGCGACGCTGGGAACCAGGGGAGAGGGGGTGCTGACGCCCTGTTTGGGGCCACCGGAACCCTGCTCTCTCTTGGGACTCTCCTCAGATGCAGACTCAATGAAGAGCTCACTGTCGAGCTCTGCCTCTCTCTCCTCCCTCAGAATGCTGTAGGCTGTGGGCGGGGCGTGGTTGCCAGTCAGGCCGAAACCACCCTTGGCGGCCGGGGGATTGTCAAAGGGGTTGTTAGGCTGGCTGGAAGGACCCTTGCTTTTAGGAGGCTGGGCAAATGGGTTGCTACTGGCCTTGGTGCCAGGGCCGGTCTCACAGAGGGGGGGCTCCTCGGACACCAGCTCAATCTCCGAGTCTCCAGACTCTGCGCTGCTGCCATCATGCTCCCTGCTGTTGGGCTTGGCTCCTGGGCTGCTGCTGGGAGCAGCGGGCTTCACCACATCGGCCTTGAACATGTCATGGGAAGGGTATTCTTTTTCTGCACACAAAGAAATAGAGAGAGAAAAATTGCTTCCTTCAAATTACACAAGCAGGTATGACTGTGCATATCTCTCAAAGACAAGTAGTGAAGCAGATTTTCATATCATTCATTGTGGGCTCAAAAACATTTACATGAATTGCATCAGATACACAACAGGTTTTGTGTGCTGTGTGTACCTGTTGGTGAAGCATTGGGAGTGGAAGCGGGGCTGTTGTCCTCTGGCTCTGACAGCGTCACGGTGGGAACGCCCTGCAAGCCCACGCTGAGCACGTTTTCACGGTCCGACACGTTGACCGGAGAGGGGCGCTGCTGCGGCTCGGCCTTGGCGCCGGAGGGCTGGGACTGGGTCAGGGTGATCTTCACTGGGCTGGCTGTCTGCGGGGTGCCACCCAGGTTCCTGTAGGAGCGGTAGTCCGACAGCTCTTCGTCAGACGGCTCCTCCACGTACGGGAAGGAGTGTGAGCCCAGCGCCGGACCTAGGTTCTCCTCTTCCTCTTCATCCTCCTCCTCCTCATCTCTTCCGGGGGTCTTGTCCATGTAGCCGCCCAGGGAGTCACGGCCAGACGAGGCTGTGTCTCCGTGGCTGATGTCCATGTAGTTGTACCCCTCTGTCTTCTCCGAGCCCAACAGAGATTTAGGCATGTCATCAACCAGGCCGGTCAGGTCGGAGGTCACCTTGGTGCTGGAGCTGAAGATGCCATAGGAGTCGCTGGAGAAGGGGTCCTGGGAGGAAGACTTGGTGGGCTTCAGGTCATCCGACAGGTAGGAGGCCTCTTGGCTCGACGAGAAGCTCTGATTGGACAGCAGGGAGGTGTACACATCACCATCATCATTCATAGGCTTCCTAAACAGGCCAGACATGGGGTCATCTACAGAGAGAGAGAGAGAGATGAAACACAGTGAGGTAACACAGTGTCACAATACAGAATCACACAACAAATAGGCTTATCCGCATTTTCTAATTGGATGGTTATGTGAATAAAAGAAAACTAACAAATGACAGCACTGTCTGCGTCACACGGCTAGATCACATCAGCCTGCTGTGCCCGAGCTGTTCAATTAATAACAACGGCCAGCTCAATAAACAAGGCTGTGCTTGAGCCGGTGCTGCTGATAGGGAGAGGGGCTGTGGCAGACGGGGGTGGGGGTGTGTGTGTGTGTTTGTGGGGGCGTGTGTGTATGTGTGGGGCGGCTGTGCAGATCAGTGAGGCAGCAGTAACAGAGGGCACTTGTACCCGGCACTGGACAAAGGGAGATTGTTCAGACCCCAAAAACCACGGTGCCATGGCCAGTCTATTCTAAATCATGCAGGCAATGGGTTGTCTCTAGTCTGCTCAGTAATCACTAGTCATACATCTCCCCTGACAAGTCACACAAGTGCCATGAAGACAAACACACACACACACACACACACATATATGACTGTGTGTCTTTGTGAAACAGTTCGGTACATATTGTCTGTTGACAGCGATATCCATGTGGAACAGGTCTTGCAGTAAAGACATGAATTGAACATCGTCTAACATCCAAGCGCGGAGTGGCATCTGTTGTCTTGTTTGCGTGTCGGCTACAGTATGCATGCAAGCTGGCATCTAGCCCATCCAAAAATGAAATATGAAAATAGGATTAGGCTAGGCTATATTTACACAGAGCACTTAGCCTTGATAAAACTGCTCAACAAGGTAGGCAAAAATAAATGTTATTTTAAACTTGGCATGCTAAATAAGTGCTGTATTCAGTGCACGAGTGTGTGGGTGTATACACACATGCGCATGCACACACACAACAGAAGAGGGAACAGCTCATCAAATCACAAGTTGGTTTCAAGTCATGTTTCAAGGCTGAAGATAAGTGCCAAGAAAAAAAACAGTGAATAATCAGGGTCATACATCGTAGTTAATATTTGTGTTAGTGGACTTTTTCAACTAGTTCTTCCAAATGAAAATAACAGAGTGGCATCACTACTAGCCTAGGTACAGTCAATACTAGTGCCTGACTGTGTCTGCTAAAGTGAAATATCACTTAATGTCTCACTGAATAATTTATTACAGTGCAGCAGAGAAGCATTAAGGAAAATCATAAACATGATCTGCTACACAGGAAGAGACACACTCGATGGAAATATTATGTTCAAGTCATCATGTCAGAAGTCAAGGTCAAGGCAATGTCCTTTCTACCAAGTCATGTCTCAAGTCTTAAAATTTGCCTATTTCTTGTCTGACGTGGTCCAAGTCATGTGACTCCATTGACAAACACACACAGACAAAAAAACAAAAAATAAACACACACACACACACACACACACACACACACACACAAATGCACAAACACACACACACAAACACAGCTGTAGCCTATACATCACGAGACACCCGATGCTAAAATCTGTGTTGTGTCGCTGCTTTGCTGTGCACAAGTCGTAGTTTACACCTCCACAAACTGGGCTCCTCCTCCCGCTCTCCAGCCCTGTTCTCCCAGGGCAGCGGTGGAGCTATAAATAGGCTGGGTCCAGCTGCTGGGCCGGGTGAGGGGGAAGATTTAAAATAGCAACCTTAGGGCTAGCCCTGGAGGACGCGGGCTGACTGACAGAGGACCCTACAGGTCAGGACGTCCCGTCCCTCCCTCTCCTTCCTCTGAAAATCCCTACCACCCTTCCCTTCTGCTCTCCTCCCTGCTGCTGCTCCCTCTCCTCACGCTGTTGCACACAGTCATTAACAATACATCATACCGCAGCACAATGGCATAAATACTACACACCCATGCTGGGACACAGGGGAGGGGAGACATGGCATGGTGGAAAAGCAAAGCAGGCCCAGGCACTCTTGAGCTTCGGTTAACTTTTGTGTTTAATAATAATAATAACTCAAATGTGTGGCAAAGCAGCTTCTGCCTATGTATCCAAGCTGTTTCTAAAGCAGATGGGAGCAGCTGTCCGGCCGATTTGAGTTCAGTGACATGAAGGCCCTCGACGTGCTGCTAGAGCCCAGCGAATATATAATCCTCTTAGGGTACTGCCATCGTATAGGTCCTCTCAGTCATCACCCTGGCAACACCAGCATGATCTAACACTCACTGATTCACTGTACAACTACCTACTGTGCAGATGTGGGAAGCACTCAGAGCCACTACACGCTGTGAAGAGGGGCGATCTCTGGAGCTGTGAATTGCCAGTAGTCCTGTTGATTCCCAGCTGCAGGTAATACGCTCCCTCTCTATATCAACCCTTTCTATAATGTACACTAACTAGCAGTTGCCTGGGGCATCTGCACAAATGAAGAGGATGGATGCCTGTCGTTAACTGCCATGAGGGCAGCAGCTCGGAGAAGCTACTTAACAAACTTGGCGTGTTGAGATGAGGGCATTTTGAATCTGCTGATGTGGCGTAGCACTGGAAAAACCCCACAAGGCCGAAACAAATGCTTTACTCCATTCAGATGGGATTGGACGTGACAACAGAGGAATTCTCAGCTCACATTGTTGCCACATAACATAATCATGCCACTGAAAGGATGGTGCAGTTAAATAAATAAGTCCTGGTGGATGTGCTGCGAAGGGGCAGTCCCTTTGTTGTCCTCTATGCAGCCGGTGCAGCTCCTAAACTAATGCAGCCTGACAATCTCTGCTAAGCCAGGCATGGGCCTCTAATTATCAGGCTAGAGACAAAAACATGTGAGCGCAGACGATATCAAAAGAGCTGGAGTGGCAAAAGGAATATATTACAGCTTAATTAAGGGTTTACTGAGTTGCGTGGAGGACTCGATGCACAGCAGGGTTTTCTTCTACAAGACACTTATTGATCTACTGCAGTTTTAATGTTTACATTTTTTTCTTCTGAATTACAACAGAAAGGGATTCCAAATCCAAGGGGGAGGTGCAAAGAGGAATTTTGCTAAATCTTAGGGATGCACCGATATGTAAATTTTGGGCTGATACCGATTTTTCAAACACCACAATCGGCCGATACAGATAGCCTGCCGATATTTTGTTTCGTATTGACCCATTTGTGCCTTGCCAAAATAATCTACATTCTGCCCTTCATTATACTTTGCAATGAATATAGATTTAAGGATCAGCTTTTATTGTAACAACTTTCACATAACCAAAAATGCCCTTTTCGAAATTGAACTAAATAAATAGAAAGCAAATGAACATATAGATTTAAGGAACATCTTTTATTGTAATATTCTTTCACATAATAAAAAATGCCTTTTTTAATTAAAATAAACAAATAACATTTTGTTACCTCACGCTGATAGGCTGTCCTTCCACTCAAACTTGAACGTCTTTGGAACAGATTAGTGACGCAATATATGTTAATGAGTATCGGCCACTGCCATCGGTGGATTTAATCTTATCGGCTGATGAGCCGATTGTAGTCAACAATGCAAAAATCGGCCATTTCTGATATTCGACCGATATATCTGTGCATCACCACTAAATCTCTCTCCCACACCTCTGTTTAGTCTCAACAACATGCATGTAGGCTTGCTGCTCCATCAGTCCCAGGCAGAGACACAAGAGACGCTGCTGGCTCAGCAGGTCAGAGACCTCTACAACCCTCTCCAACAACAAGCTGTATTGACTTTCAAATGAACCATATTTGTCAGGCTGTGTTGTCCAGGCCCTACACCGTCATTCCTCCCAGCAGAATTACAGCATGATACTTTACACGTAAACATCTGCCAATCTAATGCGTTTGGTAATGATGTCATTAATCCATACATGACCCTCTCAATTTTGGTGTCACCTTACAGGAGTTCTCTTTCACTCCTTGACCTAGAGAAAGCCAATCCACCAAGATGCTAACAGGGCTCCTCTTACAAGAATTAACTGTGCCTTTGACTTCAAATATAGTTTTCTTTTTTTTTTAGCTGTAACAACGCTCTTATTGTTGTGTTATTTCTGTATTGTTGCACTTTTATATTCAATTTCTTGTACATTCAGGTATTTTGAACTTGAAAATAAATAAAACATTCAGAAAGTGGAATATATTTTGGGGTGTAGAACTGTTAAGCCAAGCAACACATAATACTACAAAAAACAGTCCTCATAGTCAGTTGGGGCAAGACAAAATGAATATCACAATATATAATGACATCTGCTATTACACAAAATCACATGCTAAATAATCAATAATTGATGTTCATCACATTAAACTGCATGGTAATATAAAGTACGATAAAACTCACATCTCATTTTGTGAGATTTTTTAATTGTGTTTGCTTTTTATCATTAAGTTAGACAATAGAATTGTGTATCGCAAAAACTCAATACCATTTTATCACAATATTATTCTACTGAAAGACAAATTAAAATATTAAATTATTGCCCAGCCCTATATTCAGCACTTAAGTTACTGTCAATGGTCTGAGTCTTAGTGCTCTAGTTCGCTTTGGGTTTGGTTGTTGACTTTCACAAAATATTGATTACACTATCCTAGGCCGCAGTAATACTATATGTGAATATGTGTGATAAGAACTATTCTACTTTAATGTCAGTAAGGAAAAAGAAATGAAGGCCCACATTGAGAGCTGAGGTAAAGCATGAATACCAGGAGAGGTCGATGGGAAAACAGCTATGGGGGGATAGGGGGTGGATATAATTGCTCTGAACTACATTGATCCATGAAACACAATTATTGTAAGAAAACTCAGTGTATTCACTGTCCTTAAAACTTACTGAAGTCCACACAGGACAAATGCTGTTGTTCCAGTGGCCTTTGACAAGGAAAAATCAAAGTACAGCCATCTTAAAGTATGTAGAATAAAGGCTAATCTGTCCCCATTCAGATCCTGAAGCCGTGGTGCGTACCTGCCTTCCACTGTATCGATCCTATTTTTCTTGCTTGGATAGAGCTTTATGGACGGATGGACAGGATGCGGGAGGATCCAGACTGAGTGCCTGCAAGCTGTCTGCTTTGGGTTAAAGCTGTCAATTACCTATGATTTTGGATTGGCATTTCACTTTCATTGTACAGACAGACCCTTGCCCTCAAGAATACAGAGGCAGACAGATAGGCACGTGTAGAGTAATCTATACACACACATTTGGATGGACTACAATGTTTGCAAGAGCCTTTGCTGATAGGTCTAATCAATGAGCATGTTCGTAGGACTCTGGATGGGGATTACTGTATATCCACAACCCAGTGAACTGGACTGAGTTTTGATTGTTTTTTGGGGTGAACAGAGGGAGACTAAATGACATTCAAAATAATTATGTACGGATATCATGATAGCTGTCATTCTCTGTTGTTGTCTCCTGCAGTGGGGCTTTTTTGGCTTGCTCCCTCCTGCCTTTATCTGTGTCCTTCCCTCAGCATTAGCTAATTGGTCCTGGAAGCTGGGGAAGATGAATGAGATTGGAAAGCTGGCAGGTGAGACTCAGGATGAGCAGTGACGTCCAAATCATTCTGTAATGCAGCACTATCAGAGACACTGGCATATACTGTATATAGTTTAAGTCTTACTCAATCATGCTAGGTGCCTGAAAGCCTAATAGCTGATGGAAGTATTTGCAGAGGAAGACAGGTTTGCACACACCGGCTCATACCTGGGAGCGGCCCGGTCCTGCACTGCTGGCCACTGAGCAGCTTTGAAGGTATTTGTGAATGTGAAGGGAAAGACAGTTTTTCGTAATCAGTTTCCATGTTGCTTTTGCCCGACAGTCTATGCATTAGAACTGGTGGCCTTCCCGTCACAAGCCGGCTCCCCTCCTCCTCCCCCATATTATCTTGCATCTTTATCATCGACTCTGAAAAGACGGAGCACTGCTTGCCCCCCTGGGAACAGGAGGAGAGCTCTCACTAGCTAAAGACGCAAATGCACTGTGTTGGCTTATGCAGTCCAGCGGAGTCCACTAAGTGCTGTCTGTATCTCTAAGATATGGAAAAGACCCAGCCAGACACTATGCTGTCTCATCCTTGTCTCTGATGATATGCTGTACAGGAGAGAGGCTAAAACCTAATCCACCTATCAGGCACTGGATTGTGGGAGAGCTTGCTGCCCGTGACTGATGTGCTCGACATGTCAAAAGATGGTAGCTATAAATAAAGTGATGCTGTCCTTTAAAATTTTTAAATGTATTATTAGAGGACAATAAGAAGCTTGTTGGAAAAAGAAGGATGTCAAAATGACGTGTCATTGTTTGTGTGCAAGTAAATAGATATTTACACACCCTCACTTATTTATTTTATTTATTTGTTTTCTTCTATGTCTGAGGGCTGGAGGGCCTATTAGACGCACCGTCTGCTATTAACAATATCCTCTGTGGGTTTTTCCCAGCATGCTCAGACCTGGTCATGATGCAGCAATATCCTCCACATCTTTCTTACTCATGCTTCATGAACCTTAGACAGGATGGGAACTGTTGGAGCTAAACAGTGGTAATTCGATACAGCTGAAATCAGCATTATCAGAGGCCTGGGGGCAGATGACTGTTGTGAAGATTTAGGACAGGTATGGATCGATTACCTAAAGAGGCAATTCTAGACATCTTGAAGGGGTACAATTTCGCTGCTCATACTGTTCCCAAGGCCAAACACCTTCTGTAGCCTTAGTGAAATACTCTAAAGCTTTTCAAACCTGGACTATAATGTTGTGTTGACCAGGATATCCAGAGCAAAGCAGAACAGGCAAGATGAGTGAACTGTTGCAGAGGGGCTTGTCTGGAGCGGAGGTCTTTGACAGAGATCAGGGCAGACTAGAGCGTATTTTCCAGAGCCAAACGTCCACTCTGTCCTGCAAGCTATGACGAGATCTGCACTGTGCCGACCAAGACCACAAGTGACAGAGTGCATTACTTCCCTGGTGTGGGCACGGCTCAGCGGGAGCCACGGGAATAGGAGACAGCTACTTTTCTCTTTTAGTGATAAAAAGATAACCTGTGTGTGTGTGTGTGTGTGTGTGTGTGTGTGTGTGTGTGTGCACAAGTTTGTGCATGTCCGGCACATTACTGTGAAAGTAGAGCACGTGCTTTGTTGACTCTTTCTAGAATGTGAAGCCAAAGACTGAGTAGCCAATTCATCATTTCACATATATTTAACACTCATACTGGTTCAACAGGGCAATTTTTATGTTATAGACCAGTTTTGCATAGGCCTTTTTTTCATTACTACACTCATAACATTTTTGCTTTGAATTTTACAATGCTCAGTTTCATACTACATAACTGAGATTACACTCTGGTTTACTGTTTATGTACCAAAAAGAGACAATTTTTGCTTGTTTTGTATCAGCGGAAGGAGCTAATGAAAGGAGAAAGGCCTGAGCAGAAAAGAGAGGAAACTAGGCAGTGGTTTTTTGAAACACCATCTTATGAATATTTCAGTGGACCCGTGAATGAAAGTGCAGGGCTCCAGTTTTGCTCGCCGAGCGAATGGTGAGCCCTGTTTCTTCAGGATTAAAAATAGCAGCATGAGCTGAGCTCTGCTGAGGAGAGTGACGGACTTAGCACTGAAGTATGAATGATGCTCCCACGAAAATACTGCTTCCAGCAGCCAGCAACCACAACAACTGATCAGCCTTGTCTACAGGAATAGAAGAATCCTGTCATAATCACGCAGACTACTCTAGGTCTAATAAAAGCTTCTGATCAGCTCTCTCAAGTTAATTGAGATTGCGTTACACATGGGGAAACTGCTTACTTAATATGAGCCTAAATGTATTTTCTATCCAGTCACTGGTTATGAAAGCTAAACAGCTTCCTGCAACCTATTAAAATAATCTTTTTATCTCCATGCAATATCAAGACTGCAGATTATGCCTTATTTTCCATTTTAACATCTCTATGTGGGAGATGGTACAGTAGTGGGCCATTCAAAGTTCAACAGGCTATTTGGTAATGCATGCTGCATCCCACCCGAGTCCTCCACACAGGAAACAGGCTCATCTAGTCGACAAAACAACTGTGCAGACTAATCGGAGGCATAATGGATTCTGTGTGATGTTTCATAACTAACATAGGTTGGAATTGTTAAGTAAGTCTTCATGGACTAAGTTTCAATGTGTTTTTCCTTTTAAGTTGGCTATCACTATTGTGGCAACGTTGATGTAATTCCCCTAAAACCAAATTAGGGAAGTTATTCACTTGTACCATTTTATCTGGGTTTTTAAAACCCACAACTTTAAACTCCAAAGAAAGACACAGGCTAATCTGTAACGCTAACGTTAAATCTGTGACAAATGGCCCCACTTGCTTGTTTCTCACAGTACAGCGCCCGGAATGTGTATGTGGGTTCCTCTTAAAACAGAACGAATCCCAGTGTGTCCAAAATATCGTGAAGTGGTACATCTATTACGATATAAGTAGTAACTGTTATCAATCGCCCGCTTTACCTGTAGATGCAGTTTCCATAGCAACGGGAGGCCTTTTCCCGTCGTCCTGAAAACGATGAAATTGTTGATCCAGGTCGCCCGCCACCTCGCCGCCTCTCGGCTTCAATTCCTCACGTAGCTCGTCGAACCGGGGCGGTGTGCTCCCAAACAGGCCGTTTCTCTCATAGTCATCCCCGAACCACTTCCCCTCCGAGCCTAGCTCCTCACCGGGCTTAGCAGACATGCTGTTTTGTTGGCGAGAGGATATACTAGGCTTCTGTAACGCGGGCTGTACTGTAAATGAGCGGTGGCACCCTTGCGCTAGGCTGGATAATGGAAACAAATAACGCAACTCCTGACTGCCTTCTCTTGTGTAGATACTCGGCTTGTTGTTTCTAAATGCCACAGATAAGGCGGTCCGGTCGGGGAGCAGAAGAGGAGTGAGGTTGATTGTTTTAGTTCAGTGCTTCAACGCTGACGTCATGGTGTCCGTGTAGCTCATGGTTGGCACTTATTTGGGGCAGAGTCAATTCTGAAAGCCATTTCATCTGCGGCGTGCAAAACAAGCTAAGTATCGGACAGTGACAGTGTCGTACGCTGTCATCAAGCGATATGACGCTTTGTGATGTGAAACATGTATTCGCACAAATCAATTAAATTGGAGGCATGGCTCAAGAGTAATAGCACTAATAAACCTCATGCAAATTGCAGGTTTGGGGAATGAGAATGGAAAATGGTGGAAACTGGTATTTTATGTGTAATGTTTGATAACCGAGCGTCTAAAAAAATAACAATATATTTAAGAAAGGTTTGGCGTTCTTGTGGAGATTTGGCTTGCAGCGTGGCGCCCTCGTGTGGTAGCTCAAAGTATCAGGATTAAAAAGTTTCAACATGGCTCCCTAGCAACCAGACGCTCGTGCCTAGAAACGGACTGATGCCTGTGCCAAACATTGCTGAGCTGATCTGGGACAGACTTCGAGCAGATGTTCGCAGTTGTTATGGCCTCCGTCCTGGAAAAAATAGTTAACTTTGTTTACCATGCAAGGTTGGGTTTAACATTTCAATTTATTGAAATATTACACAACAACACATGTTAAGTAATTTAGAATAACTAACATAAGCTAACACAGCTATCTGCACAGTGGGTAACAGAACCTTAACAGCTAACGTTAGCTAGCTAAGTTAGCATCATTGTACTCATTAACTCTGTGTTTGCAAACCTAATTTATGAGCTTACAGATAAATTCAACTTTTTAAACGTTAACTTTCGATGTTAGCTTTCTGCAAGCTATAATGTTTTCATGTATGAATTAACATAGGTTAACGTTAGAAATTTAGGTTTGCTGTCCAAAAAATATGAGTTACCTCTAATATAACTGTTTGTTGTTAGCCCTTGGTGTAAAGTTAACGTTACTCGTTGCTGTCCATTTCAGGGCAGAAAGTTATGATACAGAGTGAAAAGCAAAAGCTCCGTGGTGACGAGGAGGTCGTCAAAGAACTGGTGAGTTTGAAATTCAGACTCATTACTCATGAAGAAGTACAGTATGCCTTGTTAATAGTCAATACTGCGCCATATTGTACGATTGATATGCGATAATATTTGGTTTGTTTGATTTGACTGCAGTGTAAATCTTAAACAATGGCCTCAGAGCAATAAAAAAAACCAAAAAAACTTTTAGGTTACTAAACCAAATGAAAGGCCTTCCATACTAAAGGACTCTTTCAAAGACTATTTCAAGACCGTCATTTGATTAAAAAATATACAAGTGGTTTTTCATTTACAGCCTTGCAATACAGCCTAAATAAAAACACTGACAAGGCATGGCAACATATGTCATACAGTATTATGAGGGCATGTATTAAATATACAGTGTACTATGTCATATTTATTTTCTATACTACATCCACCCCTCTTCTCTGCACAGCTATTCCATTGCAGGTGGTGATTTTTCCTTCCAAACTATGATTAATTACAAAAAATGTCATCTTGGAACATTATTATTTTCCCCAACAGTGCATGGCCAATGGAGTGTCCTATGAAAAAATAGCACAAGATGGGAGCAGCGTCAGCTCCCTGGAGGTCTTCTTCTCAGGTTATCCCCGCATGGTCGGGCTTTCCTTCTTCCCCAGGCTCTGCCAGCTCACTGTAGTAGGCCAGAACATAAGCCACATTCAAGGCCTTGACTGCTGCCCTCTGCTCCAGGAGCTCTGGCTGGTCGAATGCCGACTGACAGTGAGTTTGCCACGCTGATGATAACTATAATAAGAATAACTGGTTCCATTGATTACAATAATTACCAATTCTTAGATTCATTAGGGTTCATTATAGCTGATTTTGCGATTTCAACTTTGTTTTATTGCACAGGTTCTTAAACCTTTTCAGACCGTAACCACAATTTTGGGTCACAACCCACAGTTTAAGAAAAACTGTATTAGTGAACCCTAGACACATCTAATTTGCTCTGCCTTCTCTATATTGCAGGGAATATCTGGACTACAGAATTGCCTTCAACTACATAAACTATACCTATATGATAATCAAATCAGTGAAATTGAGAATTTGGAGTTGAATATCAACCTACAAGTGCTGTGGCTCAACAACAACTGCATAACTCACATAGAGGTTTGGATTCTGAATTGTTTCCCCCTCCCTCAACAACTACAGTTGAAGGGAGAATCTATCTATCTATCTATCTATCTATCTATCTATCTATCTATCTGTCTATCTGTCTGTCTGTCTATCAGTTTTTATGTTTATCATACTGTACACTAGCCTATGTACGTTATTTTTTAATGTGTGAGATTGATTTTGCTCGCCAAGAACTACTACAGTGTTATTACTGTGTGTGTTTTGTCTAAGTAGCATGCTCCCATTTTTGATCAGATGTCTCGTTTGTGTTTTTTCCTAAAGGGGTTGAATACTCTTCAAAAACTGAAAGAACTAAACCTTGCTGACAACAATATTGAGAAGATTGGTATGTTTAGGAACTGTTTACTTTTTTTCTGCCAAGTTAGATTGTTATTGAGTTGTTTTGAAAAAAAAATAATTGAATCATTTGTTAACTCCTTCTAAGGTCATAGCTTTGATCCTAATGTCAACCTTCAAAACCTTAATCTGTCTGGGAACAAGATCAGCTCCTTTAAGGTAAGACAGAAAAAAATGTTTTCCACATTCCTTCTTTAAAAAGTTTTCTTGTTTATTATATAAAAAAAGTATTATTAAAATCCTTGGTCTTAAAAGAGAGTATTTCAAAATTCTTGTGAAATGTCAGGGTCTTGACCAGTTCAGATTTTTAATTCATTTCTGCAGTAAGCTGGGTCCACTGCTCTGTGACAAGGCCTTCACTGAAGTATAAAGCGACATAATTTCTTTTTTTTTTTTTATTCCAGATAGAGTGATATGCAGTCATGATTGCATCTGTTTAAAAAATTCATCACTCTGATAATCACTCTGATCTGTGTGGAATCTTAAAAAGACTATGTTGGTGATTTTGATATGTGGGCTTCATTTACATTTTCTTTAGTATTTTAGACATATAGCCGGCGCTCTTATCCTGAGCAGCTTATAGAGAGTCACTGTCTTGGTCAAGGACACTAGAGGTTTTGTGAGTCTTGCCTTGATGGGAGTTAATACCTCAAATCTTATTCATCTTCTTGCAATCCACCTTTTTGTCCCAACTCAGCCTTTGCTGTAAAGAATTAAATTATAGTCATTCAATGGATTCAGTGCCTAGTATATTGCTACAACTGTGGATTCAAAGATGTGCTGCTTTTAAGTGTTTTTCAATTCGTCAAAGTCTCTGCTCTCTTTGTCATTATGATGTGACAATTCTTCTTTAGCTGCTGAGTATGGAAAAAAAAGAAGAAAGGAAAAGACAATTTCCAGAAGGAGTGTTTGACTTATTGAGCCATGTAAATGGCATGTGTCCAATTTGTATGCTTCCTTTGCAGCGTGCAATCAACAAGTCTGGGATTGCGGGTAGTTCGTTGAACACAATGCACCAATTTGAGTTTTCTTTTCATCCGTTTTGCCCACAGAAGTTGCCATCGTAAAACTCCCCATCATGCATCTATGCTCTATGATTGATTCGGCATATTGTAACATAAAACTCATGTCTGTCAAGTGGTTGCCAGATCATTCTTCTGCCTTCTGACAGCCTAAGAGAGAAAAAATATTCCAAACAATTTTCTCTTGGAGGCAGTGCAATAAAATTCTGACTTCTATGATTGCTACATCTGTAGGCTCTTATACAGTCAAACATAAATGTAAAGGCTTGATTCATTCTTGAGGAACAGTAGTGCTTAGAGATGAAATAGCCCCTACCAACAAACTAGCCTGTCTCCTCTGTGGTTGTTGTAATAGGAGCTGACCCTCCTGGCCCATTTACCTCACCTGAGAGAGCTGGGACTGAAGGACCCCCAGTCAACCCCAAACCCAGTGTGTCTGCTGTGTAACTACGCCACACATGTCCTTTACCACATGCCAGGCCTCCAGCGACTCGATACCTATGACGTCTCAAGCAAGCAAGTGAAGGAAGCAGCTGAGGTATTGAGAAGACCAGTAGGGTCTAGAGTAGAGAATACAGTTTTTCTGGCCCTTCATTTGAGTATTCCATTCCATCCTATCTATACAGTATGTTTGGCCTGCTAGATTTTTAGCATACTCTGCTTTCCCCTCCCAGTCCACAGTAATGAAGAAAATGATGTACTACAACATGCGTGTCCGCACTGCTCAAAGGAACCTAGCAGAGACCCAGGCCAGTCTGATGGAGCAGAAGAAGACTCTGTTGCAGTTACCTGAGGAGTGCATCAGGACACTCAATTATGCCCTCAAAAATGTATGTACAATCCTGGAAATATGTGCAGATTAGTTATTTAGGTGTCATCTTCAGTTGCAGCTTTGTTTAAAGTTGACATACATTTTAATTGTGACCGCTCCCAGCTGGAGTGTGAGCTCTCAGAGGTGCAGGCCAGTTGCAGGACGTCTGCCCGCACATGTGAGGATGGAGCGTCCGCGCTGATGAAAGGTTCAGTGGACAGCGGTGACGTATCCACTGACATCAGCCGCGATCCCACCTTAGAGCACAAAATGCTCAGCAAGATGGAAGCGCTGAGGGAGAGGCTGAGAGTGTGGAGCAGGAGACTGGAGGAGTGAGTTTGTGTATTTGGAGAAGATACAGAGAGAATTTAGCAAGTCTTTTTGGAATTCAATCTCATACCTTTCTGTACACATAAGCTTCTGACCAGTAAAGCATACTCTATGCTCTCTCTTTCTTCAGGATTGAGGCGTGGTATGAGCAGGAATTGGCCCATGCCACAAACAGGAAGGAGTATATGGTCCACTTTCTGTTAATGGAGCTGGAGACTGTTGGAAATATTCGTTTTGAAGAGGGCTGTTCCACAGACCCCTGGTATTTATTGTGGCATTATTATAGTAATTATAACTAAAAACACCATGGAACTTGAGATTAGAAATGTGAAATCAAATGCAGAATTCACTCTATAGTTTTTTTGTTATGTGCCCAACAGGTTTATTCCCTGTTACGACCTCCTGCTGTCCCGTTTCTCTGCCACGGACTACAAGGTTCACGGCATCACTGGCATCAAGATCAATCGTATTATCCGCATCCACAACCGTGCTTTGAGGCTTTGTTTTGAGGACAAACTTCATACCCTGTTAGCCAGTGAAGAGTCTGCTGTGTTTTCACAGTGAGTGAACTGTAATAAAAAAAAAAAACAGAGTTATTTATCAGTGGGTTAACAGACATTTTAAACTGTGTATTATCATCAGCACTGTAGCAATGCGGTTAAAAGTTATGTCTTCAGTATGACCAACTGGGAGCATGTTATTACAAGACAAAATGGTACCCAAAATGAAACCTTGTGGTAATAGCTACAAGACATCTGTTTGAATTTAATCTAAACTTTGCCAGCAGGAATTACAAGCGCTGGCTGGAGTACCTGTTCTACGTATCTGACCCTGAAAGAACCGGTGAGAGGAACGAAACCCTGTACATTCCAGAGGAAGGCTTCAAAACAGCAGAAAAGTATAAGGTATGTATATTACTACAACAGCTCCAAGTTTTTTTTTCCCCACAGCGTTTTTATGCTACTGCACTGTGAGCATCATGAGGAAAATTCAGGGCAGTCAGTCACATGTGAGACTCTATACCTGTGAACTTTTAATTTTTATTACAATGAACAGCATTTGAGAAAATAATTTTCTACAAATCATGTCTGTTGTTTATTGAGCAGAATCTAATTAATTAAAGAAGGAAGTAAACTCCCAAACCTTCCTCTCGTATTCAGAAAGAACTACACGTCATCGCTGTAGGACTAAACAGAATCTATACTTGATTTTGTTTTCACATGAGCTCCAAATTTTGCAGATTTTTACCATGTTGTCTTTGTACCAGGCCTTGGGAAGAGAGAGTGCTGTACCCTTATCCAACAGCCTGAGTGTGACTGAACAGCCCAAGATTGAGTACACGCTGCGTCAGGCCAGCCAAGGCAACTCCAAGCAAAGTGTGGACAGAATCCCCTTCAGACACGGTCTGTGAGTTCTGCTCATCGCATCCTTATATTCCTCTCTTGTGCTGTGTTCTTTTGTTGAATAACTGAACTGGTATTTATTTTTGCTTGTAGGTCAGATCATCGTTTCCAAAGTGTTTCTGGGCCATAGCCTCCCCGTCCGACAAGGAGAGCCAGTGGACAGCAGCAACTATCCCAAAGCCCAGTCTGTGTATCGCAATATGAACACTAAGTGCAGAACTATGATGAGCGAAGGTATATGTCAAAAGATATAAATTGGAACCGTTTTTCACTGAACATTGCACAGTGACATTGCACTTCTGTGTGTTTTTCATTCAGAGAGACCTAACTCCTCCAAAACACACAGTGGTCCTGAGTGCAGTCCCAGACGGAGACAGTGGTTTGTGTTTGACCGTGAGCTGGTCTTGCCTGAGTACATCATTGACTTTGAGTACATCGCCACGGTAATGAATTCAAAGGTTAAAGTGCTCAAAAACCTTCCTCAATGTTTGCAAATTCTTGTCATATTTTAGCTCAGTTTTTCCCACACAAATGATCTGTTCAATTTCTTCAGTGACCTTTGTTCTTCATCCTCAGATCCAAATCTATCAGTATATAACCTTGGATAAATCAAAGCATTTATTGTCTAAAAAGAGATTGTAGAAGAGCTGAATGTGGAAAATTACTAAGATCCTGGTCCATTACCAACATATGAAGAACTTAGTACTATCCTAATATCAAAAAATTAAAGATGCAAGAGCAAATTATTTCTCTGAGCTAATCTCTGCCAATCAGTATAATCCCAAGATCTTGCTTAGTACTACTGATCGCCTTGTTATCCCTGCTTGCCCTGGTGTCTCTCAAATGCTGAATGTGAAAAGTTTTGTAACTGTCTTTTAAGATAAGATTGAGGACATCAGGTCTGGGATTTCCCACCCCATTTTCTTTACTGATGTATCCTGTCTTCATCTAGATACTCTGAGTCAGTTTAGGCTAATCTCTCTTAAGGAATTAATAGACATTTTAGACCTAGATTATAGACCTATTTCACTCATGGGACTGTCTTCTAGCCCCTCCTTGACAGCAGCTCTCTGTCCTCTGGCTCTGGTTGTCTGTGTCCCTGAATGCTTTAACACTGCTTGTGTTCAGCCTCCCCAGTATTGATCCTTCTGCTATTGCTTCTGCTATTTCGAAATTACCTTTCATCTTTAAAGTAGTGGAAAAGCTTTTATCAAGACATTGCTGGAAGTTTTGGAAAGTAATTTCATACTTGAAAAACTCCAGTCTGGTTTCCGGCAGCAGCACAGCACTGAAACTGCCCTTGTCAAGATTGTAAATAATATCCTGATATACTTGTGTTAATGCTGCCTGACATTAGTGCTGCATTTGATACTGTAGACCATGCTATTCTCACTGATAGATTGAGGAAGTGCATTGGTATTTCAGGGTCCGCTGTTTTTTTTGTTTTTTGTTTTTTACTCATTTTTATCATTTTTGCCTTGTCTATTATTACTTATTACTTACTACTTGTTACTTATTCCATTTGTTTTAAAAACTATTTATTTTGCTTTATTGCTGTTTTACCTCATTGTTCTTCCTGTTTTATTATCTGTCACTTTGTAACTTTGTTTTAGAAAGAGCTCTATAAATAAAGATTATTATTATTATTATTATTATTATTATTATTATAAACAACAATACACATGCTTTTTGGCTTTTCAACAGACAAAAATACTACTTTAAACCTTTTGATATGTGCTATGTTATTAGGACCACGGCACAGATGAACCTCCTCCCAATGATATCAGCCTGGACAAGGAGGTCCTCAACATGGAGCCCATGCTGAAACCACGGCCCAAGATGTTGAGCCTGGATGAGAAAATTCTGCTTAATGTGGCCAGAGCCAACGTACTCAGTCAGATCACTGTAAGGATTTGGGCCTTTAAACTGAGAGTCTGATTTTGAAGCTATATCATGCACTCACAATGAATTTAGCACTTCCCTGAGTTATTGCTGATGTGTTGAACCTCCAGGTGCTGAACCTCCATGGCAACAGTCTGAACAAGCTGAAGGAGATTTCCTGCCTGACGGCTCTGCGGCATCTTACCATCAGCTTCAATGAGTTCACACGCCTGGATGACATCTCACACATGGTGAGAGTGAGAGAAGATAATGAAATTACTGTGCTGAAACTACATACTGTGTTTAAAGTCACAAGGGAATGGCATTTCGATTGTGTCTTGCTTCTGTAATGCAACATATTATCGGTTGAAGCAAGATGCTAGGATGGGAAAGGAGGGACTGTTCAAGATTAGGCAGTTTGGAGAAACGCAGTGTAACTTGGTGTAATTGGTGAAGCAATCCACTGTGAAAAGTTTTGTGCATAATCTTGAACTGTCAAAAATTCCAGATTTGTCCAAATGAATAAATTACAGTTAGTGGGACGCAACTATGGTGTACTATGTTGTACACTGTACCATGTTGCCACTCTTGTGACTTTGAAAGTTGTGAAGTTGCAGGTTTTATATGATGAGAGTGGCTGAGGGGGATTTTTCAAAAATCTGACAGTATTGTTGGGATTTTTATGTATATGTACTGGTACACAATGAAGTAACCACTAAAAATATGTTTACCAGGAAGTAAAAGGATTTTGATATAAAAATAAAATACATTGTTAAGTGGAGAATTGCCGAACAAGGGGAAAACGTTTTTGTTTTTTTATTTCACTGTGACTTTAACAAGCATTTCCTGTGTTGTTGAAATTCCAGCCCAACCTCGAGTTTGTGGATGCTAGCTTTAACCACCTAGTGACCCTAGACGGGCTGAGGGGGCTGGGACGGCTGAAACAGCTGGACTTGCGTTGGAACAAGCTGACCAAGGCAAGGGAGGAGATGGCTGTGCTGAGAAAACACACGCCTGCCCTGCTGAAGCTGGACACCCGACACAACCCCTGGCACCGGGTACGTGCTGTGAGCGAAAATTAATCAAATCTATAAATATGATCAGGTTTAGGTTCAACAGTATTATCAATGACCTGAAATGAATGACACTGCATAAGACACAGTGGGTTGATACAGTGAAGCTGCTCTTCTTCTTCCAGCCGGAGTCAGTCAGGATGACAATACTGGGCCGTCTCATGACCCTCACACACCTGGATGATGTGCTGGTAGCAGAGGAGGAGGCTGCTGCTGCTGTTCAGATGGCTGCTGGGTCCAAAATTAACCAGGTTAGGAAATACACAGGTCACTTTGCAGCATGTGTGGATGGTTATATCTGTGGACAACAATTGTGAATATGAATTTCAATTCATATGAGCACAAGTATAGAGAAAATATAATATCCCACTTTTTCATATTTCATATTCCTGTAGAATTTCCTGTAGGTGTTGGGGGTAATTTTGGTTTTGAGACCCAGGTTTGCTCCTGGTCCTGGGCTGAGCAACTAGGGGCTGAGCAACTAGGCCAAATGATGAATTTCTCTTGTATGTGTATTTTTCTAACTGTGGGGAAAATTTTAAGTTGTAAAGGAGACAGCGTATATTTTTGATTGATTAGTAACATGCTCCAGTGAAGGACACAGTAGGTGACAATCTGGTACGGCTGTAATTCAGTCAGACCTGTTGACACTCTGGTTGCAGGCGTCTCTTCTGGCTCACTCCCGCACCAACAGTGAACGTCCCCGCAGCCTCAGCCTGCTTTCAGCAGCCCAGCTCCTGTGTCAACTCAGTCCAGCACCCTGGGGCCTCAACAGAGAGCTGGAACCAGGCTGGACTGCAAAGGTGAGCTTTGTCCACAGCTAACTTTCTTCACTGTACAAGCAATGCGGGCATGTTGGTTTCTCTGTGAAGGAGTGATTACAAAGGTACATCTGCCTACTTATTAAAGAGAAGTTTTTAGGAAAATGCTACCTCCAGGGGATGACAGGTACATGATACTGATAATATGGCAATTTATTTATTTATTTATTTTATATAAGAATTTATTTTTCAAAACTCTCAAAATTCTCACATTTTGTGTGTCTGTGTGGTTTGCTTAGAATTTCCTCAATTTGAAAATGAAAAAATTTATGGATTCGGATCTGTTCCGAGCACTGATGATGAAAATCAGTCATGAGGCCAAATTGTGGCTGTAATCAGCATAAAAGTCACATCCACAGTAAATTTTCCATTGTTCATAAGTGTTTTCAGTGACTATAATTTGGAGTCGACAAGTGTTGATTAGAGAGTTTGTCCACTCATAGAAGTTGATATGGCTCTGGGCTGGGTGTTCAAAACGATGAAGTGTTAAGTTAACTCTGATGAAACTGATGGGTGTGGACTAATATTAACACTGGCATAGTGTTCATTTTTAACAATGACAATTTTGCTGTGTACCTGCAACTTGATTTGTTGACTGGTTAAAACACTTTTTCCCCTAAGAAAAAAAACCTTCTGTAAAGCCCCCTGTAATTTGGATATTGCAGTAGTCAATGCTGTGATTTCATTATTTTTACAGAAACAACAAGGTTCACCAGCAGCTGCTTTTGGAAGTAAACTATATAAACTATAGCAAGACAAAGCAGCCTTCTTTGATTACAGGCTTTCCACAGTGGTGCTTGATTTATTTAGCTCTGTTGAATCATCATTTTAGAGATACTTCAATACATAAAATCTTACAAACTGCGTCTTTAATATTGTATACATTTTGAATTCAGTTGTGACCTCTGACTTTGGAGCAGATCACAGCCCTGAACCTGGACAGTCAGAAGATTTCCAAGCTGACCAATCTGGACAAGCTGGTCAACCTGCGCTGGGCCTCCTTCAATGACAATGACATCTCTAAAGTGGAGGGGCTTGACAACTGCCTGCACCTGGAGGAGCTTTCCCTCAACAACAACTGTATCAGCACACTGGACGGTCAGTCACACTCTCAATTTGAGCATGAAAGTGGAGACATTACAAAACGACATTACAGAGAGGAAGGGCAACAATTCAACACCGATGTTATTCAGAACCCTGTTGGTTTACAGTAGAATCACCTGTAAAATAGATAGATAGTGATTTTGTCTCTCTGTGTTTCCCATAGGACTGTCAAAACTGCATTGTCTGAACAGGCTGAGGGTGAATGGGAACCAGCTGTCCTGTCTGAATGCCTCAGTCCTGGACCAGCTGCCCAACCTGCACTTTCTGTCGGTGGAGAACAACTATATCAGATCCATGCATGGGATCCAGAGGGCTCGCTCCCTCCTTGAGCTCTACATCGGCGGCAACCACATTTCTACCACACGAGACATCTACTATCTGAAGGTGAGTATCTGATGAAAAAAAAAAAAAAAAAACGCACACTCTGACCTTGAAGATAAATTAGGACCGTAGGTTTTTCAATTTACTTGCTTTTTTTATAGTATTGTCTGAGAAGATATACTTTTCCTTTTCTACAGGGACTGACAAGCCTCATCATTCTGGATCTTTATGGGAATCCTTTAGTGGAGAAACTGGAAAACTATCGGATATACGTGGTGTTCCAACTGCCCTCCCTAAAAGCACTGGATGGGATTGCGGTGGTATGCGTCAATAACCACAACCAATATAACTGATCAAATGTTGTAGTGGTGGTAATATAATGAGTTTTTATCCCACAGTTAATGTTGAAAGACCTGGTTGTTTTCTGTAGGAAGTGACTGAGTGTGAGAATGCAAAGGATGTGTTTGGGGGACGACTCACCCCTGACATGGTGGCAGAGAAGCTGGGCCACTCAAACTACTCAGACATTACCAACCTCACCCTGCAGTCCTGCTCTATTAGGTAATGACCTGGCTCAGTAGACATCTAAACACGACACACAGGCAAGAGCGGAAATGAACGTGATTGTAATTTTTCATTATGCTGAAAAGTATCTACTAATAACAGTGAGGTACAGGTGCCTCACTCAAATTGAGAGACAAGGCTAGTAAAAAAAGCGGTTTCCTCTCCCACAGGATGGTGGACCTGGCTCCAGCAGACCTGTTCCACAACCTGCGCAGCGTCAACTTTGAGCACAACAATCTCACCTCCTTCTCGGGCCTCATCTACCTGCCCAACATCAAGGTAATTAGACTAAATGTCACAACTCAGCAGGCTGGCTTGAAATGAGGGATTGGGCCTTGGACAAATAAATTATTTCCATTCTCTTTCTTGCAGGCTCTGTGTCTGAATCATAACCACATCGAGTCCATCCTGCCCAGGCAGAAAGCCCAGGCCCACCTGACTAACAGACAGATACTTTACCACAAAGTCAACTCCAGTGGCTATGGCCAGCAGAGCTCATCCAAAGGCAACAGGTACAGACACAGTTCTCATTCGGATGTGACAAAGAGGCTTTCCAGAAAAAACTGAGACCTGCCAGTTTATTTCTCTGTTTCACATTGTTGCAGCTGTGTGTGGAGTATGGACTTTGAATTGAATTTGCAGACTGCAACCATTAGGGGGCAGCACTGACCAGCACATATTTTACTTTCTCTTGACAATGAAGATTTTTGTCAGACTAGTTGAAGTGCTGGAGGGCGCGAGGTCAGTGTCATAGCAGCATCAGCAGTACTATTTTCCATTTCTCTTCACAAAATAGAAAATTTCAATGGAGGCAATATTCCAACTTTTTGAAGAATTTATCCCTAAAATAAATTGAAAAATTTTAATTTTCTGTATTTTTGGTGTATGTTGTAAAAATGTATTTTACAATTGCATTTTCCTATTGTAGAAAGCAATAGATAAAGTGGATGTCATAAGCATTGCACCGACTGCCAAGTGTTTGTTTGCCCTGGCTGTGATTGCCTTGAGTTGGTCTGCACCTGTGAGGCCCGACCAGTTAAATGAGGCAGCGGGGGGAGAAAGAGCTGCTCATTTAACCACAGAGGCAACAAACCGTCAGAGCTCCCATTCTGTGACTGTGTTTAAGGGAAGCTGGAACCACGGACAGCCTGGAGCCACTGATGGGCAGCCTGGAGGTGCTGCATTTGAGTCACAATGGCATCTCCAATATGGCCAATCTGCAGCTCAGCAGGCTCACCAATCTTAAAGCACTCTTCCTTCAAGGTACGTGTGGGCGATGTACCACCCCTCCCTTACAAAGCCTGTGAAAAGCGCAGTGTATAGAGCCTGTGAAAAGGCAAGCACAGAGAGCAAAGTCTTCCTCAGACCTTAGGCCAGGTGGGAGATGAGGCTTGAAGAAAAGAAAGACCGACTTCCTTTTCAACTGCATTTGATGGCTTTTGATTGTGTTTTGCTTTATCGGGGTGATTTGCCCCACAAAGCTGACCTTACTTGTCTGGTCTTGCTTTTTGCTTAGAAACTTTTCAAATATGTCTCATCATTTTGGTGCTCTTTACACAAGGAGTAAATAACACATACCCTGCAAATTTTTATATTACCTTAAAATGCTGACATTTTCACACTGTTTGAGGAATGCCATTTTACTTTTCCATTTCATTTTTAGAAAAAAATAGACTCCAGATATTTAGTTCACATTATTCCACCTCAATCTGGTACTTTCTTATTTTTTGAGATTTGCCCTTTCTCCAGGTAACGAGATCAGCCAGGTGGAGGGCTTGGAGGGCCTTTACCGGCTCAGAGAGCTGGTGCTAGACAGGAACCGGATCAAGGTCCTGACGGAGAACTCCTTTATAGCCCAGAATGTCCTGCTAGAGCTGCACCTAGCGGAGAACCGCATCCGGGAGCTCAACCATCTGGAGCCCCTGACTGAGCTCCGCAAGCTGTTCCTCGGCATGAACAAGCTACAGGTACTCCAGCCTGGATCTGTGCCTATGTATTGAGGTTTTCATTAATGAGAGGAATTCACTTACACCATGCTGATTTCCTGAGGAGACTACCAAGGTCACAGTCGGCTTTTGTATAGCTTTTGATTTACCACTGACTTTTTACTGTTTGATTCATATGCAAAATGTGTCAGATGTTTGAGAATGTATTTTATTCAACCTACAGCGGTATTACTTTCCTCTGCGTTTGCAAACTAAGACATGAAACATAGTAATCATGAGTCGTTACCACCCCACTGTGGCATGCATGAGGTAGTATTAAGGAGAATCAACTTTGATTGAAGGTCAGGGCTTTATGTGTGAAGAGAGAGAGGAACAATCAAGGCAACGTGTAATCAGCTTCTCAGTCTACATCTCCTTCTCACCCCGGGCGAGTGATTTGCACTTTTGTTTCCAGTTGCTTCTTTCTTAATGTTTTCATGCATTCAATTAAGGCATAACATACAGCAATCATCCCAACACACCAGTCATCGCAATGAGGGGCTTCTTTGAATCACGGCCAAGTCCAGTCATAAACCTGGGGATGAGAGAGACACCCTCATGTCCCTTTGCGTGCCCAAACTCTCTCATGAGATTAACGAGAGCTCACACGTGTAATCTCCCCCATCAGCTGCTTCTATCCTCGCTACACCAAAATTATGGAAAGGTTCAGCCATAATGCATATGTCTCCGTGATCAACACACAGCAGGTCACCACCAGTGGGAGAGAAAAGTAAAAAAAAAAAAAAAAAAAAGGGTAGGCAGGGAATGAAAAATAACTGGGGCACTATTATTTAATCTCTGTTTCTCTACTTTCCGTAGGACATCGCAGATCTTGAGAAACTAGAAGTGCTTCCCTCACTGACTGAACTATCTGTTGTTGGCAATCCTGTGAGTATTACCAATGTGTGTCTACCTCAAAGTACACAATGAGGCCTTGTGAACTGATATAGATTTTTTCCATGATTACCTGTAGGTCTGTTAATTGAATTGACTCCACTAGCTGTTGGTGGAGGTCACAATGTTCTTTGAACTCTTTTTCACTTACAAAAAAATTATCAAAAGCATGCTCACGGGCTCACTTTCTCACTTACGCAAACCAAAACACTAACCCAGTGCAACTCTGTGGTTCTAAATTAAGCGATTACATGATGGGCCGTCTGCTGTGCCTCAAACTGGCCGGCATCAGAGACAAATCCGTTGACCAAATGGCAGGGCACGATTGGCCCGGGTACAGCACCCATCTGGAGCTCATGGATCAGGCCTGTGCAGAGCCCGCAGCCCAGGGCCTCCCTGTCATCCGTGGGGCCATGCTCAGCTGTGGTAGCCTGTTTACCCCACAGCGCCCATCCCCCTTCTCTTCCCATAGGGGGCTTAATCCTGCCAGGGGGTAGAAGCCAACAGCCACCCTCGAGACAATACCTCCTGCTGTCGACCGCATGAGATCACTGCTTCACCCGTGTTCTCTAGCCAAATTCTGTCTCCTCCTCTCAGCTGCACATCCATTGGCACGCACTCCTCGCTCGATCACAGCAGTGTCCTGCAGGAACACGCAGTTCTGTGACTGGACAGGCTGGGTGTGCACCCCGGCCAGAGGGTGCCCTCAGCTGGGCAGGGAGAAGGGAACGGCTATCTGCAGCTATCAGCTGGGTCACTGGAATAGCTGTTGGGAACATGGTCTCCGGGGGTTGGGGGCCTCAGGGAGGTGCATGGGACCCACATAGCATCACACTCACACCAGATGTCTCAGGACAGGCTTCATTCAGGCTCCATACATGCTTTTGCTTGATGATAGTTAGGGTCAGTGTAAGTTATTTCCAGGTTGTTTCATTGGACAGGTGTTTGTTTTTTTCTCCCAGGTGGCCCGGCGTTCCCTCCACAGGCCAACAGTAGTGCTACGTCTCTCCAGGTTGCAGGTGCTGGATGGAGTGATGGTCACCCTGGAGGAAAGGACGAGGGCTGAACTCCTCTGTACAGAGGCACCAGTGAGAACTTACACATGCATATACACACACTCAGAAACACACTCAGAAACATATGCACACATACATATATATCAAAAATGTATGTTTTTATCCTCAGCCATGTTGGAGAAAGTCATTCATGCTTTTGTATCATCCCGATTAGACTCCCTTTACACCTGCTTCAGTCAAAAGTCGATCTCTCATCTTCAGTTTGTATAGAACGTGAGCAACTACGATTTTAACTGCTGCTAAACGCAGAGACCATATTGATACCAATTCTACCATATTTACACTGGTTGCAGTCAGAGCTAGAATTGATTTTAAGATCTTACTCATTAGTTTTACAGCCCAGCAAGATCTGGCCCCTAGTTAGATTACAGACTTGTCAACCCCCGATGAACCAGAGTGCAGCCTGAGACCCTCTGGCAAGGCTGATGGTTCCTCGGTCTGCACTCCAGTCCAAAGCTGACAGGGCGTTCGCCATCAGGGCAACTAGATTGTAAAACGACCTGCCTGAGGAACTCAGGCTTGCTAGAGCCATAGCATCTTTTAAAACTATGCTTAAGACTAATTTTTATAGACTGGCTTTTATGTGATGATTTATATTGATTTGTTTTTTATTCTTTTTATTCATTTTTATCTTTTTTACTTCTTTTGTTTCCTTGTTAGTTATCTTTATTTTATTTCTTCTGTTTTTATGTGAAGCACTTTGTAAATTCTGTTTTTAGATAAGTGCTATATAAATAATTTATTATTTTATATTATTATTATTATTATTATTATTATTACAGTCATAGAGGTACTCTCTGTGTCTGTAATAATAATAATAATGATAATAATAATGATAGTAATAATTAGCTCTTGGATACTGGAAATACATTCATTAATGTAAACTTCATTTATGTACCAGATTTCATATACAGTTTCAGGAAAAACTAACTGCATTTAAAACTAAGAAAGAAAAAGAATACATGAAAAATATAAAATATAAAAACAGTGAAAGCAGCAGACACTTTATTTATTACATTTTACTATATTACGATATAATGCTAAGGAAAAAATAGATGTGCATTGACAGATTAAAAATACATGCAATATAGAACAGAGAGAGTTATGATACTGTATCATGTATTGTGTCGTGAGTTGTTACAGAAGTACTAGAGTCCTGCAGCGTTCTACAACAGTTTGCAAAAAAGGAAGCTCTTATCTCTATATAACTCTTATGTGACTGACCTAAAAATCAACAAAGGCCTCGTTTATGTAAAAGCCCATAATGGGCCTTATCATGTGAAATGCAATCCAACTGGAAATCACACAGTGGACAGAGAGACAACAACCAAACAGCAGCCACCAAAAAAAAACAAAAAAACATGGATCAAACTCTTTCAGTCTGACTGATTTGATGTCCACGTAACGAGAGAGCAGGGCAGTAATGCTCCTCCAGCTCTGAATTAAAAGCAGCCTAAGCCTGCTGGCTTCATCCTGCTGATTAGATGAAATGTGCCCGGCCGATAATGCACCAGTGGATTTACCCCCTATTAGCCAGGTCAACACGACCCCCTCTGCTTGTTAATAGTAGATGTGGGAACGACAGAGCAGAGATCCTGGGCTTTCTCATTAAAAACATAAACACACAACCTCCCCCACTGACCCCCATATCCCTGTCAGTTCAGCCATATGCCTAGGCCTGCTTCTGTTTTTTTGTTTTAATTTGAACAGTGTTATTGATGAGTAGTCATTATCATTCCCCTGTAAGATGCTTATATATCTGGAACAACAGCAATTTAATCATCCGTACTCTTTCCACGGGTGTGGGTGCAGTGGACACACAGTGATGACAATGGGAGCCATAGGAGGCAGGAGACATACAAACCGTTACAGGGCAAGGATACACATATCAGTAGGCCAAAGACCTTGAGTGAACAAGAGATCATTCTATCACATTATCTGAATATGTGCTCATCCTCTCCAGCTCATTCCTGCAGTATTAACTCTGCCTCCCTTTCCCTCCTTATGTGATATCTCTCACATAGCCATACTCCCAGTGCCCCGGGGCTTCTGTGCCTGCCATGGATTTAAGCCTACCTGGACTGCTACCCCTCATGTCTCGTAACACCCCTCTAAGAGGAATGGGTCTGAGTGGAGGACTGCAGAACTTCTTGGTGCATGACATCCTGCCGTGTAACGCGGACGAGGCCCAACCTCATGACGTATCCAAGTGTGAGTGTGACACTTCTACTCCCACAGCTCATGATGAGTGTCTTGATATATGATTGGGCATAACACCAAGCTGTAGAGAAGCACTGTATAGCCTATTTTGAAATGGGGAGAGGGAAGCTGACTTTTCAGTGCTATGATATACCGATAGCGAAAACTGTCCAGAGAGTGCATGAGGTCAGTCTCTGCATGGGATTATTTAAGTTCTATGATCCCTCCACTCAACATTTGACACTCTTACCCTGGTCCAGGCACTCTAATCCACACCACTGTGTTGATTCCCAATCTCAGATAAGAAGCACAAACACGGTAGCGCCGCCCGCAGTAGCCAAGCAGAGATCACCTTCAGGCACATGAGAAGAACAGGGAGCAGCCTGCCAACCACAGGTCTCCTCGCTGATGGAAACAGAGTCATCATCACTTACCCCAATCAGGAGCAAGACAGCAGGTCGGTAAAGCTCAAGAGATTTGGGTTTCTGTGATTACGTTTCTTTAAAATATTAGAGATCTGTGCAAAAGAAGATACAATACACTGTTTCCTCACACATGTTGTTCTATTGCAGATTCCCGAATGGTGCTGCTCCTAAACCCCCGCCCATGTAGCGGCCCTGGGAGGAAAGCCTTGGTACCAAGAGGTGGAGCACACTGATGCTCGTTGTTAATACAAACCAAAGGCGAACACATGTGCAATAGCCATGACTGTAGCTATCTAACTGCCTTACATTTTATTTTGTCATAGACTTTTTATGTACTGCCACCATGGTACATGTGGTGGTGCCCGTGTCTCTCAGTGTGTAGACACATTCTTGTGAACACCATAACTCAAGAACAATACATGATAGAAACGTCATGCTTCAACCACAGGTTCCCCCTACAGAGTAGATGATCTGATTAGATTTTGTGCCTCGCTGCATACATTTGCATATTAATGAGGAAAAATGGCGAGACATTAGGCAGCACAAGTGCCTAATGTCTTGTTTTCTGACTTGAAGACAGAAGACTTGCTGTGGACTTTTTAAAAAATGTCTCAATGTACATGTTAATGAGTCATACATTGCTGCTTTGCTGAATTCTGGTTAAAACTGCTGGGGCCATGCAGTACATCCCTTGTAAATGCGTGTATAATGACTATGACTGCCATTTTCTATCCACATATGTGGATCACTAACCATGGTAATCTGAGGATGAGAGGTTTTGGTGTCATTTCCACTGCTATCCCATCCTTGCCCCTAAACAAGTGAAAAAAAAATACCCACAGATGCAAGGGCGTGTGAGGCTGGCATGCTGCGTCCATCGGGTCAAATGGATCCCCAACAAGTGGATAATCCAGCTTTAGCACACCTCTCTGTGGACAATAATCTGCAGTCACTCAGATAAAGATGTAATCTTGAATGAGGTCCAAATGGATTGCAGAGATTGTCAGTTTCATCATGTTAGCCTCTTTTCAAAAAGCCCACCACGATTTCCCCACTAATGGGCAAACTGCATGTGTAGTAACGGGAAATGAACCAGTCACCTACTCCACTTGACTGTTTGGATGACGTTAGTTCTGCAGAATATGACATTATAATCCCCCCTGTCTTCCTGTCAGTCTAACCTTGTAGTCATGTGGTTAACACAAACACCAGTCCGAGCCATACTGCGAGCCAAACTGCCTTAGTCTTAAATGTGAAAGAAATGGCCTACATTAGGGGATCTGAAACCTTTTCATCCCAGGACCTTCAAATTGATATTCAATAGGCTAGAGACCTCCATCTGAAAAGATTCTGACAATGAGACACCCATACCCATCCATCACCCTACAGGTGGGAATATTATTGTGGGGAGAGAGAAATATATAATGGAAATAGCCAGTCTCATGCATTCTCACACTGTGCAGACTGCTGCTATCTGTCTGAATAAGTTTAAATATTTTTCATTTTGCCGATGAACTTGGACTTTCTCATACTCCTAAAACGACAGAATAATTGGCTTGGGACCCAGTTTTGGGGGGAATATACCCTTTGCACTAACTATAAGATAAAATAGTAGCAAAAGCGAATTGTTCAGCATTTCACTCACAACACCTCCAGAAACCACTTTGAGAATCACTGCTTTACATGACACAGTAATAAACCTGGAAGCAGAGGTACGCTTTTCTTTTTTATCCCTTCCACCAACTTCAACTTCTGATTTTGTGCATCGGCGGTGTCAGTCTGACCACTAGGTGTCCTTAGTGCGCCATTAGCTCTTCCATTTATGACACAACTAATCAGCCCTCAATGAATTTACCTCTTGTTTTTGAGGTAGTAATGTATCAGCTGAAGCTCAGGTTCAGGGTTATGCTCCAGGTTGTGTTTCCAGCTAGTGTCGTCTCTGCTGAACATGTGGAGCGACAGCCAGTTCTAGGCAGCAACAGTGAAAGGCTCTCCCCTAACGAGCTCCTCTAATGCATGTACTTAACTTCACTCAATTTGTGTTAATTCCCAGCATTAAGCGGGGCTAATGACTGTGCAAGTGAGTGCGCTGTCATTACCTTGCTCTGCCTGACATCAAATGGCAGCTGATGGACTCACGCTGAAAAAAAAAAAACCTCTCTAATGCACAGATTTGGGGGCTCAATGAGAGTGCTGTAATGCATTAGGTATTGCAAAGGATAATTACACATTTTATATTTGTGTACAGTATGTCCAGTATGGATATGTGATAAATGTAACTGTTTTCATGGAATTATATTTATGCGCGTATAGTAGGATTGTAGCGAGAACACTACCTCATACAGTATGTTTCTCCCTGCATATCTGTCAGTATTTTTAACATTAAAATGACATTAGCATAAAGATTGTGAATAATTCATTAGTCTTGAGTGAACCCAGATGCACTGGGCTGCCATCTCTCTCTCTCTCTCTCTCTCTCTCTCTCTCTCTCTCTCTCTCTCTCTCTATCTCTCCCTCCCCTCTCTCTCCCCCATGTGAGTAGACCACATGGTTCATAGCTGGTTTAATGGGATGGAATGTGACAGGTTATGTTTTCATCTGCCTGATATGGAGCCTA
Organism: Centroberyx affinis; assembly: GCF_046629955.1. Classification (NCBI taxonomy): domain Eukaryota; kingdom Metazoa; phylum Chordata; class Actinopteri; order Beryciformes; family Berycidae; genus Centroberyx; species Centroberyx affinis. The sequence goes on from NW_027280025.1 coordinate 238,795, forward strand.
GCCTGGGAGGGAGGGAGGGAGAGAGAGAGAGAGGGAGAGGGAGAGAGAGAGGTTGAGTTAGTCTCTACAATTCTAGTCTGGATTCATAATTAGACATGTTTGCGCTTGTTGTGCATCAGTTAGAGATGATGCTCTTTCCCCCAACCCCACTGCACACGCACACACACACGCACACACACACACACACACACACACACACACACACAAAAACACATGCTCTGTATGGGGCCATTACTACTGGTCCACTGACTCCCTACATTCTGCTGTGTCTGTGCATTCAGAGCGCCATTAGTCCAAGACTCTGTGAATAATTGCTGAATGGACCATGTTTTCACTGCTATCTACTCAGGTTCCAGTGTTGGGGGTTGAGGTTGTGGGTGAAGTGAGAGGCATGAGGACGTTGATTGATGTTTGAGGCCAGTCACAAAGATAATACAGTGTCTTGTGCATTATTATCCAGGCATTATGTATGAGTAATATATGAACAGCAACACACCGCACATGCATTACACATTTAGCGGCTTGCATTAACTTTAAGAAGGGCTTCAGGAGAGGTTGCAATTACATCAACATCAATCACTTGGCTTAGAATTGCTAGTGTGAACATGAAATGGTCTTTTGGGCGCTGATGGACGACCGAATGCGGGTCATCATCAAAATGCGAATGATTTTGTTTTCAGAAGGTGCATATTATGTCCCAAGTTCATTTTTCAGCCCCACAAATACATTCTTCATTCAAAAACAATCTTGCCATATTGCCTCTCTAAAAATATGTCATTGAGTTATCCTTGTCGCTTGTCATTTTCCTGTAATTTGTTTCCTGTCAGGCTCCCTGGAATAAAATAGAGGAAAAGAAGGAGAGAGAGGGGAAAATACAGATAAAAGATTGGAGTGACAGTAATAATTAGAATGAGCAGGAAAATGCTTTTATTTTGTGTAGACATTCTGCTGAGAGCAGAACGAGCTACACCTTGTACACACATTAAATCTTAACCGCTATTCATTTCTGGACTTGTGTGTGATTATCACATTATTGGACTTGTGTGTTATTTATCACATTATTGCAATCACACAAAACCTGTTGCTCAGATGAAATTGCAGAAACACGATAACACAATAACAAAGCAATAGACAAATAAGCAGTTCTCTGGTTGTGGATCAGAAATCAATTTTCAGAGTATCCTGAAATGGTCTGCCATTTGTGGATAGGCCAATATGGTGTGTAGGCCTTTTCACTCCACAATATTTGCATTTGTGTTTCTCCTTTAACGACCCTTAAGTCTTAATTCAAGTGGATGTTCTTCACCAGCCAGTCCTAACACAATTGGAGCAACGATACACACAAGTGGTGCTGCGGGAGGATTACAGGGTGTAGTGTACGTTGTCGTGACTGATGAGCTTTTTTGTTATTGTTGTTTATCGTGTCCTACACACAGCAGAAATTGCTTTTTTCAAGATGACAAGGGAGCATAACCTCCTGTCCACCCTTATCCCCTCAGCCCCAGCCAAGAATAAGAACAACAACAACAACAACAGTTCTAATCTCCTTTGCTCCAGATTATTGTCTTTCTTTGTGTTGATATTGTGGCCTTTTTACTTGATCACTTTATGATCCTCCTCTTTGCCCTCCTCCTTTCTGTCACTCAAAGTAAATCAACATTTGGGAGAGGCAGAGACACTTAACCACAATCACTTTCATTATATTGAAATAATAAAATACTCTTAGGATTTGCTCTTTTGTATTAAAAAGATGATAACAAGGATTTAGAATGTAATATTAATATTACTAATCCTATGTCGGTTTTTGGGGTAGCCTAAGCGCTTAAGCTTCAGGATTTAAAGATACTGGCAAGTGCCAAGGTGAAAAATACTTAGGATAAGGACCATAAACAGTCGCATGTGGTGTGTCATTTGATGTCGTTATAATTGCAAAGAGGGATGTTCTTTTCATTGTTCAGTAGAAAGAAAGCTGTAGTGGTAAAACCCTTTGTTGTCTGTGGGAGGACAGAAAAAAGTATTCATCGTCTATTTTTCTCAACTCTTCATTACAATAGCTTCTAATGGAGCTATACAATACATGTGAATTTAATTTGCACTTTCACTTCTGACATTAACAGTAAAATGTGTCTTCTTGGGCTGACTTGACAGCATTACCTTCTCATATCTTATCATATTGACAGCCTTATTTTAATTCTGAATTATGTAAGGTGACCTCCACTTATCTATGAATTTTTGATTTACTCAAATATTGATAAAAGAAATCTCAACCCCTAGATATTATTCCCTAGATATTATTTTCCATTTTGATTGCCTTTATGAAGTGTTTTTATGGTTCAGAACCCAAAATGGGTCCCTACATCACAACAGCAACAAAATGTTTTATTGTTCTTCTGGACAACTACTTAAATCCCTAATTTGTAATCTTTCAAGATTTTTTGGTTTACTGTAGTGTATCCTATATTTTATGTACAACAGCTAGCCTACTGTTTGGCGCTCCCTGTGCGTTTGTAACGCATCAGTGTTTTAGGTTACTATAAATATTTTCAATTAAATGTCATGCTTGCAACCAAACAAACACTCTTGGATCCCACTAGTGTTTAGTGTTTCTCCTGTCATAGCTAAGTCTGTCTATGTGTGTGTGTGTGTGTGTGTGTGTGAGTGAGTGAGTGAGTGATGTCAAGGGGCGGCGATGGAGATTGTAGGAGGCGGGGTTTACAAGTTTAGGGCCAATCAAAGATTCGCTCTCCCGCAGCCTGGAGTCCCATTGGTTACAATGTGTGTGTGTATCATCCTGTTGTTGGTTGGCTTGCTAGCTGTTAGCTAGCGGCTAATGTTAACGCTAGCGGTTTCGCCTGTTTCTCATAATACTGCTCATACCGTCAAACATATAACAAGGCATCTTTTCCAAATGACAGTTCTACTGTTAAAGGTAAGTCCGTTCCTCCCAAACGGCATTGCAGCTAGCCAGTTGGTATTATTTACCTGCTAGCAGTAGCAAGCTAACGGATAACCCAGCTGACAACACTTGCTGGCTTAGCTAGATAGCTAAGGTAACGTTAAGGGTAAACATAAAGGGACAAAGAAGAGTCACAGAGAGATACAGAAATGCAATTTACTAGTTATTGGTTTGGTTATATTAGGTCTGATTCAAAATGCTGGGCTACTAGCTAGCTCAGGTTAGTCCACATTAGCTGTCTAACTAACTACTCAGTAAGCTATGATTGCTTGTGTGTTGTGGTTTCATGGCAACTTTATAGCTGTTGCTCCTGTCTTGTATCTTAGCAATGCCACTGTACCAAAACATGGCTCATACTGTGCTGTAATTTATGGTATAACACTAACGATAGATCAGTAATAGATAGTCCCTTATATTATTAAGTAATGGTTTGTAACTCAGACCTATAACATCACATAGTAACGTTAGATTCAACAGATCAGGTCGTAACAGCCACTGTGTATTTAGTATTAAGTATGCCTCAGATGTAGACCTAACTAAAGATGGTGATTCATTACAGACCGCTTGATTGTGTCCAGGACGATGAATGGAAACCCTCCCTCAGCTGTGTGGAGATGACCTGCCACCCCTTAGGGAATGGTCAGGATGGGGCCAGACGTGCCCCTTCTCAATGAGTACAAGCAGGAGTTCTTCTGGAAGCGCTTCCCCCAGACCGTGTTGGGGGGTCCACGCTTCAAGTTGGGCTACTGTGCCCCGCCTTATGTCTACGTCAACCAGGCAGTCTTGTTCCTGACACCATGGCTGTTTGGGGGCATCGGTACCCTGCTGTGCCAGCTGCAGCTGCTGCAGGAGCTCCACGCCGCAGTGCTCTCTGGTATGCTCATGTTCGGGGCTGCAGCGGGTGTCCAGGCCCTGGCGCTGTACGCTGCCCGGAGGAGTGGCACCGTGGAGAGGCTGGGGGCGCCCAACATCCTGGCTGATGAGGAGGAAGTGGAGTTCACCCACTGTGTCAGCCCAGAGACTGTAAGGTTCATTGCCCCCGGGAAGAGGTTTGGGCTGAATGTGGTGCTGCATACAGTACTGGCTGGGGTTCTCTGTGGCTTTGGGACGTGGTACGTGTTGCTCGGCAAACTGACCGCTCTCTACGGCAGCATTGGCGTATCCCTGGTTGTCTTTGTGCTGAGTTGGGTGACGCTGTGTATAGCAGAGTATTCCCTCATTGTAAACACAGCCACGGAGACGGCCACTTTCCAGGCACAGGACACGTATGAGATCACCCCTCTCACCCGGCCCCTCTACATCTTCACTTTCATCGCTGTGGACTTAGCTGATAGGTGAGCAACAGCAATGTGGTTGTCTAATTAACTGGTAAATCCTCTTATAGCATGCCACTGTATTTTACAATCTAAAATCATGTCATGGTAGCATAGCATCAATGTTGCCGTAATTCTGTCAACTTGTTGGTGTCATTCAGGTTCACAGGCCCTGTCCCTGAGCTCCAGCTGGCCAGTCAGGTTCTCCATGTGCTGTTCCTCTTCCTACCTCTGCTGTGGGCGCTTGGTATGCTGTCTCCCCTAGACGCCCTGCTCCTCTGGGGCATGGAGCAGGCTCTCGTGTTTGGTTTGGGAGGCTCACCCATGTCCAGCAACCTCAGGTAGTTATTTGGTCACATCTCCCGATTCAATGAGTTATCAGTCTAAACTGTAGTAGAGTTTTTTGTTTGTCAATATATATGTAATGAAAGCTTAATAAAAGTAGGGTATGCACATTGCTGTTGGAGGACTACTGTATCATCAACACTGTTGGATAGTAACAAACACATTCATATACTGGAGCAATGAGCCTCAAGCATGACTCCTTCAAACAGATTTGATCTTAAATCCCTTATTAAAATAGTTTTCACCTATTCAGCGTTAAATAACACATTTTCACAAATGGCAATTTGAAAATATGGTCCCGCACATTGAATTCGCACATTGAATTCAGTATGACTGCTTTTAGTATTAAGACAGCCTTGCCAAAAGCTAGTCACCAGGCTAATGTTAGAAATTTGACTTATAAACAAATGTTAGAAAATTTGAAAGTAGTGAACTTATCAACAAATACCAGAAAATTAGAACGTGTTTGTAAATGACCCCAGTCGCTCTTTTCTATGCTTTGATGAGATCCTGTGGTACTGTATGGCCATGGTTACACTCATCATTTCACCATGAGTTTTGAGATCTAATTCCAAAGATTGGATTCTGTCAGATCACATAGTTGTATGTCCACAATTGGCCTGAAAATGTCTGTTATGCATCTCCTCTGTCTGTATCTATATAAATCTGCTCCTGCCTTGCTATTTCACGCTCTCTCTTTCCATCTCTCTATGTTGCTTCTATGCGCATTGTGGCTGAATTGCATCCAAACTACATAGAATTCCAATCACGATGCAAGCCTAATCATATATCTGATTTTGAAGATACAGCAATGTGGGCAAAATCAAATTTTTGTGCGTTCAGACTTGTCCCATAATGCGTCCGACCTGTTGTGATTGCATTCTAAAAGTCATATTGAAATGACAAGTGTGACCCTATCCTGTGTATTCTCTGTCCTGACTGTTTGTGTGTACTCTGTCCTGCAGGCTGCTGGTGATGTTTGCTGTATCTGTTGGCGTAGCTGTTTGTAATTTCTTCATCCCGTCCAAGCTGGGTGTGGTTCTCTTCTCCGTCTCCATGGGATTTCTGTTGAGCCTGGACCTCAGCCAGATTGGCACTCTCTGTGGAGGGTCCAGGCCGGCCTGCGGGGACCGTGGATGGCGTAGAGGGGGGTCACCTCCTCCTCCTAGTTCCTTTGGCTGGCGTCTGGGCTGCAGGGAGCTGCTGCTGTATTTAAGCGTGCTACTGGTGGCCATGGCAGAGGCAGGACTACTGCATCATTTCCTTGGTTCAGCCCAGCCCCAGAGCTTGGTTAGCGGACCCCAGGCGCCTGTCAGCTACCTCCTCCTTGTCCTCTTCATCCTCTGCTGGGCTCTCGGAGAGATCCAGGGGGCCTATGTATTTGGAGGGGTGTTGCTCAATCCCCTGTACCCAAAAGGAATGTCCAGTGTGCAGACATTCAAGCAGAGGAACAAAGGTCTATACGTTGCTGCAGCAATCAGAAGAGTCCTTCTCAATCTTGGTGAGCTCGTCATAGATGGTTATTTTGAGTCTCTGATGTTCTTCGGTCTTCATCTCTGCCTCAGGCGTTTGCTATGTGAAAACAGAAGAACAACAGTGCTCTGTATATGCTCTGTCTATGTTGTGTGGGTAAATGTGTGTTGTTGTTTTTTTACCTAGTATTTATTATGTTTCACTCCACAGTGTCTCCATTTGCAATGATCGCTTTCCTGTCCATGGACAAATCTCTGCAGCTGCTCCACACAGCTTCCCTCAGTGTGGGATTCACACGGGCCTTTAGAGTGGTACGCACAATTTTTTTTATTTAAGCATAAACATGGACATAACAAACAGAAACTATTCATCCCAATGAGTATATTTTTTTAAAACCTCCTCTTCTAGTGATCTCCTGTTATTCAGAAGAAATCAGTCAAAAAACGTATCAGTGCATATCGATTGGTGATAATGGAGAAAAACAGATGCTTTTGTCTGCTCTGGGTTAGCAGGATTTCTGTGTTTTTCTTAACATTAAATGTGCTTTTGTGCAGCTTGGTGACTGCAGCCTGCAGCGTTTTTTGTGCCTGTCATGTTGAGTTCAGTGGCTGCTCTATGTTGATGTGCAGGTGTGGCAGAGCTCAGAAGACGCTCTGCTCCAGATGGTGGTGGTGGTCTCAGTGCGGCTGGCAGTTGGAGACAACACACTGCAAGGCTGGGACAACCTGGGAACTGGAGTCCAGCTTCTTCTAGTAACTTACTCCCCTCTCTCTCCCATACCATCCTGTCTCTCTCTCACACTATCTCTGTCTAATAAAGCATAAAATGCCTAATAAATGTAAAAAAAAAAAAAAAAAGAACAACTTCAAATATTTTACCTTCTTTCAGCACCATAGGCCGTTCAAAACCGTATATCGCCTGGGCTTAAAGGATAGTTCCAGTTATTTTCAACCTGGGCCTCATTTTCCTAGTTTTTCCCATCATGACATTTGATTGTGTTCAAAATTGTGTCATTTACTTCACTGTAGAGCTGTAAGTAGCTTCAGATCACCACTAGTGCTGTTGTCCAATACACACTCAAGGGCCAAAGCAAGCTCCAACTGTTGAATCCAAAAGTGATTAAAAAACATCTTTTCAACACAATAAATCTCACACTGTAGTTCCATGTCTTTAAATATCTATTATCAAGACATTTCAGTTATAATAGTCCATTTGATACCTTTTTAGCGTTGCTGACACACTTCTTGTTTACTCTGTTGGCTGCCAGATTTCTGCTGCGTTCAGGTCATATCGGAAGAAGCAGAAGAACAAAGCTTTCATTGCTTCAGCTTTCAACGTTCTTCAGGTTTTACTTATTGGAACACCCTCATCCAAAATTATTTGTATTTCTGAATTTAAATTCAACCATAAACGAACCACAGTATTTCTCCTTTTTCTGATATTTTGGATTTTTAATACCTTGGACTGCTAATATCAGTGGATGCGCTGCTATGTTTACTGCTTGTGTTGACACTCTAATTTGTGATGCCTGGTGAGAGATAGCTGAGCCCACAAAAGATCCCACATATCCTATTTGTAATTACCACTAGCAGGTTCATGTGAAGATTTATTGTTCTAAAGTTTGGGAAATTTGGTTTGCAGATAGGGTTTACTGAAAAACACAGTAAAATACATAATAAAAACAGTAAAAAAACACATAAGAGCGCAATGAAGTACATAACAAATCACCGCAACATATACCACACAAACATCAACATCTGATGAGTAAATGGCATCAGTGCTCTAAATGTTCACTTGTCTGTTTCTGCCTGACCCAGGTGGGCCTCCTGATTGACAGAGTAGTCCAGTTCCTGGCCAAGCTGAAGTTCACGCTGACCGTGTTGGTGACGTCTTGGACGGAGAAGAAGCAGCGCCGTCAGTCGGCCGGAACTCTCCTGGCACTGAATGCCTCCCTGTGCCCGCTGCTGCTGGCAGTGCTGACCCTCTCTGCCATGCTGTCTGCCCCTCTGCTGCCCCTCTTCACCCTGCCCATCTTCCTGGTGGGGTTCCCCAGGCCTCAGCGCAGTTGGCCGGGGCCCGTCGGTACCGCCTGCCCCTGCCCAGACTCCATCTTCTACCAGCAGATGAGTGGGAGTCTGGCCTCGGCTCTGAGGACGGCCTTCGCAAGAGGGTCACTGGGTTAGTTGGCCAAGCCTGATATCACTTACATCCGTCCCTGGTGTCTTCCTCTTCATCTTTCAGAAATATTTTGGAAGTGAAAGGTGTTTGATATTTCGGCATTTATATTATATTTAAAATTAGAATTAGTATTCCAGTTTTATTCCAGTATTTTTTTCCCCAAAAAATCCTGTTCATTACATGAAAAAAAAAAAAACACCCTCAAGAGAAAACCACTCTTTGTTCACTGTCACAAACAGAAATAGACTGCAACTAGATAAGCACTCTTGGTCTAGAGTGTCCAATTGTAGTGCTAAGTAAAAAGTGGTAAAAAAAAAATATGGATTTTAATGAGATAGAAACTAAATCTGATATCACTTGATGAGGCTTGAATTTGGATTGATATTTTGCTATGAGTTACATATTTCTTCTTACTGATTTTGCCATGCTATTTACTGCCCGCAGCAGTAGGAACACTCGAAACCAGGCTACACTTGAGTTGTAAATAGAGTTCATTAGCATTCAGAATTTATTTTTTCTTACAGTGTGTGATGACTTTTAATTGCGGTGACATTGTGAACTTTCAGATGGGTCAAGCAGGGACTGTATGCAGATGAGAGAGCGTGGAAGGAGCGCCTCATGGTTTAATATTAAGAGGAATGTTGTTGTGAGCAGCTCATTGGAGCTGCTGGCAGTAATGCAAGCTCGCATGATCCAGTTGAGCTTCCTGTGAAGTGACCCGAACAAAATAGCTCTGATCTGTATTCATTACATCCAAATGTTTCCACACCATTAACCGCGTAATACTCTTAGGCCAAACGGAGCCGCTACTGGGATTTTTGTACAGTGCTCTATGTGCTATCAGGAGGGGGCAAGAGAAAAAACAGTGCAAATACAAGCTTAATTATTTATGGATTGATGACTCAAAACAGAAAAAAAAACTGCAGTAGTGATGTCATCACTCAATCTTATTGTTTTCTTGGCTAGCTTGGGGTGCCCTAGCTGTGATGTATAATTCAAAATAAGCGCTTGTTAAGTCTTTTGATGCTCACAGCCTAAAGATGGCAGTTTGTAGTGTTCTTTTGCTTTCCTCTGCCCCCTGTGTGACACCGGGGGTTGTGGCGCAGTGAGCAATGAGCAGGAAAGGAGTATGCCCAGCATGTCACTTCCCATCATGAGGTAGCGTCTGTGACTGTTCCGAGATGCCATTATGGGACATGACATTATCCTTGAGCCATGCGAACACTAGTCAACTTAAAACAAAAGCCTCCATCACCTTGCCACTGCCATTCATCCATTTTTAAATAAACGTCTGCTCTTTTCTGCCCTCCAAAAATGAAAAGCCCCCATTGTAGGAATTCTCCAAGTCGTCTCCCATAAGAGGAATGAATTTTAGAGACTAATGGAAAGCCAAGGCCAAGAACAGATTCAATATTTAGATCTCTGTGCAGTCAGCCAGTTTAAACAGTATCATGACCTTCCTGTACAACTGCGATGGTAAGCGTCTCCCTGCAGCTCATCCGGTAGCCAAGTTATCCACATAGTCAGCAGAGAGATGCGCTACTGATGCAAAATGAAAGGGCTGTGTGTCCAGGGGTCTCTTACTTATGTATATGTTACATGATGTATATGTTATGTGTTCCCTTCTTTCTTGCCCTCAATTCTCGTATCACAACGTCTCTCTCACTAACGTGTTAGACGCACGGATGGCTGATGATTTCCTCCCCCTACTGTAGGTTCTTTAGCCCCGGGCTCTCACTTCCTCGGCCGCTTTCAGGACCGCATGGTTTGGATAATGATCCTGGAGAGGGGATACGGCTACTGTACTGTCAATATTAAGGTACTGTATCTGTTTATTTCAGTTTGGCATTGTTTGTGTGTTAGGAATCACTGCTGTTGATGTACAGTGATTCATCAGGAAATTTAGTTGTGTGTGTGCTGTGTGATTTGTTACAGGGTCTGGAGCTGCAGGAGACTTCTTGCCACACAGTAGAAGCACGAAGAGTGGACGAGGTGTTTGAAGCAGCTTTTGAACGCCCCGAGAGGCTTGGTTTCACCCAGGGCCTTAACCTGCATTGGGGTAACGCCCTCACCCCTTGTGCCGCCCTCCCAGTGCGGGTCTACTCTGATGCCCGAAATGTGCTCTCTGGCATCATCGACTCTCATGACAACCTGAGAAAACTCCAGGACGACTTTCTGAAGGCGCTGGTCTGGTTGCTCCTGCGCTACTGTGTTCAGAAGCAGAAAGGCTTTCCCTGGAACAGCGAAGAAGGGCCAGCAGGTGGAGGCAGGAAGTCCCAGTCTTCCCAGCTGGCCCAGTCCACTCACACCCAGCCTGTAGAGGCTGTCATAGTGGAGTCCAATGTGTCCTCTCTGAAGTTTAGGCAAGACAGCTCTAGTTTGACCTCCTTCGGCGACTGGTCAGATGAGGATGACTTATTTGGACCCCAACCAGCCAGGCGGACAGTGGCATTAGTGAGTACAGAGGCCCAGTTGGGACACACAGCACTGCAGACCGGGCCCTCCCTCCCAGGCTCTGTGGAGATGGACAGCCTGTTTGAAAGCATGGCCCTCTCGGCCCTGCAGCCACTGCAGCCTCTAGGACTAAGCCTCGGGCTTCCAGCAGTGGATAAGGGCCGGAACCCAGAAGTCTTCAGAGAGAGCCCCGGATCTCTCCCTCATTTAAATTTCAGCTGCCCTCAGTCAGAGGTGTTCAACCTGCCCACAGGATGGAGGACAGCCCCCTTGCTACCATCCCGCTTGCTGCAGCTCAGGCCTTTGTTCCCTGAGGACTGGTTTCGGTTTACCCTGGGGCAGTTTGGGCCTGCCGTGCAGGGCGAGGCCTCGGAGGACATGACCAAAGCCCTGAAGGAGGATGAGGCGCTGAAAGAGCTGCATGCTCAGGTGGCTCTGTCATGCCTCGTCTCCTTGGGGGCAGAGTCTGCCTTCACCAGCCCCAGTTATGTGTACAGGCTCTACTGTGGAGACGTACCATGGACAGAAGGACTCGACTGGCTTTCTTCTAGTAAAGAACTTTACCAGCTCGCACTTCGAGCTTTCAGGTAAATGGGCAATGGGCAGTGTATTCTAGGTTTTGATCACTACAGCCACAAACACTTATTCCTGTCCCAGCAAAAGGTCTGTGATTTCATGTATGTCCTGCCTCTGTGGTTTTGTTTGCCTTCAGGTTCAGTTTCAAGCTGCTGTTTGATCAGGCAAGTCTGGGGCCCATGGAATCCCCTGAGGAACTGTTCAGCACCTTGGAGGAATATGAAAGGGACTGGTACATTGGCCTGGTAACAGAGAGAGGCTGGCATGACAGTGTCCTGCAGGAGAAACCCTTCCTCTTCTCTCTGGGACACGACCTCACTATGGTAATCAAACACACCAGTCATCCTTTGTATTCTATTTTACATTACCTTACCAAACGTAGGGGACATCTGTGGTTACCTCACATACACCCCCACTCTGATTAAATCATTGCCATACAATATAAGTTATCTAACAACACAATTCAGAGTTTGAGGCAATCTAATTTAAATGTAATATAGTTACTAATATAGTTATAGTGCTGTGCTTGTCCACAGGGTACTTACACGGGGCGAGTCCTGTCCCTGCAGGAGCAGCTGGTGCAGGTTGGCCGTCTGAATGGAGAGGGGGTGCGCGGACAGTGGGCCAACCTGTCCTGGGAGCTACTATACGCTACTAATGACGATGAGGAGCGCTACAGCATCCAGGCTCACCCCATCATGCTGAGAAACCTAACTGTTCAGGCAGCAGATCCCCCTCTAGGGTACCCCATTTACTCCTCGGCCCCCCTCCACTTCCCCTGCCTCTGACCCATGGCTCCTTCTGCCCTTCCTGCTGAACTCCCATTCACTGTCTCTTCTATTCCCACAGTCCGGGGAAGGAAGAGGATGCCTTTCAGTTGATACTACCACAGCAAAATGTCCTTTTCCAAAATGAATGGTTGTCATTAAGAGATTCATGTTAAAAGTAAAAAAAAAAAAAAAAAAAGCAAAGGAAACAATGTTCATCTCTGAAGTTTTATTGTTGAAACTTACTTTAGTTGAGAAGAGTATGTATGGGATCCTTTTTTGCATTTCACATGGATTTGACTTTTTGGTTCCCTGCGCCACACAGGAAGACACGGTGGCATTAACAATCTTTATTCTTGTGCAAGTTACAAAATCTGTTGAGCAAGTTGCAGCAACAAAACAATGTTGAGTGCTTTCTAGAACAGTACATTACAGCAGACATGTTTGCTTTTAACATTTATATCCTAAACAAGAGTTATCCCACTTGTGCCACTAATTGGTTTCCACAGAAGCACATAAGTTTTGTGGTTTGTTTATTGTTTGTGCTTAAAAAAAACAAAGTGAAGAAATTTGCCCACTTCCCCTTCAGGAGATGCCAGCTGAATACCTCCGGTCTCATTGTACTTTTTAGGTTTCACAATTTTCAGGTGTTTCCCTCAATGTCCACAAAAAGGGACATGAATTTTAATGTTTTGTTAGGAAGTGTTAAATTCAAGGATGTGCCTTGGGTTTGTCTTGCAGTATATGTGATGTGGTTAGTAAATATTTGCTATTGTTTTGTTTACAGTTCACTTGTTTACAATTTAGAATGAAGAGTTAATTAAATTTGCCATAGTCTCCTGTATATATTCTTGATTTTATATGTGTAACTGTATATACTTATAATAAAATAGCTTGCCAGAAGCAATTTTGGTATTCGTTTCACTAAGCAAACTTTGCAATACAGGGATTTGAACCAAACTAAATGGTATTAGGCATTCAACCAGTTAGTGCCAGTGGTCAAATGAAATATTATTCCCACAATCATGTAGGCTCTCTGCTAGATGTTAGCGTGAATTGGAAGTAGTTTGGTATAAAGATAGTAAAAGCATCAAAAAATGGATTTACTTTTCATTTTAGATGAAAGCACTGCTCTATATTCATATAATATAGTCTTACATTAAAGTCTGAGTGGGCACATCCAAATTTTAAAGGTGACAACTGGGGGTGAATTGAAAATGCACCCGAGTCTTTTTTCAAACCCTGTAATGCCCTGGGAAGAGAGCTGCGAGCCTTTCAAGCAGTTGTGTCCTTAAACATTTTCCTTTTATGTAAAAGGAAAGACCTTGACATTCTGCAGGCAAATCCCTCTCAATATCCAGTTCAAGCATTAGGAATGCAACAAACTATGTTTTCCTCTTCAGTGTGTGATTTTCAGGAGGACTTGGGCTTAGTGAAGTATGCCGAGTCTGCATCCTGCAAAAGAAGAAGCTCGCTTTTAGCATTGATGGTCGACTATTGTAAATGATAGCAAATTAACAATCTTGCAAAATTTGTCAACAGGCAAGTTTCATTCAAATTCATTGACATTTCTCATTCTTCTTGATAATGCTGCGCAATGGTGTGGAATGTGCTGGTTCATTATAACTTGTTTATCAGTCACATACTAGAGTGCACCAGTAGACTCTGTCCACTATCCAGTTTTGTTTCTATATAGCCAAAAAACAGGCCTAACTCCTGGTTTATTAAACAGGCTATGAATGCAGTGTTAAGTTAATATAGTAATTCCAGCCATATAGCAGCGATCTACCACTCAAAAGGTTTCCGGCTACACCTGTAAATTTAGTGCATCCAGGTGAAACATTTTGTAAATCCAGAATAATTGCAAGATGCATGACCCTGACTTTGCTTTACTGTAGTGACTTCACCATTTAGGAATAATCTTTAGATTTCATTTATACATGCAGCCTACACACAACAGTTTTTTATTTTTGTCTTTCAAAATGATACGTCACAGGCCTTACTGTAGCACTCTCCCAGCTCAACCTATCCAACTCGGGTAACACTGTGACGCTAAAATGTCTGACCGGTTGGAACATGACCTTTTTGCATGGCCATCAGCTGTCACTGTCCAGCAGAGGCCACCAGACACACCGGTCAGTCAGTCAGTCAGTCAGCGCCGCCGGGAAGTAGTCATGCTCACTGTCAGACCCTGGCCACCCCCTTCTTCTTATTAGACTGAAGCAAGGTCAGTAACAGCTGAGCCCCCCCCAGCTGTTAAGAGACAGCTCTAAATAGTGTCTGCCACGTTCTGCTTTATTCAAGTATTTTCAGACTGTTCACACAGCGAGAATCCCCCAATCCCAGGTCTGATGAAGCAAGGTCAGCCTTACACAATGCAACAGCAAGGCTGCGCAAACAGAAACAAACCAGACGACAAACACAATGCCTGTCACATATTAGCACTTTCTGATTGGCTCTATGTAAAATTAGACTTTTGATCCAGTTCCTGCTACAGTGCATTGGCTAGTCTGGAAGTCTGCATAGTCTGAACTCTGAAAACATTTTTGCAACAGCACATGAAGGTTTTTAAGACCAAATGAAAGACTAAAAGCATCACTGGGGCGATCAACACTAACAATAAACCTAGCCTATCATTAAGTTGAATATGTGCCCTGGAAACCATCTTAACCGTTAGTTGGGTTAGTTAGTTGTGTACCTACCAGGCCAGCTTTGAAATTCTGCACTCTTTTTCTGCCCAGCACGTTTGTGATGAACCAGGCCCATGTGGGAGTGTACTGCCACACGTAGTAAAACAGGAGAAAGGGCTGCTGGGCTATCCACATTTCCTTGGCACCATTGGCAATGCCCACCAGGATTAAACGCACACAGCGGCTCGTTGGCATCTTGTGTTGCTGGTCACCAACTGTGGTTATAGGCTTAGGTAAAGGAAGAGAAAAAACAAAAAAGGAAAACATGTCAAGTTATGGAACCAAACCAGTCTCCCATGAAATGGCTAATGGCATATCAAACAAATATTGAATATAACAATAAAACACAGAACAATCTTGTATTCAAAACTTCTAATAAGCTGCATGACTAATAAAAAAGCCTTACCGTGCCCAGTTCCTCTGTGAAGGCATTGTGGACAATCTGTGATTGCACAGGCCCTGGACACACTGTGCTGATGAGTATTTTTGGATAGTCGGTCAGCTCAGTCCGAAGGGAATTGAAGAAGCCCTGTGGACATCACAGTAACCATCAGCAACACGATGCGCTCATTCAAGATTATGATTGGGCAGGTAATAACTTGGAAGGATATTTATTTTCATAGATTAAACTGGAGCCAAGTTAAGGATTCAAATCTGTTTGATCTGCTCCAGTATAATAGGAGCCTATTCCAACAGTGGTGTACAAACCAAGGTGCTCAGTTACAGTAACTATAACACAGAACACATAAAATAATTACATGACACACATTCCACTTAACCCTTAAAAGTACTAACACTTAAGCTGAAACTAAGTAAAAGAAAGGGTAAAGATAAGCACTCCTGAAAAACAAAGTCAAAAATAAATGAAATAAATAAAAACTAATGGAAAACGCACAGTTATGTAACACAGCTCTGGATCAAAGAAATGATACCTGCAGAGCATGTTTGCTGGCAGAGTATCCGGTTGCCAGGGGCGCCCCGGTGAGGCCGACCACACTGCTGACAGTCACAATACTCCCGGAGCCTCGCTGCGTCATGTGAGGCAGCACCTGCTTGGTGAGTGAGACCGTTCCCAGGAAGTTAAGCTCCATCAAGGCCTCGTACACGTCGATACTGGTCTCCAAGCACAGGGAGCGCTGGCTTCGCCCACCATTATTAATTAGGATGTCAACCTGAATTAGCACAAAAGTGGACAGAACCAGAGAGTAAGTAAGAAGTATGAAATCTGAATTATTTTGCAGATAATCAAAATGCATGGATATGATAGTGTGGTTTGACCACGATTAAATCTGAGCACAGTAGTAATGAAATGGGAAAAATCTAATAAAACATCTGAGTCAACTATGAACTGTGTTTCTTGTTAAGCACAATTAAAATTTGGATGAGGTTGGATGTCATTTATGATTTGACATGACAGTTGAATATTCTGTCTTTTAAATAAGTCAAGACAATTTTAAGCATGTGCTCAGAGAGCATGTCTACTATGTGACTGGAACCTAAATCTTGTGATTTGAGTAGTTAATAAAATGGAAATATTCATGCCGTAAAAACAAGATTACTGAAATCCCTGTGAAATAAGTAGAAATAAGGAAAAAGGACTGTATTATAAATGACAAAGTGCAGAGGCCTTACATTGCCAAAGTGCTGGATAGCAGCTTTTGTTTTTGCCTCATGGGACGTCCTCTCCAACAGATCAAGTGGAAGAACAAGAATATCCTGATCTTGTAGGTTGGAACGCTCTTGAGGAATAAATGATGAGGAGAATTCAGCTGATCAAGAACTGAGTAAGACTTAATGGAAAAGAGTCACAGTGAAAGTATATAAGTAATTTATTGGTGTGTGGAAAAGATCACTCAGTCCTATGGCAATGTAATAACAAAAATATATGTTATTATCACCATGTTCTACTGTCAAGTTGCAATTGCACTAAGAGGTAAACACTAATTTTAAGTAGGACTATATGACTTTCCTTTTGAACTTGAATGTTTTTTAACCAGGCGATACTGCAATTTGAGCAAAAAGAAAACCTCCACTCACCCAGGCAGCGACGCTTCACCCTGTCCAGCTCATCCACGCGGCGGGCAGACAGAACGAGGCGAGACCCGCAGCCTGCCAGTTGGTAGGCCAGCTCCTCTCCGATGCCACTGGAGGCTCCAGTGATCCACACCACCAGACCTTTCAACCTGGCCTCTGTGGTTACACAAAACAGATGTTACACAGATGTTTAAACTGCTGGATCTGGGGCTACTGTACATGAACATCAGCCTCTCCTGTCAGGACAGAGATGAATGAGACCATGCTTCAGTGGAAGACTTCCTGGTTAAATTAATAGAATAATTAAGATGTGAAGGCAAAGTTTCACAGCATAGACCATATCCTTACAAAAAAGTCACATGTGAAAACCCACATGTGAATTCAAAGCACATGTGCTTTCTGGATACATGTTAGTTTTTTATATGTGAACATTTTTCCTCATGTTGTATTCTGACATCACTTGACATTTTTTACTTTAGATGTAAACATTTCCATTTCTAGATGACGTGTTTTTTTGTAATAGTTGAAGTTCAAAGAGGTGAATTCAGAACCAATAAATTCAGATACATGGTTTTCAAAGTAAAATATTTCAATGTTATGAATTCAGCTTAATTTTCAATATTAAGTATTCAGTGGCTGCTAAAACTCAGTTTTTTATGGCCCTTATTTGCCATCATACATCAGAACCTCACTCCTTCCAGTTTAACTATAAATGCACTTAAGATGCATGGTTAGTTCTGCTGACTCACAATGACAACTGAGAATGTCAGAAGATAAGTAAACTTTGACCTATACAGATCTCAGAGGAACTTCATGTATGTGGTCAAACGTGAAAACCCCAGTATTGTTTGAGTGAAGCGTCACTGTCAAGCCCCGCTCCGTCCACAGGTGACAGCCATCAACTCATCAACAAACAGCCACTGCCATGGTCTCTCTTGTAAATAAATAAGGGGGATCAAACAATCAAAAGGAAGCGGGGCAGGTTTAGCTTTAACTTACCTGGTTTGGTTCCTACCACGCATGCCCACAGCAGAGTGAAGTCAGCATCCGCAAAGATAAAGCGCAGGAACTGAATGAGTAAGTACAGCGGTATAAAATAACACACTGCGGACAGAAGGCAGAAATCCATTTGTAGGAATTAAAATAGTGGAGCACTTGACTTGGACGATGTAGAGACTTGGGTGAAGATTATTGTGTAAACCACGGGATATGACGCCACTTCCGGCCTGATATTTTCAAAATAAAACCTCGTGTTTATCACATGACGTTCTGAAGGTAGATGGGAACACAAATACAGCAGATCATGAATTTACATTTAAATATGTGTATCCATGTAGATCTCAGCCTCTGGCTAAATCGTTTTGCTTCAAATCTACAAATTTCAAAGGAAAAACATCTTCTGGAGTTAATGTCTGAGTTTTGATGCAGTCTTTCTGTTTCATTCTTTAATTAAAGCTGAAAAAACATTTGTTTTAAAAGTAGACAAATCTATAGGGTGTTATGAATTTGGCACTGAGATTAAATTTAAGGCTTTTGTTTCTATCTATCTATCTATCTATCTATCTATCTATCTCTATCTGCTTTTATTTTGACATTAACATTAAGGCCACAGTCTTCATGCTGGACAGTAAAGAGCTTAGCCATGCCCTGAGGCTGCAAAAGTATTTTTTGTGCTGTGAATGTCACAGCCTCTGGCAATGATTGATTTACTGTGCAATTTACCAGGACAGACTCCTGTACTGTGCATAAGTTCCTGAGACAGACAGCACATCTATAATTCATGTAGTATTGGCTGATAACCACACTGTCACAATAAGCTGATTTTGAATTTTCTGTGCTGGCTGGTTCATGCAAGCCTCATTCAGACAGTTACTGGACATATGTCTGATTTATTTGGGATTTATTCTACAATGAGATCTTTATCTAAACCCATAAACTCCCTTAATCTCATGCACAAATTATCCTCAATTAAAACATTATCAAACATTCCATGGCAGCCATCATTAGTGAAACTCCCATCCGCTACCATTCAAGAATGCTGACTTGGAATGTCTTCTTTCTCCACTCTAGTTCTGTATTGCACATCTTGATCATATTACAGATTAATGTCTTGGTATTTTGAGCCCAGTGAGATACTTGTTCACAAATATTGATCCAACTGTCCTACGTCAAGGTCTCAAGGCCAAAGTTTTCTGTAGGACTCTTCATTTCTTAATGTTTCTTCTTTTTTAACAATTGCATCTGTAGATCTGTTGTGCAAGCCTGTGGTTCCCAAACCGTTGTCCAGGTACCCCTGGGTCCTTAAGGGGCTTGTCCTTGCAAAATGACATAAGTCCAATTTTACTGTTACTTTGTTCATTAGAAATTAGCACAATGAGAGTGTATAAAATGGTTACCCTGGTTTGGGATTTGTGACTGTCCACTGTAATCTCTCCACTTCCAGTGTAGACAGTTATGGTTAAATTATGGTTAAGTCATATGATGTAACCACAGAATCCCTCTCAGATGGGGTCCCAAATGGGGTCATCAAATGGATCTAATGTGTATCTAACTGGGGTCCTTGACATTAAAAAGTTTAGGAACCCCTGTATACACATTACTGTATCTGCCAGAACTGCCAGAGCAGCCAGAGCTCTTCTGGGATGATGTCATGTTTTCAAGTACGCAACCTGCAACATCCGGGTCCTCTATTTCTGTTTGGCTCTGTGCTTCTCAGCAGCTAGCTAGCAAGCTGTCAAGCTGTCAAGTGGAGAGGCTGGGACAAACGTTTCGGCTTCTCTCTATTTGGCCACAAAAAGCTCCGGCCCACAATTTGAAAAGAAAATCTATTAGAATATACCTTAGATCGCCAACTGAGATAATGTAATGCATCACGGGCGTACGCAAACAGGGAGCTCCGCACTTACACAATTTATATGCACTGAGTCTGAGTGACGATTGCTAGCTAACTAGCTAGCTAGCTTAGCTAAACCGCAAAACCCCCTCATCTCGTCGGTGTACCCTCTCTGGTGTGAACTGCGACCAGTCAGTCCTTGCCACTGTCGCAGCTTCTGTTGCTGTTAACCGATATTTTGGATACTTGGTAAGTCATAACGGATAACGACTGCATGATGTTTACTCGTAAGCTAACTGTCAAAATGCTGTTGAGCAACGTTAGTTGGTTAGCTAGCTGTGTTAGCATTTAGCGATAGTAGCAAGGCCGCGGGCTCTCCTTGCCTGGCTAACGATGGTAGGGAGAGGCCTGTCAAAGTTAGCTGTGAGGGACAAGGGTCAAGGCCCACAACGAGGCAAGGGTGTTTGTTTATTTTGGTTGTGCTCTTGCCACAGAGTTGTTAACTTTTTAAGTTAATCGCCAAGAGCGAAAGCCCCCCTTCTTTGTCAGTTTGCTAATGCTGTAACTTAGCACACCACTAAGGTAACGTTAGCATTAGTTAGATTTGTCAAATGTCACGAAATTGTTTTGTGCTTAAGTTAACGAGTAACCAGCCAGTCGGTTAGCTAGCTTACGTTATGCAGGCATTTAACATTAGCTTAGAATGACGTTAGCGTTAACCTAAGTAGCTAGTGTGTTGAGCTGCTCTGCAGTGCGAGGGTCAGATAGATGCTGCCCAGTGGTATATTCAAAATACTATTAAGTAGTTGGTAATATTACTTTTAATGTTGCCTTGATCACCCAGTGGTTATAGGGCGTTTTAATTTGATCTATACTAGCATTCAGTGTGCCTAATATGTAGCCAAATATGTACCCAGGTCTACTATTTTTAGACTAGAGCAGGGTGCCTGAACTCAGCTCCAAGATGCTAATCTTTTTGCCATAAAAGGATGACAGCCGTGCCATCTGTTTTTACCCAATTTATATTAGAATTTTTCTCCTTCTATGCAGTACTCAACATACATATTATTTTTTGGAAAATGATCTTGAACATGTCTAATTAATTTCTGCCTAATAAGTTGAATGGAAGCAGTACATTCCCACACAGTTCCTAGTTGTTGGTGATATCAGAACATACATTTGTGTCTCTCTAAATAGATTTCATTCTTTTTATTTGTTTTGTAGGTTTTAAGAGGGACACAATGGGGGCGTTTTTGGACAAGCCAAAGATGGAAAAGTACAATGCCCACGGTGAGGGTAACAACCTGAACTATGGTCTGAGTAGTATGCAGGGCTGGCGGGTAGAGATGGAAGATGCACACACGGCTGTAATTGGTCTGCCTCATGGTCTCGACCTCTGGTCCTTCTTTGCTGTTTATGATGGGCACGCTGGCTCCCAGGTGGCCAAGTACTGCTGTGAGCACCTGCTGGAGCACATCACGAGCAACCCAGACTTCCAGAGCGCTCTGGAGGAAGAGCCCTCCGTGGATAGTGTGAAGAGCGGAATCCGCACAGGGTTCCTGCAGATCGATGAACACATGCGGACCATCTCTGAGAAGAAGCATGGTGTGGACCGCAGCGGCTCCACTGCAGTAGGGGTGATGATTTCTCCAGGCCACGTCTACTTCATCAACTGCGGAGACTCGCGGGGACTCCTCAGCCGGGGTGGAGCTGTGCACTTCTTCACACAGGATCACAAGCCCAGCAACCCACTGGAGAAGGAGAGGATCCAGAATGCTGGCGGCTCAGTCATGATCCAGCGAGTTAACGGGTCTCTAGCTGTGTCACGGGCTCTGGGAGACTTCGACTACAAATGCGTGCATGGAAAGGGCCCCACAGAGCAGCTCGTCTCACCTGAGCCTGAAGTCTATGCAATAGAGAGATGTGAGGGGGAAGATGAGTTCATTGTGCTAGCCTGTGATGGCATCTGGGATGTCATGGCCAATGAGGAACTGTGTGAGTTTGTCAGGTCCAGGCTAGAGGTGACAGATGATCTCGAAAGAGTCTGCAATGAAATTGTTGACACCTGCTTGTACAAGGTATGGCAACGCTCACAAAATGAACAGTGGCATTAGTAATACACTTGACTTGTTTTTGGTATCATGATTGATTTACATGACATCTGCATATTTTGTTCTTTGTTTTTTTTCAACAGGGAAGCCGGGACAATATGAGTGTTGTGCTAATCTGCTTTCCAGGGGCCCCAAAGGTATCTCCAGAAGCTGTGAAACGGGAGGCGGAGCTGGATAAATACCTGGAGAGCAGAGTAGAAGGTAGGGGGAAAAATAGTAGTTATGCACGCTTCTCAGCCTGGGATTGGGTATTGAGAACCAGTACAGAATTAAATACTGGTTCCTGATTCGTCAGAACCAGTGTCCAAAATTAACCTTTTTTGCTCACCTGCCAACAATTATTGTTACTGGCGAAAATAATTTATTAATATAAATTCATTTTTCATAATTCTTCTTTTGATTTGATTTTCTCCTTGTCAGAGAGTGTGTACGGTGACCAGAGTTTGAGAACAGGCAAAGACCAATGACTGCGTTTACCCAAGGCAATTTAAATGTTATCATCTCAAAAAGTTACCAGCCAGCGTGGTGGGTGTAACCCTTATCGATTTATCCATCAGAAACAACTTTTATCAGCAGCTGGCTCTTGGCGGGTGTTAATTTTGGACCCTGGTTAGAAGAGAAACACCAATAAGCTCCTGGATAAAACATAACTGCTGTTAGTTCTTAACTGTGTAAATTATTTTCATTATTTCACACACAACTTCTCAGGCATTTCCTTTATAGACCAGCATAATGACACTTTTTAGCAGGCCCCTACCAACAAATGTAACAATCTACAGTGTTCTGTGCATTTGAGTCATGGTGGAGAGGTGAAACCGTTTGGAAGTGTGGGCCAACTTTACTAAAGCAAACGGAAATACATGCTAGGTGCAATATATGTTAAAAAAGATTGGTAACATGCCTTGTTACCAAAATAAAAAAGTCCAAAAGTGTGAACTTAGTGAAACAAAAAAAAAATGGCAAGGTGACTTGCTACCTGGTAGCAGTTTTGAATCGCTCTTAATTTCTATCCATAGATACTAGTCAAGCCGCAGCCATCGCTTGCTCGAGTGGTAACTCCCATTCCCTTCACAATTGCTACACAAGAGATTCGTCTTGGTGTTATAGCTAAATGATAGCAAGTTTAGTGACACAAATCTAATGTGCAAAGGGTTCATTCGGTTTTGGGGAATAGAAATGGTTATACCATCAAATATGATATTTTTTCTAAGAAAAGATGTAAAGTTGGCTAATAGCAATAATAATCTACATTTAATTATACACTGATGCTAGCAATCATTTTGTGTGAATGAGTCACATTTTCAAAATAGTAGCTATCTCATTTTGGAATTAATCTTTACAGCTGTTGTCCTGTACTGACCCGACAACCAGAGAGAACTGCTTGTATGTAAAACCAAATTCTGGTTAATATTTTTCTACTGTAGGTAGATGACCTTGATCCTCAACCCCAGTTACCAGCCTCTTATCAAACACCCTTATACCTTCTCATTATGAGGTTGGAAAAAAAACATATTTGAAATCACAAATGTATCAAATTAGCAGTAACTAGTGATGGGTGGACAAGGATCAGTGCTGTACAGTCACACTCCATTACGTCAGTGGAGTAGAGTGTCATTAAGAGTATTGATAAGTATTGGTTTTGATAAGCTCTATCGATAATGGTCTCGGTATAAGCCTCTATGCTGCAAGCCAAAAGTAAGGGCACACACACAAACACACAGATGTTACACTTTACAGTAGTCTACTGAGCTACTCGTAGCACTTTTGTGCCTTTTTATGGTTATGATGGCCTCATATCTTAGAATGCCAATGTGTGGTTCACTGGTTCATAGTTTATAATATACTTGTTTTTGCATTTTATAAAATGAACAGGCAAAAGCTCCGCTTCATGAAATGATTATAGATACAGAGTAAAATAAAATACCAAATTGTCGTTTTCATGCATCCTGTTGTCTCAATAAATCTAATAGCTGCCTCCTTAAAATCACATCACTTGCTGTAGAGCAAGTGGAGTATAGACCTCATGTAATAATGGAAGTGAGTGAAAGGGAATGCGTTTAATCGCACAATTCAATCAGATATTTATTTTTACATTTTCTACCCATGTGACTGAATATGATTTTGTTCTCATTGTTCTCCAACAGAGATCATCAAGAAGCAGGGTGAAGAAGGAGTCCCGGATTTGGTCCATGTAATGCGGACGTTAGCATCTGAGAGCATCCCAAACCTCCCTCCTGGAGGAGAGCTGGCAAGCAAGTGAGTCAGCTTTGTGATTAGAATCAATATTTTGTTTGGGGTCTTTTTGTAAATTTCTGACAGAATTGGTTATTGTCCGAGTTTGATCATTGAGCACAAATTTTTATTTTCCCTTATTTTCATGAAAGCTAACCTGTACTGTTTTTTTGTTTTGTTTTGTTTCCCCTCAGACGAAGCGTTATTGAAGCGGTGTACAACAAACTGAACCCCTACCGAAGTGATGACACAGTAAGTATCCCAGCTTGTCTAGCTGAAAAATGTAACTCCCTGTAGGTGTGCTTTGTTTGAGTGTGCACGCTTCCTGATGTGTGACCAGCAAATTTCAACCTTTTGTGGTAATGTGTGCCATTACTATTTAACAAGATGGATCAAGAAAATAGCTTTGTGGTCAAGTGTTAGGGCTATAATGGAATGGAGTGGCAATTTCTAAAATACAATCAGAAAAAAACAATGGACTAGTGACCTGTGTGGTATGCTGGGATAAGATGGGACAGTCTCCAGCCCCCTGCAAACCTGAGGAAATAAATTAAAGAATCATTATATTGTGGCAATACTACAATATTGCTGTATGACTGACACCAGCAGAGCACGGTCACATTGTGTCCCTTAAATAGACCTAGTAAAACTTGTTTTAATTTTGACAAGGAGCCACAGGTGCACAATTGCATTACATGTTCTATGCCAAAAGATTTGAATCTCACACCACATTAAGGCTGTCAGAATGAATTTCAATATTTGAATTGCAGTGGAATGTCAAAAAATCATAAGGAATTTGAATATCAACCTGCCTGTCGAATGCATCAAAACCCATATTTTTAAAATTGATTTATTTTACTCAGTGAATGGCAAGAATCAGCAGAACACCAACTACAATCTTTTTCACAAACTGAATAACGGGGAAAAAACTCCAGATAGAATTTATATCTGTTTAGAATGTAATTCATAGTCAAAATTGATTTTTAGATAGGGAAGAGCTAAGTGAAGTGGTATATGGTTGGTTGGAATGAGAACCTGCATACTCTTCCATGGACTGGGCACCACTGGTGTAGAGGGAACTTTGCTCATCGTTCCTGTGGCCTATGTGAACGCAGACAGACCACAAAGCTATTGCCCCAGTCCATTGAGATACTGTGCTTTCAAATAAGCAGATAAGCTCACTGGGTCAGCTACTTGTCATCGTGCACATGTCTTTTGGTCCTTGACAGTGAAAACTGGCACTTTGTTTCAGTGTTGCATCTTTGTATGGGGATCGACTTTTAAAATTACTTCAACAAATGGAGTAATCTAAAAAATTACAGTACCTTCAGAAAGTGGTCAAGCCCTTGACTTTTTCTATATTATGTGGTGTTGTAGCTTGAATTCAAAATGGATTAAATTTAGATTTTTCTGTCACCAATCTATACAAAACTTTCCATAATTCAATAAAATGCAAATTTATTGAAAATGAAATGCAGAAATATCTCATTTAAATATGTATTCAACCCTTGGAGTCAACACTTTTTAGAAGCACCTCGGTCAAGTTGGATGGGGAGTTATCTTAAAGTCATTCCTCCTTCTGAAGCCGTTCGAGTTGATCTGGCTTTAGGCTTACGGTCATTGTCCTGTTGGAACATAAACAGTCCCTCCAGTCTAAGGTCTTTGGTACTCTGACCCAGCTTCTCCTCAACAATTTCTCTGTATTTTGCTCCATTCATTGTTCCCTCTGTTCTTACAAGTACCCCAGTACCTGCTGCTGCAAAGCCCCCACACAGCACGATGCTGTCACCACCATGCTTCACGGGAGGCATGGTGATAGATTGGTTATGAGCTTTCCCCCAGTCATAGTGCTTAGCAGTACAGCTTAAGAGTTCAGTGGTCATGTCATTAGACCACAGAATCTTTTGTCTCATGCTGTGAGTCTTCACATGCCTTCTGCAAACTCCAGGTGTGCTGTCGTGCCTTTTTTTCCCCAAGAGTGGCTTCCCTCTGGTCGTCCTACCTTACAGCCCAGATCTGTGAAGTTCTTAGTCTCCTTTCTGACCAAGGTCCTTCTTGCCTGGTTGCTTAGTTTGGTCAGACAACCAGCTCTAGAAATCTCAGCACCTCCATATTTTCTCCATTTCACAGTTTTTGAGCATTCTGTGCTCTGTAAGCTCCCAACACTTTAAGAATTGTTTTATACCCTTCCCCAGATCTACAGTTTGCCTCCTCAATTGTCTCTAATTGTATGGGCAGTTCCTTGGGCTTCATGGTAGAGTTTCTGTTTGTTTCTGTAAATGACATACACTGTCATCTGTGGCCAGTTATAGGTGTTTCGTTCTAAGTCATGTCCAATCAATTGAATTGGCCATAGGTGCACTCTAATCAAGTTGACATCTCAATTATTATTATTATTATTATTATTCAAAAGAATTTGGATGCACTTTAACTAAATTTGTCATTGCAAAGTAGTTTAATACTTTGGGACTCAAAACATTTCAGTTTTTGAATTCAGGCTGTAACACCACAAAATACAGTAAAAGTTGAAGGGGTTAAATACTTTCTGAAGGGACTGTAATTGATCAGATTATGTAGTCAGATGCAGTGGTCTATTATTGGAGGATCTATGTCATAACACACAAATAGGTCAATAGTGTGTCAGCTCATCTAAAATCCCTACAAGTAAAATGGGAGAACAATGAATGCATACAGTGGCCATATGGTCGGCAGCAACAGGTCAATGCAGCTCAATACTTTCTCTCCTTCTTTGTGTGTAAACTGTGACTAACCCTGGAGACTCTGGTAGGTATTTTATATGAACTCTTGTGAAGGTAACGATCCTGCATTGACGAAACATAATCCCACTTTGCAACAACTCCAGTATTATTTCCATGAAATCAGATGGATTGTTGCCTTTGAAAGTGGAAGGCCATTATGATGAAGTGGTAATTATTGAACAGATGCTACTACTACTCTTCAGGGTTGGACCATGTGAGCTATTTTTCTGAGCAACAACAATCACAACATTGAAATTTAAGTGGGCTGACAGACCTAGTTTGAAACGTCCATTACCTGCCAACTATAACTTCTTTTGTGTCACTTCTGAATCATTGTTCTGCTTTTTAAAACAAGTCTCTAGACCTCCACATCACAGATTTCCACCTTGTATTTTGGCACAATCATTTAATAACCTCTGATCATTCAAATGCTATTTTTTTTTTTTTTGTCTCAACAAGGGAAAGCGTTAATGGAGGGGACTAAGAATGGTTCCAAAAAAAGAGATATTGATAATCCCTTTTAAAAAATGTCAGCAATGTGAGAGAAGGTCTTAAAATAAAGGACATATTTGAAAGGACATCATTGGCAGAAGTTTCTGAATAACAAAACAAGTATGTTGTACAATACTGTACAGTACTTAATTATAATTCTGAAAAAAAATTTAAGCAAAGCTTGAAAAGATGTCATTATTATATCTATCCCTCATGTTAATATCATGGTATAAAAGTTGTAAATATGACTATTTTGTGAACTGAAATGACTAATAATTATTTAGTGGAAACTGGAAAAGGGTTTGAATCCAGGAAGGCCTGCTGGTTTCATTGAAAGTTCAATTGACACCTAGTGCCAGAAATGCCTTTTGCCACTGTCAGTCTATTGAGCAAAGACAGGAACAATGTTCTAGTTGTAAATGTTTTTTTGTTTTGTTTTTTTCACGTCTTTCCACTATACATTACACTTATTGTCATCAATTTTTTGATTTTCCACTCAACTCATCATAATACAAAACAGCCTGGCTTGAGTCAACCCCTTTAGTTTCATGTAGCTCTGTTTCAACAGAAGGTGTCGGCTCTTTCCTGGTTTGACATCACTGTCTATTGAACATACCGAACTGGTCTATCAGTCATGTTTTAGCCGTTTAGGAGAGACGAACTGAACGTTCTGTCACCAATTCTGGGAATAGTGCAAACTCCATTACGTCTTGTTGAAGAATCAAACTGATAATTCAGTGTATGCAAGTAGATGCGCTTAGTGAAAAGGTAGTCGGGCATGTGCATGATAATGGCATAATGCTGACTCTGCCTTAAATTAGTAGCTGACACTTGCCTCATGCTATTTTATTGGTTTGGTTCCTTTAGAATTCTTTATAAATCGACCCATATGCAATCAGATATGTTACATGACATCTTCGATTGCCTACTTACCTTTGAAAATGGGTTATAATCAAGCACGGGTACAAATCATGTTATAGCTTATGTGAACTGTCCAAGTTGGGTGTATTTTTTGATGATTGACAAGGATCCAGGGAACAGACTTGGCAATGCACAGACATTTTTATTCACCTTTTGGCTTGTTGTGATCACATTTGAGAACGGCCTACCCACCAGTGGCGTAATGAAGAAAAAAAACAGGAGGGGGCTAGATCTAAAATCACTGACTGGGATGGCCCTATACTGGTCCTGAAATTACACTAGTTTCACAGATGCTAAACAAGCAGTTTGTCTCTCAAGTGAAGTAAGTCTGACATCTTGCCTTTATTTTGGGACAGTGTAGTAGCATTCAAAATGAAATGAAATATATCGGCTGTCAAAAGGCACAATCTATGATCTATGATTTTTTTTCACAAGCATAAAATGAGCCTAAAGGTCTGGATTGTGCTTTTATGGACAGTAGTTGTGGTGTTTGTTTTTGGCAGTGGAGCAAAAAATACAATTGTGGCCCTACATTTCCCTTTTTTTATATATTTGTTTACAACCCAATTTTAGCTCTCACTTTTCAGATAGCTTATATATGTATATAACATAAAATAAATATAACACTTAGAATTTTTAGGGGAGTGACATTAAGCTCAAGTTAAAAATTCGTAATGTTGACTTAGTAGATAGTCCATACTAGGATTTCTTGCTAATATCACTTGTCACTTCTTGTTTGAGTTCAGCTAACGTTGCTGCCACAAGAATGCAGAAAACAAATAAATAAACATCTAAGACAAAATTTATATAAAAATATTCTAGGGTGACTTTTGCACAGTACTGTATGATTTTCAGTGATGTATCCCACAGAAAATGCTCATCCAACATGACAGTTTCATCAGTCATGAGAATAATAGCAGACACAGCCAACATGTGCTTTAGCTCTTAGCCTGTAGTTAATCAATTTACTGAGCAAATCATTAGCCACGATTAAACCAAAAAATCATCCTGTTCACATGGGTGTCCTGAACCAAAAGTGTTGTACCAAATGGATCAATTTTGACATTTACCGTTCTACCGTTCTAATGCCAAGTTTATGTTGAAGTGTAGAAGTGAAAGGGCATCAATTGTTTAGGCAGTAGTGATTTTCGTGTTGTAATGGGTTTTCTGCGTTGTTCTACCCAGGACTAAATGTTAATACTCACAATATGTGTTTAATAACTCAAATAACGCATTGTTTATCAAAAATAGGCTTTCAAACATTGCCCTTTGAAAAGAGCATAAAAGAAATCCTTAAGAGGGCAGGAACATTTTTCAAGTTTAAACGACCATACTTGTGTACATGACCATTTTGCTCATTTACCCATGTCACACCTCTATTTCATAGCCTGAATCTAGCCCCATGAATGGCTCAATTTTGTTTTTGTTTTTGTTTTCATCCATATTTGTTTGTCAAGCATGTGACCATTTGAATTTCGCAGTTCATAATACTGGCTCATGTGTCTTTGGGGCTGCTTTACTGAATACATCATGGCCAGGACCAATGATATCCTGAGCCTGACCAATCACACTGCAATATGGCTTTATAAATGTAGGCATACAGACTAACGGCGTCCATTCCACTAGTTATTCAGTCCAACCAGTGTCCCTGTTGCCTGTTGCTCAAACTTCAGCTTCAGACTGCCAGTCCCAGGAATTGTGAAATGTGCACATGGTTAACAAGCAAATTCAATTAAGAATGGAATTGTGTGATTCATGGGGCTGGATCCATGCTACTGTTTCACCGGAATTTAGGCTTTCTCCAGTTACGTTGTTTGGTTTGTATGAACAGGGGACCAGTCCCTGTGAACTATAGTTTCACATATAGTCTGTGGCTTTGGATTACTGAGACTGTCCATCAGTGGAATGTTTGTTTAAAATCAAATGGATCTTGTAAGCAGCAGAAGGAATGTGACATTGAAACTCTATGTAGAGTAACGGTGCGTTCACACCAAACGCAAAGCGAATCTTCGCCTCACGTTACTCGCGCGAGTTTGACCGCGGGATCATTTGTGTTTACTCACGTTACTCGCGCGAGTAACACAAGTACACAACCCGCGAATATTCAAGTAATGTTATGCCGGGAAAGCCAGCTGTGCTAACGGTTGTGCTAACTGGGGCTAATGCTTGTGCTAACTTGGTTCATAGTAATGTACAACCGATAGCTGGAATAAAATAACAGACACATATTTTCAGAACTTAACAGGTAGTCCAACTTCCTCACTGACTTTTCTCCAAGCCCTCTCCTTTTTGTTACGCTCTCTGTATGCCAGGAGACTTGTGCTCTGGGAGCCCACAGATGGCTACTATTAGCTTATCCTCCATTTTGTGATTCAACGCCAGGACGTCAGTGACGTTGGGAGAATCTCAATGCTGATAGGCTTTCGCGGCACAGTGTCACGCGAATTTTCCGCTCAAGTTGAAAAATTTCAACTCGCGCGAATACGCGACTGAGGCGAATTTTGCGTCATTCATGTCGCGCCATCTGCGTTATACGCGTCTTTGCATTGACTTTGTATGTAATCGCGCCGCGTGAAAAATTTGCTTCGCATTTGGTGTGAATGCACAGTAACACACATGCCATTAAATAATAGAAATAATGGAGAATTTAAAAATTGAGCAAAATGCTCACCAACCACCAGAATGGTCCTTGGATTGTGAAGGTGGATGTTTTTTCAAATGGCAACAAATGACCTGTTTGGCGAAATTAGAGAACCAAATAATTATTGAGGCGTGTTAAAGGTCCCATATTATTCAGTTTTCATGCTTTTGATTTAAAATATACTATGGCTCAGGAAAAGAATAATGTTCTTCATGATGTTTTGCAAATAAATGTAGTTTAGTTAAAAGGGTATTTATAAAATGAATTTGAAGACTAAGTCCTCACAGGCAGATCAGGCACAGTACTAGACCCTGATTGGCTGATTTCAGTGAGTCTTTAGTGAGGGGAGCCAATCAGGACCAGGCCCAGTTGTGATGCGTTGACTGGAGGTCTGAAACTGCCTGTAAGAAAGGAAGGATGTTTGAAAAGGCAATAACTTTAAATTTAACCACTCAAACAAATTAATATTTTAACAATGTGTTCATTAAACATTATTGATCATATATGTTTATAAGTAAAGGAAAAGTTAAATTCCTGTAATAGGGCCCCTTTAAAATAATTATTTGTAAGGGTCATGTGTGAAGGAATGGTAGTTTGCCAAAGCTAATTGAAAAATAAATCACAAAACCAGCCAGCTGTTTACTATATTACACATGGTTAATACACACTAACTTCACATGGTGCAAAGGACATAATTTTTTAGTAACTTGAAGGTCTTAATTTTTGAGAGATGCTATACAGTTTACTTCTAGTTCCTGTATTTTTGTAGTTGTCTTGTACACTTGGCCAGTTGTTATACTGCATTCATAAACAAAGGTATATTTGGCAAAATAATGATTTATTGTTTTATCTTAAAAGCATTTATTTGTAGAAATAGGATGGTTTTAAAAATTGCTGTTGATACTTAAAGATCTCGATATCAACTCCTGGATGACGTTTATTATCTGGCAATATATATCATACATACATGATTAAGCCTGTCCAGCTGTTGATACAGAGATCCCATGGATGTAGACCCCGAGTCTGAAGGGTTTTTCCTTCCTTTCCTCTCTTGTCAAGGACTCAGCGTCCACAGACGACATGTGGTAACACAACCTCCTACCACTAACACAGCATAGAGTTTACAAACCACCATCCTCTCAAGACCCACAGCAGCTCAGCTCAGCAGTCTGTCTCTCCGCCACTCTGAGCATTTGGTTTCTAAGAAGGGAATTTCATGGGATGAGGAGGAGGAGGAAGAGGAGATGCATGCACACAACCCTGGAATAGTGCAGCACCAGTCCACTCTGGAGTTCAGGATCCCCACCGTCTTGTCTCCCCTTTATGTTCACCCACCCTAATACTCCCCTCTAAAGTAATCCATAACAAGTGAGTCCACCAGGTCTTCTTTCTTTTTTTTCTTTTTTTTTAAATAATCAGCTTAAGTAGTAAGATTATTTTTTTTGCTGTAATTAATTTGATTCACATTTCCTTGTGTGTGTTTGTATATTTCTGTTTTTGTGAAGTGCAATTGTCCTGTACAAAAAGCCTGTATTTAATGCAGCTTGATTTTAAGTTAAAAAATGAAAGAAATGAAAAAGAGAACCTTTTATGCACTATCTGCCTTTTCCTGCTCTTCTGGAGTTCTAACAAATGTCTATTCAGTGAATATTACTGTTTGTCCTCCAGGCACTATGTCTTTCCGCTTTTGCTTTTTTTTTTTTATTTTTTTTTTTTTTAGTTAGTCTTTGCTCCTTTAAGAAACGGGTAAATTGTATAGGTTGACAGCACAGTAAGCTCTCTATATCAAACCATTCAAATCCTAATTATTTTCTTTCTCCTGTGCTTTTTTTTATTGTATTTTATTTTTGTATGTGGTTTTCTGTACATGCTCAAGTAATAATGGCAAAGTGTTTCTCAGTCGTTTTGGAAGTGTGGAGTGGAAATGTTTTTTTCATCTCCTTAAGGCAGACGATGAAAAAGGAGTTTCATTGTATAAAGATAAAGCTCATCGAGACCCCTGTTAACACGTTTGTCTGTGCGGATAGATATGTACTTGCAAGCGTGCGTGGGTGCTTGTGTGTATGTATGTGCGCACGTGTGTTTGTGTAGAGGTAGATCTGTATGTGCAACTCTAACTTAACTTTGCTATGGTAGTTCAGATAGCAAACCAACACAGGCTGGAGCTTAAGGGAACTGCTGTCCCAGTGCTTACCCATTGTCTGCCCTTTTCAGCCATCTTTCCATATCAAGACAAAATAGGCTTTCACTACTCCTTATTCCAAAAGCTTTGGATAACACAGTTTACATGCTGTAATGCTATTTGAACAACTTCAAGCTATATATCATAACGATATTGTAAACTGAGATGACACAAGTAGTTCAATTTACCCATGGTGTATAAAGGTTTAGAGCTAGTCAGGGCTTTGACTAGTTTACACACCGATCTTTGTGTCATGTTTGAATATAATTTCCTAAAAATACATTGTTACCAATGCCCATCATGGGTGCCATATGATTTATGATCTCTTGTTTCAGCTTTATGACCTCCTATGCCAAGTTGTTGTTGTTTTTTTTTCCTTAAGATTCAGATTTTGTATGTGGTACAGATAGAATTTTAGCTCACACCTTTAACATCATCTGCTAATTTGACTGATGTGAACAGTTTAAGCACTGACTATTTTGGAGAGAATCACCCGTTAACCAGTCTGGAGGTAGGAGAAACTGTTGACTCTTGACTTCCAAGGTTGTTCTTCTTTTCAAATGGTCTTTATTTGGAGATTTAAACCAAGAACAAATCCGCTAACTGCAATGAGGTCTCATGGTTGTATAGCACCTTTTTATTCCCATCGTGTTTGCTCTGCTTAGAACCCTCCCCCACTGCACCAGAAGCCAGAGCACAATACAGTTTGCTGCTATAGTGTATGATCTGTGGGTTGATTTGCAGTTAATTTTTCCCTTCTTTTAAAAGATGGAATAGTCACTGACTAAATCTGTATTTAACACACACAGTAGATATATTTCTTGAAGAGAAATGGTTTTATTTCAGATTTATTTTCTGCCATTAATTGTCTAAAATTGCATTGTTTGAAATTTATGTATGTATATATTTTTGACTTAAACTTTCAAGGAATAAATCATGTCGCTTGATTTAGTTTTTTGCCGTGGACAAAATGCGATTCTGTTTTGTCTTGGGATGGTTGATTTATTAGTTTGAATATTTAGGCATAAAAAGTTTTCCCTCTTTTGGTGTCCCTCTGATCTCTACTCAGGGTTTGGACAGTTTTATTTATGTAACAGAGCATAATGTACTAAATTTATAATTCTTTGTTAATCTAAGTGACAATCCTAACTATTTCACTGCATTTGGGTCAGTGGTGCATGGTGAGTTATTATATCTTTCACAGAACACAGAGTTTCACTTGTTCAGTTTCAGGAAGGTCCTCAATTAACTGCTTTCCTAATGTGCGTTTGTGGCAAAATGGCCAAAGGCCGCTTAGACGTTGTCATTGCCAAGCCCATATTGCAAGAATCACAATATTATACAAAGGTCAGAGGAACTAGCTGTCAGATTTAACACTTAAAAGATGTCCAGGCCTTAGAGCGACACTGACTTGATTTTGAATTTAACATTCAGCATACGATATTTCCAAGCAGACAGTTAATGTAGCCTCAAACAGCTGAAACTAAATCACACTTCTGTAAACACAAATAACAACATAGTCATAATTCTAACGGCTCAAAAAACACATGGAAGTAGTTCAGGCCCTCTTGAGATGGGGAAACTGAATTCTTGTGAATTTGTTTGCATCAAAATGTACTTTCATTCAATATTCCCTCTCGAAAAAACCACAATTACAGAGCAGACTACTAAAACCCACCATACTTAAGCTGTTGTGTTTAGAATATTGTTTTTAACCCATCTCTTTTTGGTACAATACTTAATATACTTACCTACATGATGTAAACGATTAAAATCTCAACTCTTAAAGGCAATGTATTCACTGTATTTGATAACCTCAGATTGGAGAGAAAGCTATTATCGGTGTATTTCAAACTGGCTTTTTTATTTAGATAAGCAGTAGGTTTATAGAGCATCTGTATAGCTGTATAATTTTGCGCTGGATTGCTTGTATTTTGGTAAGTGAGGTCACTTAATTGTCAACCAGTTTTCAGCACCCAACTACTTATTGTGAACTTGGTAGGTGTTGATGACTCTTATAGGAACGTGTCATTACATTTTTCTGCCAGCTTAATAAGGAACGTACGTATATTTCTCTACAACTCGGGGGGCCATCTCCTAATTTTAGATGCCCGTCCCACTGGACTTTCCTGCACTTCCCCCTGGAAATTCAACAGTTCAGGATGTGGCCCTAAAATGATGCTGGTTAATAAAGCATCGTGCTTTAATGCAGATTTGACTCATCTCAATAATTCCAGAGAATCAATAATGTGGATGTTAACTTTCTGTCTTTACTAAAATTCGCTGAAGTTAGAATGCTAGCAGATATTTACAGTGGCTTGGCTTCACAGGTCTGGGTGTTTTATTTAAATTATATTCACCTTCCAGTGCACCCTCCCACCCCCGACAAAAATGAACAACAACAAAAAAAAAAGATCCCAAGCATCCACTCTCCTTGTTTTAATATTCATGAAACTGAAATACCTCATAACGTTTATAGGAAGTGTGTTTGTCTTGTGTTTTGTAGATCTAAACTGTTTAGAGAGCAGTCCATTCTCTGGAGATCGACATCAGTGAGAGCAGTTTTCTAAAGCCTTGTTGTGTCTCTCTTCTAGAACTTATGGTCTTGTTACACTGATCCATTGGAGTGGGATAAGCCTATGCTTATGTACAGTATTTGACTGAAGTGTCTGATATGAAATAATGATTTAAGTGGCCACTGCAAGTGACGGCTTGTTTTAGTAACTAGGAACACTATTGACCTTGTCTTGTGAGACAGCGCCCCCCCAAACAGCACCCCCAAACCCTCGCTTGTGTAATTTCACCATCTGGTCCCCTTGTGTGATATTCACTTAATTCAAAGATCTAGAATTGTATCAAAGTTCAGGGTTTTAGAAATGTGAGATGTGTGAGATATTAGGTGTGACTAAATGACAATAGTCATATGCACTGATCATCTGTATAATCAGCTTTTTTCATAAAATTGTTATTGTAGAAAAAAGATTATAAAGCTATTTACAGGGTTACCTTTGCCTGGAATGCGTTCTGTATATTCCTGTACAGAGGTCTACCTGGCGGAGGTTGAAGAGATTTTTAACGCTTTCGCCATCCTGTACATATTGATGTACCTCGGTCGTGGCGTTTACTGTGTGACCCTTAGTGGCGGCTCATATGTCCCCTTGCAGGGAGACCTGAGCCTCACTTTGCTGACCTTTTTCAGCTCATAAATAAGCTCACCGATTTGCCTTACCCAATCTCATGTTGCCCCCTAAAGTACTTGTTCAACAGAACACTATGAGGACTAATGCTGCTGACATTACGTCCTCATAGATCAAAACCCGTCTCCATGTTAGGGTACTTACAGTTTCAACAAAGTGACTTTCTGTCTTGGTAGTCACAAGGTACAACTTTTCAACCATTTGTATACTATTTTTTTTCCATGTTACCTTGTTGAATCTTGATCTTGAAAGCTTATTTAATTTTTTCACTGCAGATGATGTCATACTTTTAACAAATGCAAGTGTTTAACATGGTAACCTCGTAAAGCATTCAAAATGTGCATACATACATTCATGTCTGCTATATTTATGATTACATTCAAGAATAGCTTTAGAGTGCCGTAGATAAGTATTGTCAATGTTGATTCAAATGCTTCTCAGAGGCCTCTGTGAGTGATTTTACAAAGTTCAATAACTGTATATTTTGTATTATGTTCTAGCTCCAAAGGAATGGCAGAAAAAAGAAAATGTTTAAAAAAGCTTTGTTCCCTGAACTAAATTGTACTATTTGTGTTGTCGATTGAACAAATTGCATTCCTCGCTTGTGAATTGATGCATTTCTCTCCTTGCTCCCTGAGTTTCCTCCCCTTCTCTCCCTCCTTTCTTTCATTTTTTAGCCTTTGAAGTTTGAATAAAATTTCTAGTTTGCAGAATGTATCACTAAATAAATGGGTTGTTACCTTGTACCTCTCATTTCATCACTCTTTATCTGTTGGCCATATTGCACAAGAGAAACTTTCTGCGATTTCAAATTGAAAATACTTTCGTTTCCAGGCATAAATGCAGTTAAACAGCAAATGCTGGATTATGTAACATAAATAGTGTTGAGTCTTCTGTAAAAGCCAGAGATGAATGCAAGCCAGGAAATGCAAAAATGCTTGTTAATATAGAAACCTACTGGGCTAAATCATGTTGTATGTTGAAGCGTCATTTGTGCCATCCTGCCTGCAGAAGTTACCCCACTGGAAGATGCATTATGCTCCAGACTCTACCTTTAAAGTGCACTGACTGAAGTAATAGTGTGTAGACGTGCTGCAAATGATACTGCTTTGTTTCACATTATAAGTAATGCAGTAGAGGCTTTTCTGTCATCACACAACTCCAGATGCAGGTTAGTCTTAATTGCCCTTGGCTTGTGTCTTCGAAAATAATCTGTAGAAAAGATGGTGTAGTGACTGTAAATTGCAGTGGGGGAAATGTCAATCACTTTCTGGCACCAAGGCTTCATATTGCACACGCAAGCCTAGCGCCTTAATGCTATGAGCTTGTGTTTAATCGTCAACAAGCCCTTCCAGGTTGCACGGCTTGAGCCACATGAACTCTGCAGCACGGTGTTGTTGACCTGTCTGAACATTGGAGCTGTGTTTGTCTCCCTGCCTCTCTGTCTGTGTGGTGGAAGCGTGAGGGGCTTGAGCTCGGAGGATGGGTCAGGGCCGTCCGTGGCCACTGGGATTAGGAACCATGGGAGGGATTACTTTAAATGTCAACATAATGTCATGAGCCGTGTTAGAAGGTCAAACGTTCAAATGGTGCTCAGTGGCAAGCAGTTAATAGATCAGGTACAATTTGGATTGTTGTGCTTCCTGTGATGAATTGACTAGCATGCTAAAACAAGCTATTTTTGGAGCAGCTTTTGGTCCAATATTCAAAGGTACAAAATCAAGAATATCTCATTATTGTTTTCTTATTCTTTAGTTTGATGATTTGAGCACACTGCTGTTAATTCAGAAATTCTCAGTGAGTTAACCTCTGCTTTTAGATAGGGAACAAAATGTATTCAGTCTCCCATGGCCATATATATATATCAATGGAATAACCATGTCCCATTCACTATTTGAGGAGCATCAGCCAGCCAGCCAGCCAGAGGGGGGCAGTGTTAATAGCTGTGCATGTATAGAAATACCAGCAGTGGCCATTCTTACTCTGAAACATGATGTGGCCAAACAATTAAATGAAAGATGATTGATCAGGAGAGTCAGAGTTTGCCTTTTGTTATTTAGTAGTTGTCTATGGCAGGTTTTAGATCCACAAACTAACTGCATAAACACTCAGGATTTACAAGGTGTTGACTCAACTTCCTGATTTGATGACCAGACAGAAGCTGCAGAAATAAATTCATGTTCATGTATATCAGTCAATTACTTACATTAGCTATTATGCTCATTGCCGTGGTCTTATGTTGCCCTGTTAGCTGTGTTGTATTTAGTTTTGTCCCCTCTGTTGCTTTGGAAACCTTTTTTATGGCTTGCATTGCAATGCATCCTTGCCTCTTAATACCCTTAAATATGAAAAAATCTGACAAAATGTGAAACCACAACTCTAGCTAAAACAGGCTTTTTTTATGCATGTACGGCTCTCATTTATCCATTTGCATGTGAAAGCTGTACAAAATGTAACTCATTAGATCCTAGGCCACCTGTGCCCCCTAATGAATCATGCTGCCCTTATATTCCTCCACATCAAAAAGCAGCCGCATCAGCAGCGGCCATCATCAAATAGAGCTGGCTCGTCATCTGCCTGCCATTGTTTAGCGCATGTCATGCTCTGTTTCTCATGGCGGAAACCCATTTGAGCTTGACTAATGCAGCCATGCAGACGCAGCAGTAAGAGGTGGGGGCGGCAGGGCACACCGCATACTCTGTGGATGGTTTCTACTCTGAGGTCACTGAGCTCCACATTTGCTAATTTGCTTTGGAGTGTACTAGGAACCATCTTTTTCAGGGTTGCCCATAAAGGAAGAGAAATTTGAATGCTTATGAGTTAAGCACAGAGAAAGCAAGGGTTGTCTTTGATGGGCTAATCTTTTCTACCAGGTCAGAAAAGAGTTTCATGGACGACACGCGGCTTGTTGATATACTGGCTTAAGAAATGCATTTCACCAGGGTCGAACCCGCCAACACTTACAGTCAATGAAAATCTCACATTCAAAACAGCATTAAACATTCATCGGTCAGGACACTGCTTCATCTTTTGCCTTTGTTCTCCTGTACAGTTACCATCTCTCTTATGGCTCCTGCCTCACACCGGTCCTCCTCGCTTTCTCTCTCCATTTCCTCTATCTGTGAGTGTACTTGTTGCCCGAGGTCAGTTTGTCACAGAGAACACAAGCTTTTCTCACTTGGTTGCAGCGATTCAATGATTGGAGTGTACAAACAAGCATATCAAGC
Organism: Centroberyx affinis; assembly: GCF_046629955.1. Taxonomy (NCBI): domain Eukaryota; kingdom Metazoa; phylum Chordata; class Actinopteri; order Beryciformes; family Berycidae; genus Centroberyx; species Centroberyx affinis. The sequence continues at coordinate 278,176 of NW_027280025.1, forward strand.
AGGGATGACATCTAGCCCCCCCCCCCCCCCCCCTCTGTGCCCTTCTCTCTCCTACAGACACAGACACTACATCAAATATGTCCTTCTTTCTCTCTCCCCCGGTCCTCCACTCTCTCTCTCTCTCCCTCTCTCTCAGTCTCTCCCTCTCTCTGTGGGAGTGAGTGTCCCCCCCTGCATGAGGTGGGTTACACAAGCCGCTGCCCTGGGAATCCCGGGCCAGCTCATTATCCCGCACCCCAGAGACACAGCTCACTGTAAATTAGGACACCAAACGAGGCGGCCTCGTTAAAGACCCACAGATACACTCATTAGCATCAGCACCTTTCCTTGTTAGAGCCTGTATCAGCGTTCGCTCCCACCGCCACATTGTGCCCTGTCATTCCTCCGCACTGACTGGAAGATTTAGGATTAATGTCAGCTCTAGCCAGCGGGTCGGCGCTGCTATGGTCCAGATATGGGACTGATTGATCAATGGTGGCGGAGAGCTGTGGTATTTGTTGACAGCTGCCCGCTCTACCCCTACCACTCCTCCCCATATTTCACTGTACTGAGGAAACACACCCTCTGTTAGGATAACTCTTGTCTGGCAAGTGGCTGGCTGGTTTTGTGTCACAGCTACGTTGACCAGGGTTTTCATGATGTCCTGCAGAATTTACCAACACTCTAGTGAGGCTTGTTTCTTGTCTGTAAAGTGATCAAAATAAGATGAAATTATATTGTTTCTTTTACCTGAAAGACATTTGATTAATTACCCTGTCTCTTTCTTTTTTCTGGAGCAGTATTTCTGGATTGTTATCTTTGCACTGCCAAAGGCGTATTTGTTCGGTACCTCTGCCACTGTCTTCTGTCAATCCATAGCAACAATTTTCTTCATTCCTCCTTTTTTCCAAGACCAAGAGTTGTCTCTCACTGTGAAGATGTATTGATGTGACTGATGAGAAATTGTTTTTCTTTTGTACCTGCCCTTACAGAAAAACCACATGTGGAAAACCACATATGAGTGTTCCCACATGCAGCATGCAGGGCTTACTTAAAACTAGTTCAATAACAAGAACAACGAAAACAATTGACACGTTTCTGTGCTGAATGAATGAATATTCAACACAGCATTATTAATCTATAAACCTAGTGCAATAAGGATAACTGTGGAGCCCCCCAGGGGTCACCTGGTACAAAAAAATGATGCGGAAATCAGTGGGCATGGTTTTCTTACAATTTACTCCTAAACCGTGCCCACAGATTAGTAAACCATGCGCACAGATTTGTAATATCTACGTTGATAACATCAAAGAGGGACTTTTAGGCCTATATACAGTGAGCCAGAGCCATTACACACAGCTTGGCATACATATAGTGAGCTGTAATAGCCATTAGGCACCTAGAGCATATGTGAACCATAACCATTGATTAATCACATCAGTAGGTATAATTTATGATCCGATGTGTGTTTTGGTGACAATATGAAACCCATTTACTCCCTATGAATCATGCTTGTAGAAAAAGCATGTTAATTAAATTTTATATGCAACTCTGTGGGCCGCTGTGGTGTCCGTTTGACGTGATCAATATACATATTACAAATCTGTGTGCACGGTCTACTAATCCGCGGGCATGGTTTAGGACTCCGTGCGCACTGATTACTAATTCGAGGGCCCGGTTTACTAATCCATGTGCACGGTTTACTATTCCGTGCGCGGTTTACCAATCGGTGCCCGTATGGATTATTTTTTTCTTACCAGGTGACCCCTGGGGAGCTCTGTAGAGAACAGACAAAGCAATGCCATATTTTTATGCTGAATGACGATTGTAAATTGTGAAAGACAGATACCGTTCAGGTCTGTCATTGCTGCTGGGTCGGCAGCTCTAACTATCGCTCCCGGTGTGGTCAGATATCGGAGTGCGCAAATAGCGGCGTGTGTGGGATTTACCTCATGTGGAAAGCGCACTTTATTTCTGTTAGTTGAGCACACAGTGCAGAACAAACACCCGGTTCCCTTAATTTGTCGCACCAAGTGTCAAACGGTTTCCCGTCTCCACCCGTTTATTCAATCCATACCTATCGCCGTTTGTTTTTCCCTCCTGTCTCAGTGACGCGTGTATCTTCACCAGCTTTCATAAACTTCGTTTCCATATTTCAGCTGTGCTACAACACGGAATCGGTGCTACATTGTGATAGAAAGTAGGTTGCTGTTTATTGGATAAAAAAAAAAAAACTTGCTCGCATTCCATTGGTAAATGTAAAATATTGCTTCGCTTCGCTGAATATGATTGTATAAAACGCATCAAACACAAATACCCACGTGGAGTATGTTTTTTTTGTCGAAAATAGTTTGTGAATCTAAAACGTCCATATGCCGGAAATCCCGCACCTGGCCGGAGGTCTTTAAGCCCTGCACATGTGATCTTGAACCACATGTGGTTTTTGGACACACGTGTTTTGGTTTTTCACATGTGATTCAAACCACATGTGAATATTCCCAAATGTAATCTTAAAAGCACGTGATTCAACATGTGGTTATCCACATGTGATCTTGAACCACATGTGGGGCACGTTCAATCTGAAAACGGTGTGCACCGTTTTGCTACGGTTTCCGGGTTGAGCGTCATGTTTCCTCGAAACGGTGTGAAACGGTGTCCAACGGGCTTTGAGGTACGTTGTTTCTCGTTTGGTGGGTCCGACAAAAGTCCTTGACAAATGCGTCCGCTGCAGCTTGGTGTCTGCAACAATTGAACTAATTAGAAGACATGTTTGTATCTTTTGCTATTGTTTGTACCATTGTGGAGTGACACTTTAATAAACGTTTCTACTCCACTCTACTCTAAATATATAAATATTACAATATCATATCACAACAACAGTGATCAGCAATAATGACAGGTCTAATACTCATAATAAAATAATTAGCTCATATAGATGGTAACAGTCTCGAAGGTAAGAAGTGGATTATCCTTCACCTGAACTGTTTGCCTTGTCATCCTGAAATGCAAACGAGGCAAATGTTGGATCATTATACTTAGGAAGCACAGTTTCCACAAACCCCTTCACTCGATTGGGATGTTCTGTGCTATTCTGGACGGCAAGGGAAGTGACTGTAACATTGAGCGTATTTTGTAGTATTAAACACGTATTTAAACCTATTTCATCAGGCTCCGAAAATTCTTCGAAAAGAGCGCAAAGAATGGCCTTCTCAGCTGCCATAGTTGCAACACTTGCGTAACACAACAGGCTGTTCAACGCACCACCGTTTCCGTTTAAATCAATGTTTTGCTACGTTTTGTCGGGGCTGAATGCAGCTCAGGTTTTTGGACGTGTTTTGGTTTTTCACATGTGATTCAAACCACATGTGAATATTCCCATATGTGATCTTAAAAGCACATGCGATTCAACATGTGGTTGTCCACATGTGATCTTGAACCACATGTGGTTTTTGGACACGTGTTTTACATGTTGGTTTTTCACATGTGATTCAATTCTACATATGTGGAAAACCACATGTGAATATTCCCACATGTGATCTTAAAAGCACATGTGATTCATCATGTGGTTGTCCATATGTAAACCACATGTGAATGTTCCCACTCCAAAAACCACATGTGGTTCAAGATCACATGTGGGAACATTCACATGTGGTTTACATGTGGACAACCACATGATGAATCACATGTGCTTTTAACATGTGAACATGACCACCTATCTACCAAAGCCGAAATTCAGAGAACTAAGAATTGAACCTGTGACATCTACAAAATATAAAATCTGGAGCTGGAAGTTGTCACTTGTCACATTCACATGTAAACCACATGTGAATGTTCTACTGTATATATACACCTATATAAATATAAGCAGTATAAGCAACAAACAACACATATACGGGCTAACACTTCCAAACCATTATGCCATTTATTGAATACCCAACATATCACCAACAATTTACAATCCCCCTATGAGGAAATTAATAGTCTAATCTTTCCCGCTGTTTGATTTAACCAATGAACAGCATTACTTGAAAAACAAGTATTTTGGGAGCAGCCCAAAATCTCTTGCTAAACTACATCAGGAATATCTTGCTTCGTAGAGACTGTACTCTTGGAGTGCACTTAACACCCAGAAAGACCTTCCTAAATTCTAAGGTGCACTTTAGGCCCTTGCAGTACGCCATGTTCAATGTGTAAAGCAAACCAAACAGAACAGTTAAGGCATTTGTGATGTCTCCTAAGATGTCCATAACAACAACCTCCTCCAGGATAACAGTTACATCAACCACAGTGGGAAGCGATCTTGGTAGGGCTGCATCGTCCTTCACCACCTCAAGAATCCCCAACGCCATGTGTGTCGTGTGCCTCCAACCCTTCAGTATCCTAGGGAAGACAAGAAATAATATTACAGCATTACAGTTTACTACAAAAAAGACCTGATAAAATACAGGCTCATTCACACTGTTGTGATAACTCTACCTATAAAAGGACATGAAAGCTATTTGTAGTTGGCAGAAAATTCACACGGCACCAATGTGTAGTTGAATAATGTAAATTTGTGCCCTCTACTTTTTGGTTCACATGCCTTTCTCTAATACTCTCTAAAACAAAATCAATAGTCAAAGGGAATTTCTATTGTTCAGACTTAACAAAAAACTTAAAGGGCCCTATCTTACACCTGGCGCAAAGTGCAGCGCAAGTGTCATTGCTAGTTTCCGATCGACGCCGTTGTCATTTTCACGCCCAGCGCCCACATTGTTTAAATAGCAAATGTACTTGCGCCCATGGGCATGTTGGTCTTATAATGAGGTGTGGTCAGGCGCATTGCTATCTTGAGGCAGCGGAAAGCGATTGCGCCATTGACCAACAAAAACCTGGTCTAAAGTCTGGCGCAGTATTTTCCTGCTATTTAAAGGGCGCATTATTCAGATAGTAAGATGCGCCTCTCTCTCTCTCTCTCTCAAACACACACACACACACAACGTTACCATGCAAAATAGAAAAATAGGATCATCTACTATGAAAATTTGCACTTTACTTCGTTCCTGACATGTATTTTGTTGCCAAATTGCCATATGCTTTCACCATTACACTGTGTCAGATGCCAAAAACTACGTGTCTCTCTCACCATTACGCAGTGCCAAATGCGCAACATACGTGTCCCATTAACCATCATCACACATTGCCAATTGCTAAATACGCAACCTACAACCAAGAAAAACAACACAGTAAATATGTAAAAAGCACAGCCCAACAAAAAGTCATGCAAATAAACTGCAAAAGCATCTTACCTTCCCCCGACACAGAAGGCCTACCTGCTGCACACACACATCGCCATCGCGCACGAGCAGATCCGTTTCCTCAACAAAAACCGTTCATTTCTCCAACTTGCCGAATCCGCCTTTTAAATAGCAATGCGCCAATATGCAAGCGCACCTGGCTCTTAAAGGGAATAGGAGATGACACTCTGATTGGTTGAGTTCATGTTACGGTCAAAACACACCTATGATTAATTAAGGGACTTAGTACAACCCCTTTGCGCCTTGCGCCTTACTACCTTATTACCTTACTTTGCACCCACATTGTGCGTCATTTAACTAGCAATTTGGATTTGGACACGCCCTAAATGCACTTGCCCCATGCGCTTTAGACCATGCACCATGGATCTTTTAAATAGGGCCCAAAATGTTATCCCAATAACAACTACCATTATCATTGTGCTCCATTGTTGTAGTTATTGTTACAGTGTGAACAATGTCATTCACTAATGTAAAAAAAAGATCTCTCCTGTTATTGCTGTAGTGTGAATGGTTGTGAACTAAGGGCAGCACATAAAAACAGACAGATCTGCGTTACTTTAATATGTCAAAAGAGTAACTGCTGGCTGCACAGCTGGCATTTTGCTTTTGTGTTACCAAATGTAGCCCACATGGGTCCCAAAAAATGTATCAGCAGCATTCATCATGACAAACTCTGACAGCGAGTGGAAGGATGTGCTTGTTTTTAACGCCGGGGCACTCAGGCTTGACATAGGCAGAGTTAGCCAATAAAATAAACATCAACCAGAGGTGTAGGTCAAAAATCATTAATAAACAGGTCTAAATCTTACGAGCACCATCTATGTTTGTAAACATGCAAACATCAAGTACAGCAACAAGTACAGCAAACCCTGACACAAGTCCATCTAAATCTGACAAACTGCATCTACAAATGACAAAGGCAGCTGAGGATGTCCTAAAATGGCCAACGTACAGTTGGCTAGATAGACATGTCTGTAGTAGTAGCAGTAGAAAGAGTGAAAGCCAGTGCAAGTCTTTAAAACAGCTAGAGTGGAGTAGAGAGACTGCTCAGAAGTTGAAGGAGCCATTCAGAACAGCAAGATTTTGAATATTGAAAGCTGATTGGCTGGGAAGGCTAGCGTGAATTCTGAGTAAGACGGATAATAACAGTGTTCTTGCTGAAGCAAGTAGACTAAGAAGTAAATCAGAGTGTATAAGTGTGATTTGCTGAAGCAAGCACACTGCTCACCAGAATGGTCTTTGACAGTGAGGCCGAATCTCTCAAGTAAGGGAAGACCCCGAAGAACAGTAAGTTAGATCTCCCGTGTGCAGTTCAGTCTGTAGTCTGCAACAAAGGAAAGGAAAATGGAAAGGAAATGATCTTGTTTGAAATGAAGCACAAAGAAAAATGCCAAAAACTAGTTATTCTAGCAGAGATAAAGCTGGAAGAGAGAGAGAGAAAGGGGGACACAAAAAATTATATTGATTATAATTCCAGTAGGAAGAAAAATGGAAGAAAATATGTATGTAAATGTAAAATGTGTAAATTCTGCATAAACCTGGGGGTGAGGGAGAGAGAGAGAGAGAGAGAGAAGACAGAAAATTACCTGTTCCTCAACAAAGAGCACTTGCCATCTTTGTTTAAATGTTGACAGCAGTGGCTGGTCCTGTAGCTTTGGTCTAGCTAGGCCAAAGGTAGAAATTGATATCCAAGTGGTGGCGCTACGGGTGACACACACACACACACTCACACAAACACACACACACACACACTTAACACTCATTTCGTGGCAGTCTGCTTGCTTGATCAGTGTAACGTTAAATGCCAACTTTCTCTTACAGAATACATCTTGGTGGTTCTGTTTTGAGCTAATCTCTAATTATCTTATATTATCACAGAGAACTACTCACCCGAGATTTGAACCCGCAAAGGAATAACATTACGGGGAAAAAATAGATGCAATTCGTCACATATAGGTCATTTTCAATGATGTAACGTTAGTTAGCTAACGTTAAGGTTTAAATTAAAACCAAGAGGGTAAAATAAAGTGTTCTTCTTGTATTACACGATATATAGACCTTACGTTGGGGAGTATTTCTGAAAGAAACCGAAGCTGATGAACTCTGATGACTTGGTAAAGTCTGATAAAACAGCTTGTCTTTAGCTGACTTTTCACTGGTGACGAGAAGCTTGGAAAGCGGTTATTTTCCTCCTCCTCAATGCGCATGCTCAAACCTGTGCACTTCCTCCGCTTGATTTTGAACCTGAATTTTTGTTTTCCCTTGTAACAGTATTTACAATTTGCTGAATATAATTTGCTTAGTTTACTGGCAAAATATACATGGTCATTGCCAAAACATTTTTTTATATTGTCACAATCATTTTCACATCTTATGTCATGCCAACATGTCTTTATCCATTCCTACCACTTTCTGAAGCATATGATTTGAACAATTTGTTTCATGTGAAAACTTGTTCACATGTGAATAAAGCCAATAACACGTGAAAATGTCAAATTCACATGTGACTTTGTGACACAGACTTCATTTTCCCATGTGAAAACCTTTTTTCTTTGTGATACACACATGTGAAAACTTGTTCACATGTGAGTAGATACAATCACATGTGAAAATGTCAAATTCACATGTGACTTTGTGATACATACTTTATTTTCACATGTAAAGATTTCAGTTCACATGTGAATAAAGCCAATCACATATGAAAATATCAAATTCACATGTGACTTTATGACACAGACTTCATTTTCACATGTGAAAACGTTTTTTCACGTGAATAGAGACAGTCACATGTGAAAATGTCAAATTCACATGTGACTTTGACGCACATTATGTGGAAATGGAAGATTTCACATGTGACTTTTTTGTAAGGGCACGCAGTCTATTCTCATCAAGCATAGTCTCTTGTCTCCCAGCTTGGGCTCTCAGTGAGCTGTGGTGCGATGGAAATGCTCATGACCCTCCGCAGATGTGTGTCTCATTGTTATCACGCCATCTCCAGTGGGCCCTCTGCTATTAATGGGTTTCTTTCTATATAATGTCGCAAGATGTTTGTCCCTTTTTTCCTACTGGAGTGTCTTTTTCATCCCCTCTGCATGCCGTCTGAAGTCTGCTGTCAGCATGCAGCCCATGAGTGATTGAGCCATCCTCCTGCATGCTGTCACCGCAGTTTATCTGTATCTCTAGACTTCACCTCCACCCTGCTCTTCTCCTCCCCAGGACCCAGACATCCTCTTCTTCCGTGGTTTCAGCTAAAACAAGGAACTAATCAGAGGATGTCAACCAGGCATTTTCCGTTGCACATTGTCAGTCACATTAATAAGTATCCACTCTCACTTGTTATTTTATTGTACGTGTTTCTCATCAATGTAGACACCTGAGATACCCCTCTAATCTGTCAACATTTGATTTCTATACTATTTATCCATTTTTAAGTTGTTGTCCACACCTGTCTTGGCCATTACATAACATCATTCCAAACAATGGCGTAAATACTAATTTCATTCATTCGACACTCCGTGCAGGGATGGGAACTTACTTGTAGCTTGTATTTTTCTGACCGCGCTAGTGCCAAATTCTCATCTAGCTGGAATTTGAACGGAGCAGAGTTGGCAGCCAGATAGACGCACCAACCGCCACAACATCGGGTTCTTCAAACCTCAATCGAGAGGTAATGTGTCAGCCTTGTATAGTTATAAACCAGGGAACCAGGGTGTCTAACAGAAGTAGTTGGAAAATAATGAAATCTGGAAATAACAGCATTTATATTCCCTGCCAATAATCCAAACACACAGGCCTACAGATAGTTTCTGCCTCCTGTAAGCCACTTACTAGCACAATATGAATGAATTATTATGTGTTGATGTCATTGAGTCCCCATTTCAATGCCGTTGCTTTCACCTTTGAACTGGTTTGGTGTTTGGGTAATACAACACTGAGGATGAGGGTAACTTTTCACTTGCAGTTTTGGTCAATACACTACCCTACTAGTAAAATCTACTGCAAAGTAGTGGTTTTAAAGATTGTGTTGTTAGATAGATGTGGGACGGGGACTGAAGAGAGGTAGGAGAGGACAGAGCGCAGGCCGAGGCACAGATCCAGGGGCAATTCCAGCTGAGCAGTAGGAACCTGTGAAATCCACTAAACCTAAGAGGAAATTGTAGAAGACAGCATCATCATGGCCAGCTGGAATTGGGTGTATGACACCTGCAGAGAAAGTCTGCAACCCCATGAGAGACTCGCACTGCATTTGTTGTACTCCATATTCTGACTGGTGTGACGCCAACATCTTTGCCTACATCTTACAGGAAAGGTAAGGGGCTTTCACCAAACATCTAGGTAGCAGATGAGTGAGCTGACATTTCTGACATTAATGATCCACAAAAGATGTACTAATATATATTTCTATTCAAATCACGAAAAAATCCAGTGTTTAGAGGTGCAAATAAGTAAAAGAGCACAATTAGAAAATATTTTGGTCCACTAGATCATCATTACTTCCCTACTAGGAGTACGGTTATGGTGACAGTCAGACATATTACATGGGTTGCATGTGAGTTCGTTTTTAGTGTCCTTACATTTCACTGGCTCACCAAACTCCTCACTTTCTCAGAGGAAAGGTTAGAACAACAGGGCGGGGTCGGTCTCCTCGATGGTCCAAATGTCCATCATATTCCTTGGCCTGCAATTTGAATAGTCAGTCTTTTGTTAACCCTTAAATTCCAATCCAGAAAACCAAGACACAAATATGTGACACTTGGAGTATCTCCACCGTTTGTGCCTTTACAGCTAAATCGACTTTATTTCATGTTAGTCCTCTTTTGCACCTCTTCACATGCAAGTTTCTCCTTGTTTCACCACTTGAAATACAGTATAGCAGTACAGTGTTGGGCATTGTGTTGCTCTGCATCAGACCAGGCAAGAAAATAAAAACAAAATTCTAGTGTAATGCTTTGAATTCCCCATGAGCTGTTTCATCCTCACATCAAAAATGGTTGCTGACAAGTATATTTTACCCTGATTCCTGTGGAACACCAACCAGGCAAAGCTGCTGGGATCAAGAGCTTCCTCCTGCAAATATTTTATCAGCTTAGTATATATCCAGTGAGAAATAATTTTTTGTTGTTGTTTTTAAATCTATTTCCATTTGCAACACGTACTTATAACATCCATTTTCCCAGAAAGGAAAACGAACAGTAAAACAAGTAAAAGGCCATCATGGTGGTAATCTGTGCGACCCTGTGGTGCGCCGCTCTGCAGCCGCAGCATCGTGCTGATGCATCAACTATTACAGCTGCACAAAATCTTCAAGTTCCCTCCCTGACCGTGAGTCCAGGCTCCACAGTATGCATACTTGAAGTCAGGTTATGGCCATTGTAATAATGTTTCTAATCACATCGCATTTAAATGGACATCAAGCGAGGCCTTGAGCCTAGGTTTTCAAAGCCTCGCATGCCAGCATGTTTGACTCATCAAGTGGGTTGTATTCCTCACTTTTTCCTGCCGTTGCCTTGGTACCTCATGAGACTGTGTAGAGCTTTTGTCATTTCTCGACCTCGCCACAAGACTGTTAAATTAATAGTCTGCGGTAAACAATGGTGCTGATCTAAGTTGCTGGCTCTAAGGCTGATCCTCCCAAGTGAAGAGGTTGCAGGTATTTGTTCTCACTGTACGACCACAGAATAGTTAACCAATACAGCCTATGAATCAGCACTTACGACTCCAAAAGTTAACACTGAGTATGTACTGTATATTTTCCAGGCCTTTTTTGTGTCTCGACTGTCTGTTTAGTTTGAGGGTTGTGACTGTGACTCCTGAGGGATTTGATAGGGAAATATCTGACGATGTAACATTGTTCTCTGTGTAATTTGTGTCCAACATTGTGCCCAAAGATCCACGAATAAAGTCTTGGAAGCAGTTGACACTCCATCATATGTTGTATTGTGATGTGTGAAACCCATTGTAAGTATTAATCGCTGTGTGTTTTAGGTCAGCAGTGAGTTGAGAAAGTTACATCTCATCCTTTAAGTGACATCGAAGAGGTTAAGTGCCTTAATTCTCTTTCTCTCTCCTTTTCTCTCTCACTGTATGTCTCTCTTCCTATCTTATGCAAACACATTCATTCCTATATAATAAGCAACAATTCACTTAAGCAAAATACATGAATGGACAGGTCAGGAACTGAGTAGCCAGACTCCATCAGGATTTAATTTTCTTAATGTATGCCTTCAATGTGTATGAGGAGTGACTAAATCATGCATGACATTAAGTGTAAATCTTATAGAATTTCAATCTTCTCATCATTGAAGTAAATTAAATCCCAATTTGTTGAATCTTGTTTAATTAGTTAGGCTTATGGTCCTATACTCCACAATACTCCACCTCTGTAAGGTCAGAATATACTAATAACCAGGCCATGAATAATTCTCTAGCCTATATGTGTTAGTCTTAATTAGCTTCTTAATGTACTAGTGACCAATGGCTAATGCAAGATGCTGAACATAAAGAATAAGAAACACAAGGCACAGATGGTTAAATATAGAAATATTTCATCCTACCTGTTTTCAATGTCAGAATTCAGTATGTTTTTTGAATATTAAGGTCACAGTTTGGTACGACTGTAGTAACTTACATTTTTCAATTCTCTTTTTTTCTCTTTCATGGTGCTTCGAAATGTCTTAATTACACACTGAATCTTTATTACACAAAGAAATCTAGTCCACCAGAAATCTATTCTTTACAAGCTGAAAATGATACTAGGAATTTGTGATCTTGTACTTGAAATACAATAATATTCCATCTGCATTCACCTAGTTCATTTAAGATTAATCCTTTCAGGGGCAAAAAATACTCAAGATTTCAATTTTTTTAACTTGTTTATTGTAGAAAAGCTGATGGCTCATCTCTCCTCTACATGTCAATGAGGCTTTATGGCGCTGAGTGGATTCTCCCTCTGAACACACAGCCACAGTGTGGAATATATGATTCTCTTATGGTTGACATTCATATCCAGTTTCTCAGTTTCCGCCCTCCACGATGTGAAAATATTTAACATTTTCTATATTTTTTACTTTGTCCATTTCACTATAGGAGTCATTGGGTAAATAAGAGAGGAAAACCTCACTGATAGTGTGTCATATCTGCTATCTTTACATCTAGTGGCATGAGAGTGACAATATTTAATTCATATTTATAATAATATTTTCTTTGAATCCTCAGAAAGTGGAGTCAAATGTCTTCCATAAACAAATTATGCCTTCCACGCTTTTCTTAATTATTCTCATGCAGATTCCAACATACCGGCAGGGATGTGCTGCATTCAAGGGACATAATAAGAGAAATGGAGAATTTTTTAACGGAAATTATTGTTTAAAACCTTGTTACAGTCTGTAGATGAAGCCTGAGTAAAATATGAAATGTCTGTCCCTGAGGCAATGAAACTCAATTGAAATAGGTGATGTGGTTGACCTTACAATTTTTCTGTTGTCAAAATTTTCTGTCTTACATTCAGTATCTGGAAACTACAAGTGTGTGTTGTGAGTAAAATCATTTTGTAGCAGAGCGAAAAAGTGCAAGCTTTTGGAAGCAACAGTATTTCCACATACAGTATGTTATGAAATCTTTTCGGAAGCAGGTGGACCCAGTGTTCAGAAAGACCGTCCTGTATCTGAAATGTCACAGGTTCAATTCTGCAACAGTCCATGCCAATCATAAGCCATGTGTCCTGTTTACATGCCCCTGTTCAAGACACTAAACCCCTTTTTACTCACACAGTGGAAGTGTCTCCGTATAGGAGCATCAGCTGAATGTTTCAAGTATAAAATTAAATGGTTTCTGCACAGTTGAAGCTACTGGAAGAAATCATATAAAGGTATTTACATGTCTTACACATCCTACATGTCGCACTACTCTGCTTGATTGGGGTTAATCAGATTATCATGATCAGAATATAGTGTTTACATGCATTGTGTCAGATTGGGTACATGTAAACAAAGGTTATGTCTCTGGAAACAAAGCTAAAAGGTGTGGGAGTTTGGATGCAGCTATGAAACTGTTCATGGAAGTGTAATGACACAGCATCACTTACTGTAGTTGCTCCATTGTAATATTGATATAGCAAAACTGCATAGATTCATGGTAATATTGCCATATAGTTCAAAGTGGAGGCAGAGCATAAGAAGGTGCTTGAAGATGGGAACAGTAGGCGGTCGTCTCACATGTTTTTAACCTTGAACATGAATCCTTTGTGAGTCCGTCAACAGTGAAATGACGTGAAAATAGATTAACTTTATCCGATTGGATGTGTTGCATTTTGGTGTAAGCGGTCTGGTTTGGCACAAAAACCCAGCAAAAAAATCTGCATTAAACTACCAGCCACAATGCACAAACCGCCCATTTTGCCTCAGCAGCAGCAGCAGCAGTCCTCATGGCATCTTATGACTTTCTTGCCAAACCGGGAATTATATCCTGTTTGTCAACCACAGATTACTCTAATTTGACCACAGGCTTCTTTTGCCGTTGTGTGAAAGGGTTTCCCATTCACCACGATCCATCTGAAGAAACAATTTATTTGTGACTCTGCTTCAGTCTTATAAAGAGATGTGTTCATGCCCTGTCTGGAGCCTCACACAGAAACACAATTCATCAACAGGTGTGGGAGGAAATATTTTTTGTGCACAAGGATGTTAAGTTTGGAGTGTGTGTGGGGTAAGTGTGAGAGAACAAAAGTCGCTCACAAGGGGCATTCAGCCTCTAGAGGAGGATTTCCTCATGGGCTGCACTTGCTCAGCACAGGGAAGAGAAGGGAAGCCTTGATACATTGGTTGTGCAGTGGGCTACAGTTACACTTTATATAACTGCTGCTGAATGAGATGGCCTGCTCTTAAAATACAAAATAGTCTGATTTTACCATCAGGGGTAAAGCTCTGAACTAATTTGTAAGAATAGGATAAACCCGTGAATTTATTTAGCTGCAATTAAAAATTCACCTTTATATTTTGATCTGCAGCACGATTTACTGGTTTATTGTAAGAAACCTTCAGATGAAAAGCCATCTCAGTCTGTTTTGACATTTATTGAACAGCAAGCTTACTGCAGGCCTATTTGCAGCTGCAGCCCATCTGAGTCATTTGCTGTATGTTGTAGCATCACTTGAAATTGAGGCTACACGGTTTATGTATATACTATGAAAGTAAGCTTCACAAAGCAGGAACTTCAAGTATAAGCACTGAAAACATCACTGGTGAAAGCTTAAAATATATTTTATGGAAGGATTGAAGTTGCAGCTTGGGCTCACCAAGGTGTGACTTGAAATGGGGGAAAGATAATAGGGAAGAAGAAGAAGAAGAAGAAGAAGAAGAAGAAGAAGAAGAAGAGGTAGAAGTAGAAGAAGAAGACATATTAATGGTATTTTGATTTTTAATGGTTTTTCTTTAATCTCTTTGATATTTTACCTTTCATTTGAGAGTTGGGATGCTTGGCCTTGCCATCAGCAATATCTTTTTTTCAATATCATGTTCCAATCCCCTTGAAGGATGTTTTATGTAAAATATGCTTTTTGTACCCTGGAAAGACATTTAATCAAGATTAGCCTTGGTATTTTAGTAGCCAGTGGTCTAGCTTTGTGAGATTTCATAATGGAAGACAATTAAGCACTACTTTCAATAAGCTGGTGCTGAGGACCCGCTCTTGTGGAAAAAAAGAAAGTTATTTATTTCATAAGACCAGAATTTTTTTGGTATGTTATAAAAGAACTTGGAGGGGGGAAACTTTTTTAACTTTCATTTGAATTATCTTGATGTCTAATGCTGAATAGCCCGAGTTTTCTATCTCCCTGCTAAATCTATTGAGATTCCATAAACCTGAAGTGGCTTTAAAAAATAAACATTTTTTGTTGATTTTATTTGCAAACTGTGATTACCTGCGATAGAATATCTGCAAATCTGCAATCTACAAATGTCTTGAAGCTATAATGGAACAAAATGTATTTCACAAAATAGCCTGGCCTATAGAAAAATAATATGCACCTATTATTTCGCCGATTTTATGACTATATTTTAAATGTGATACTTAATTGTGTTCAATTAAGCTGGGCCTTATTCTGCATTCTTTCCCTGTAGGTCTTCTGTCCCAAACATGCAGCCTCATGGTCAGCTCAGCGAAACACAGCGGCCCAAACCTCATCAAATAAAATGATCTCTGTTTTTGTCCAAAATACTTCACCTTTTTTTAAATACTTTAATCACTACTTACAGCCAGCCATTAGCCTGCTGGTAATGTGACAGTAGGGGAGCACTGCTCTTGTGAATGTTCATTCATGGTTTTCAGAGCATGGCAGACTCGAGTATCCTCACATTGTCCGCTAAGAAAGTGCAGAGAAAATAGTTTTCCTGGGTGGTCCGACTCATTAATACACTCCGCACATCTTGATTTACGGCTCTCAGTTCAACTGCTGCCAATTAACGTGAAAACACACAAAAAGGAAAATGCCATGGGGGAGGAGGAGGCCAGGTCTGCGTTTCCTCCCGCCTGGCACAAAACTGTCTCAGGATGAACCTGCCCTCGACATCAAGGTAGGACATCAGAAATTATACTAACTTACAGCGCGGGGGCCAAAAATCATTTGACTGAGCATGAAGCTCCTAGAATATCTGAGCGATAAAGTTCAGTGGCATTTAACCACCATGAATTTAGCTCTTATTAGGCGATATGATGCTCTGTATAAACAGATAGGCTACTCACAAGTTAATTAAATTGTTGATCTGCATTATTATGTTTTTAGCATTACATAAATTTTCGTTGAAAGGTTGTTGGGTTAAATCGGCATTATTGGGAGTCTAAAAAATCAGTTTCGAATATTTAAGACATAGGCTAGGCATTTATTTATTATTATTATTATCTTTTATTTATTTATTTATTTATTTACTTCTTTATTTATTTATCTATCTATTTATCCATGTAACCTAGCCCTGTAGGAAACACAGTACAATGAACAATTATTCGTTCGAAATAAACTGAACCTTTTTTTTTTTTTTTTTTTTTAAATGAACTAGCTACTATATCTCCAGCTATACTCCAAATTTAGTTTGGTTAAATTTTAAAGTGAATGATTCATGTGTGCGTAAGCGCCAGTGTTTGTGTTTGTATGTGTGTAAGTGAGAGAAGACTTTCGGTTTCTTTAGCTGAAATAGTTCAACAATAGGTCTGTCTGCCATATCTGACAAGTGTTACAAATACTTTGCACTGTAGCTAATAAAACGGGTTCAGGCTCAGAAATGAATGTGTAGGCCTGAATAAAAGGGCCTAATGTGATTTGCTGTCTGCATAAGCCAGATGTAATTTTATCATTCTTGATAAGCAACAAATTAACAATTGATATCAGATTTGAGTTGCATTCAGGTGCGCCTCCTTTCAGTTTATTGTGTTTGTATTTCAAGTAGGCCTAGTATGGGCCTTGTGGTATTTGTGTGACTGACAACATTATAAAAAGAGGAAGCACTTCTGTGACTTCGAAGACAAGATAACTTTCATACAGAATATACTGAAATCACCAACATTTCTAAATTACTTTTGCCTCCTCACCTTGAAGGCAGTTAAAGGACAAGAAGAAATCATTATTAAAAACATAGCAACTACAAACTAACTACAACCCGAATGTTTGTTCCTCGCAGTACAGAAGGTGTGTGTTGGATTTCACACAAATCATTTCACAATTTTAAACTTTGGCTACTACTGTTGACTTAATGTAAATTATCTGGGACAAAAACTTCAGCTCAACATCTAATATGTAGACAAGTCATTAGACCATAGTTCAGTTTGTTTCATTAATGGTTTTAATATTAAGCCTTTTTCTAAACTCTGTCTGCAGTTAGCTGATCAAATATTTAGATTAGATAGATTATTATCAAATACTTTGCTATTGAGCTTTACAGGCTCTTCACCTATCCATGCAGACCAGACCAGCATTTATTTTCGTCTCTTTTGAGCCCCAGTGTGTATAAAGTACTGAAGTATTTTCTCTTTGCATGCTTTTATCTTTTCTTCAAAATTAGCATCTCCAGGAAGCTAGTACGGTGTTAGTAAAATCAGTAGCTGTCTGCTGAGGTCGTGCACTGTGGCACGGTAGACCGCGACCTTGTCAAAAGCAATCACCGTGGCAACACATGGCTATAGTTTTCCTCTCATCTTAAGACATAATCTCTCTAATTGGTGTCAGAGTTGGGGTCCTGATGGTGAAAGTCCCGAAAATACCCACAGACAGATACGCTCACTTGTTGACACTTTGAAAAACAAATGAAACGGGCCTCGTCAATGTGGTGAAACTTGTTAATCCACAGTGAGGGGGGTGTTAGCGCAGGCCCTCTAGCCACTCCAGCGTGACAGGATCCTTAGACTTTAGCCAGTCACATCTGACCCCACACACTATTCAACCCCTTCCTCTTTACACCTGTTCACTCCCAAAGAGGGCTGAGTGTCCAGAGATTAGGGAGGGCAGACCATGTCGGGACGGAAGAGTATATTTGCTTCAAATCTCACTGGAAGAGATCTATCCCATCGCGTTGTCCCGGAGCCTCGTATCCATTTATTCCCAGTGTGTTCCCAATGTTCAGCCATCTGATTCACGTATTTGTTGAGGAAATATTCAGGAAAGCGGTGAATAGTAGGCTTGATGCTCGCTGCTGCCTGATGTGCTTATCATCGGCTGATTTAAAAAAGGATGTTTTGGGATGTTCTCGTAATTCATGGGACTTCTACAAATTTGACAAATGCAGTGAGAGGTATTAAATGAGTCTGTAACATGAGGTGGCCTCTGATGCTGCACCTGATGAAAGACATGATTCGGTTTGTTGGGAAAGCCACAGTTTACCATCGGGGCTGGGGGGGTCACACAAGCCAACCTCCCGTCCAGGCCTCCTACAGCGGGACCTAAAGAATCAACCTGAATATCAGTGTGCAGAGGTCAGCTGTGTCTAAATTAAAAATCTTGTTTCTTCTCACCTGTGACTCTGAACAGACACATGCTTTATCAAGGGGTTGCTTTGGGATGGCAGTGAAAATGGGGCCGCATCTTCAACCAATTAAACCACTGAATAGCTATCCATATGGAGTGTGGGGAGAAACCTTGAGGAATTCAAAAACGCATCAGCTTCTGACGAAAAAACATATGTAACATGCCAGCAATCACCAAAGAAACATGGACAGCAAATTATCAAAGAAAGCCACTGACCCCTTTGAGGCAGGAAGGCTGTTTTTATGAGATACAAAATCCTGTCAAGCACAGTGCAACCTTTCAACAAAAATTAAACCGAATAGTGTTGAACTTTGAGTTTTTAGATTTTCTCGTTTCCTGGCCTGGACATTCACCTGGATGTTCATCACCTTCGCCACAGGATAGTAAAGAGGAGAAAAAGACCAAGTGAATGTGGAAGGTTCACACTAATAAAACAGGAAATTGGGGGCTAAAAAGTGCAAATAATCACTGGATGTGAATGTGTCCATTGAAGCACTCTTTTGGGTACTAGCCCGATGCTCCCACTAATGGTCTGTTTCGCTGAAGTAGCACCAGGAATGCTACCTTCTCAATGCTTCACAACTCGGGGCGAGCAAGGCAGAGCTCCCATTTGTGTGTGTGTGTGGGTGCATCTGTGTGCGCCTCTCTGTCGTTATCCTTTCTGGGAAAAAAAACCCTCATTCTCGCATACTCTCCCGTCCTGTAATGAACGGGGTCTACATATTTATGTTGTTGCCAGTGAACACTTGAAACACAAGAGGGGTTAAAGTAAAGAGTGGGGAGGTCTTTGGACCATTTTCAATATTTCCCCCCTGTGCCCCATAGGGCAGGCGAGGGGGTGCTTCTTTACAATCATCAGGTGACCAGAGGAAAATAGTGTGGCCTTAACAAGCCCAAATTAAAAAAGAACATCATTTTCATTATGCAGTCAAACACAAATTACAAGCAAATGTTTTCTCTGTGGAGCTGCCCCTGCTTTCAGGGTCTTTGTCCCTCGCTCCTTAGTGTGTGCAGAGAAAGGCCCCGGTGGTCAATGGGCAGCTGAGTGGCGTGTTCAGCGGAGGCCCACATCCTTAGCCCCCAGCGCAGAATGCGTTTTGTTAGAAGAGCAGCCATACATTCTGAGCAGATTTGTTGAATTAGAGAGCTCAGCGGGAGACGGGGAAGCGGGGGGTAAGTGATGGGGAGGACTTGTTGCTAGGTGACTGACATACAACTGCAGCATGCCAGTTTTCAGAGCTTGGCACTCCTGTCTGTTTTCCTTTTTGTTTTGTTTTCCTCCTTATCCCCCCCCCCCCCCCACCCCTCCCACCCACCTACCCACCCATCCACCTCCACCCATCAATTCACTTGTCTAGCCCTCATTGTTGCTGAAGTGTAGATAATAAAGATGAAGAGAGAATAGACAAAACGGGGCGAATCGCGGAGGTTTCTACAGTATACTTTTAGCATCTACTAAGAACCTAGTCATCAGCTTTTCAACTGTGTCAATACTTAAAAACCGTACTGCTAAGTGTTGTGGGAAAAGAAAAGTGCTTTCATGGGGAAAGTAAAGGTGGATTCCCTCTTTTTTTCTAATGCGCTAGTTAGTATAGAATCTGACATAAAGCATTAGCCTCATGGAGACACTCTGCGCTATCAGCAAAAAAAAATCGTCTTTTCCTGGGGCTGGTAAGTGACACACAAGGACAGGCAGGATTTCTCTTTGCCCCCACCTCCCTCCAGGCATCGCTACTCGGGAGATTTGAGATATGAAATGAACGTGTTCAAATACAAATATAATCTCCTGCTAAGCTAGTGAGATATTTCCACTGATTCCTTGATGAGCTGCATATATATTTTGCAATTATTCCCTCCTTGTCCCAATCAAAATCCACTCTTTAATGATTACACTGCGGGTGTTTATCTATTTCTTTCTTTTTTTTACATGCTCATTGAAATTTCCTGAGCAGACACTTCCTTCAGCTCTCTCCTCATTCTGTAAGTGTGTTACCCGGCTCCTGACTACCTGACTTAGCAGTCTGGCCACTTACCCTGTCAACCCCATCACAGCATGTCAAACATCCCGGTCCCAGCCACGCATCCCTCCTTTCAGGGGACCATCTGCGGACAGGGGGAGAGGGAGAAGGACGAGGAGAAGCATTGGAAGCACTAGCGGTCCGAAACACAGTTTGACCCTTCCAGCATCCATTGCATACTCTGTCTCTCCTTCCATTTATTTCTATGTACTAATATTTCATGTCATTTCCATAACAAACTATACTGTAAAATAGAGTGTAGCATTTAAGCCTAATAATCTCAAAGACAGTAGGATTTACATTGAGGTTTACAAGTGTTCAGTAACAGTAGGATGCATGATGCTTAATGTATATTGTCAGTGTTATTTCTGGGTTTATGTGGGCACAATTGTCATCTATAAGAGTGTGAATGCATCAAACGACAGGATTGGGGGTGCTGGTGCTGCGGTTTGTGGAGAGGCATTATCCACACTCCGGGTTGTCTGAAAACATATTACACTTTCAGACTTTCTTTTTTTTCAATCATCTTTCAACTTCACGTATTCATTCCATGCTACTGCATGGTGTAGAGATTCAGGGTCATCAGGATTTTTGATTTCCCCCCTCGGTGTTGCATTTATTTGAAGCTGTGCCTGAAGGTCAAAACCAAATACACCAAGACGAAAAAGCCATTGTTGATCTGTTTCTCCACCTCATACATCCCTATTCCTTTTCACCAAGGAAGCATCTTTCTTTCTTTGTGCTGCCTGAGGTTTATGAGACTATCAGGGCACAGGTGTGCCCTGAGGAAAATTCCCCTGCTCTCTGTAAAGCTGTTATTCAGCACAAGGCCATGACAGCCAGTGTTTCTAAAAGCATTTGAAAGATTGTAAATGGTGATGATAAAAACTGTCAGCAACCTACCAAGGCACAAAAAGGAAAAAAATATATACAATAGCTTCATTTTATATGGGGTAGGCTGACATTGTCTGGAACAAGATTGGATTTTACTATCCATTGGATAGTAAAATAACCCTTGATATAGCTGCCTTGAAGTATGAAAACAGCCTGATCGGACTGTAGCTTGTGCTTTGCCAAGAGTCTAGCGTGTGTTGATTTTGATATCATAAGGACTTAAGACACTCGTGGCCTTACGCTGAATATAACTCTATGTATTGTCTCCATTAGGCTCATTGTTGGATTAGCAGGTGAAGCACTGCAAGCTTCAGCACCACTTTTCTCTCACTAACTTGTGGCTCAGTAACAGTTAAGGTGGTTTTGATACATAAATGAAACATATGACAAGGATCACTGTCAATGATTCTCTAAATTCAGATCAATTCAAGCGGTTATAGTTTTTTTATGAACAAATCAAAGGTGTTGAGTCATTTTGTTATTTATTATCTGTTAAATATGGAAAATGCAATTACGCCAACATTAAAAATAGTTAATGTTACCAGTGTTATATGGTTTTGAAAGTCTTTTTAACTGACGCATGACAAAGCCAAGAATAAGTCAATTTAGAGTAGCATCGCACACTGTACTATAGGGTTTTTTTTGTTCTTTTTTTTTTTTTTTTTTTACAAGAGCTAATACATTTCCCATGACTTCCAGCATTTATTCTAACAGTTAACACTGTAAATCCTAAAAGGTTCTTCATTCATCAGGTAGTACAAATGTACAAGTGTTTTTTTTTTTGTACATTAATGCTCATAATGTTGTTCATTCACATGAGAAGTGCTTTGTGGTAGTCAGGCGTGTTCTGCTGTGGTCTGCTTGTGTCTGTCTACCTGTGTATGTACATTTGTGAGTTTGTGTCTGGCAAAGAAAGAGCAACAATTATTGATTGGCTCAGCTCAAAGCATATGGGCTTGTATTTTAGCTGAATTGGATTAGCAGCCCCATCCCCTTGGCCACCCTCCATACAACTACCAAGCTAAGATGGCATTAACACTGCCAAAGGTTTTACTCTCTCTCTCTCTCTCTCTCTCTCTCTCTCTCTCTCTCTCCCTCCCTCAGTCTCCCTGCTGCTGTCTATGGTGATGTGGTGCAGTCTGCCAAACAATTTGGCAAGGCTTCTAATGAAATTGGATGCTGATGAGTCCACCAACTAACTTGTATCACATTCTTTAACAGTTAAATGACTAATACATTATGCTCCTTGAAACTAGAGAAACTGTGAAACATTGCCTTCCATTTCACCTTAGTGATTTAATCCAACCTTTAGGCCTATAGCTGATTTCTATGTGCATTTGTGTTGTTTTTTTTCTGAAATGACTGAAAGTGAAATGTTAATGGTGCCAAGCTCTGCTTTGGCTGACTTCAGCACTGCTATATTACTATCAAAAGCTGGCCTCTACCCAACACCTGAGCGAGGACTTTTATTGATCACTGCCTCTTCTTCCCTTTGATGTGTTTTTTACAGAGTTAGCAGATCCACTGCTGACTTTGGTGTCTGATAGTTTGCTCATTTACACTGACCCTAATCCTCAGAATGTCTATTAAGGAAAATGATTTAATCTGCTCTGGCAGGACTACCTAGAACACCCCTCTGCTTACCCTCCAAACATACATTTTTAATCAGCATATTAGAAAACCACCTTAAGATGTCAGATAACAGTCTGAGCTCATATCCAGTGCCACTGGCCATAGCAGATGTGGACTATTTACAGTAGCATTAGACCTCAGCCGCTGGCTATAAAACAGTAATCACTGACTGCTGAATGTGGATGTGTAACATTTATTTTAATCTAGAAGAAGAAACAACAGCCTGCCAGTGGTGACAATCCAGGCACAGATAAAATGTTTAATAGTCATGCAGCTTTTTTTTTTTAAAGGAATTGCATAGAGTCAGAGACAGGATGTTACCTTCATTGTGCATTTGAGAGGAGCGGGGACCAGTGAGAGATCATTTGACTCATCCTCTTAAGGTCTCTGATGTCTCCACAGGGCCTTGTCCTTGTAGCACAAGACTGCTGATGCCAAGCAGTGCAGCGAGAGGGCCGCGCACAGATAAATATTTGAGTATGTGTGAGGGGTGAAAGCGAGATGACTCTCAGCCTGTCAGTTGTGTTTGGAGTCGCGGCATCAAGCGGGGACCTGCTCAGTGACACCGGGTAACTCAAGCAATGACGTGAACGCATACACACATACTTTCTCTCTCTCTCTCCCTCTTGATTCACCCCCCCGCTCTC
The DNA here is from genome assembly GCF_046629955.1 of Centroberyx affinis. Lineage (NCBI taxonomy): Eukaryota > Metazoa > Chordata > Actinopteri > Beryciformes > Berycidae > Centroberyx > Centroberyx affinis. The sequence continues at coordinate 301,649 of NW_027280025.1, forward strand.
TCTCTGTGTATCAGGCACACACACACACACACACAGAGAGATAGCCCTGTCAGCTAAGTCCTGTCAGAGGCATCACCCTCTAGGTACAGTGGTGAGCTATGTGCACACAGTGATCAGGCAGCTTGCCAGCTCTGCCTTCTCCTGCCCCTACCTAGACGACTCCCTTCATCCTAATGAGCTCTGTCAGAATGGCATTTGACATAAGCCATCAATAAAGCACAGCTGACAGACATTAAGACTCTGGAAATCCAGGATATCTCTGGCCTCTGCCCCTTCTAGTGGAAACAACTTGCAATTCTGACCTGATGGTCTGTATGCAGTTGGAAGGCAGGTTTTTACCTTCATGCTGCAGTCTAATGAACCGTACCTTACATCACTACGTACATAATCCATCATTTGTTCTGTCAAAAACACAGTATGTTGTGTGTTTTCACACTGACATGTTTATTTTTACTATAAGATGTGCTGTTTTAAGACTGTAGATAAGGATTGTTATTGGCATTTTACATTTTATTATCAACTCTAATTTTATGTGCATGTGTTTTGTGAAACAAAATACGTTAGCCAATGAAAGTGTTACATTTTTTCAATAAGCACTGACTATAATTGTCCCACGTTCTATTGGACACTCTGAACAGCTCTTCTTAGAGTAAGCGTCACTGTAGCAATTAACAGATTGTTGCTCAATGCGTACCACAGAGGTACACAGCTGTCTGCTTACGATCCTATTGGATACATGTGTCACTTAGCACCCACAGCAGTCACTGCATAGTAACCTCCGCTGCGGTTGGTGCTAATAAAAGACTATTTCTAGGAAACAATTCTATTTTTTATAGGGCCTAATCAAATTAAAGGAAGCTTTTTGATCCTTAAAGTGTGCACTCTCCAGAGAGTGTAATGTAATGATGAGTGTACCATTTACTATAAAGTAAGTCTGAGCTCAGGGTGAAGTCACTGTACTACGAGGGGCTTGGTATGAATCATTCACCGGAGCTAATGGACACAATTCGGGCTCTTGTTTTTATTTTTTTTCTCAGTCAAATTGCCATAAGATGCATTCATAGTTATTAGGGGAACGAATACAAATAAATACATGAAATAAATACAGGATACCCCATATCTGCTTGGAGGTATTTGAATGTGATGTAGTCGATAGAATCTCCTTCTCTACTCCTTACAGTTTTCACATAGGACACATTGAATCAGACTATATGTAAAGGTCACTGTAGAAAAGCTGCAATAGTGCAGACAAAAGAGCAAAGTCTGTTCCTAGAGGAGACATTTATTGACAGTCGTCTGTGTGTGTGTGTGTGTGTGTGTGTGTGTGTGTGTGTGTGTGTGTGTGTGTAGGGCCTAGGAGGAGCAGGGGCTCTTAGACAATGTGAAGTGGAGGTGAGTCCCAGGCGGCATGGCTGCGGCGTTGTGACCTGTGCCCCGACTCACGCATCATGTAGCTCCCTGGCGCCAGAGGACCTCCTGACCATGATGAGTTTTGACTCATGTCACCTTTGGGTGTCGTCAAGATCCTCTGACATGGACAGGATGGGGGGAGTGGGGGTGGGGGGGTGGGAGGGCATTTCGTCAGCCCAAAACGCTGTACGGGTGACCACTCTCCCCACCAGTGAGGAATGGAGAGGAGAAGAGACAGAGTGAGGAATACTTTTTCTTTCTTTCTCCAGGCGCTGAAGACAGAATAAAGACAGCAGAAAACGAATTAAAAAACTCGGGTTTACTGCTGGCACACACGGGCTGAGTGGTCAGAGAAAACTGTTCTTGAGGAACCGTCTGTCATAACGATCATAATGCCATCGCCATCTTCACTCTCAGCACCCTTCAGTGTACTGGTATCATGATAGACTGCGGCTTATGAGCTGTGAAATGTTATGTAAACAGCACCTTTATCCTTTTTGTTGCAGGCAGGATGCTTTGTAAAGTATGTATTTGTTAGTGAGTGAATGAAGGAGATGGAGATAGAGAGACAGAGATAATGCGTGGGCGGCTGTAGAGACATGTCTAAACACCAAGCATTCAATCCACCCACCTACTTTGACATTGTTTGTTTCTTTGGCTGTAGCTGTACTGGGCAGAAAAGACATTCACTGAAAGGCTTGTTTTGAACCTGATAAATATCTTGTCATGCAGCGCAGGGGGCGGGACAACAGGACAATTACTTTGCACGTCTTATAAACATTTAGACTGTTAATCACTTTGGCTTTACCATACTTTACAGCTACATTTCAATACGACTGAAAACAAGCGGCTGATTGAAAAGAAAAACTTGCAAAAAGCACAGCAATTTCATGTGTGTTTTGTATGTGGAACATGAGTTCTACTGTGTTTAATTTAATTTCAATTTCATGAATGCTGTGTGAGACTGTGCGTGAACACAGGATTTACTGTTTATATTTACCAGGTCGGCATTTTAGCTCTAATAGATAAATCCTGCCTCACATACATATTCACTTTGTTGTGCAAGCCCTATAGGTGATGCATGCTTTTGTTCAATTGTAATTTCTCTTCTCTCTCTCTCTCTCTCTCTCTCTCTCTGTCTTTCTCTCTGTCACACACACACACACACACACACACACACACAGGCACACACACACACACACACGCACGTGCGCACACAGGTGCACCATGTACTCTCCCTACTTTCATTTAGCCCTTTATCTGACCAGAAATTGACTGCATTCAAGGGGGGAATGGATGTAATAATTGCATGCACTCTATAACATGCTCCGTAAATGCGTTTTTAAAAAAAACGACCGGGTGGGTTTCAATATATTCCTAATGGCTTACTCCCAGGGACTGGAGGTTCACTCTCGCTGTATTGTTTGTTTGCAGCAGCCAGACGTAGTTCTCTCACTTACTTCCACGACCTGCAGGGAAGACGAAGCAGGGAAACCTTTGATGAGACCTCACTTTCTGCTGCATGACAATGGCACCGACAGGATTCAATGAAGTTGTATTAAAATGCTGCTTTATTTACAGGCCACAGATGGTGGAAAAAGCCTAGCGTAACATGCGTGAGCACTGCAGAGATTTATGCAATGGAAAATCTCTTTGACTCATGTGTAATGGCACTCCCGCTTTTGTGTTGATTATTTCCCACTATGAATAGTTGTTCTCTCAAATCTAGCAAATATATTGTATGCCCTCACAGCACATCACTGCACAGTACGATGCACTGTCCTGTGGATAATGACTCTTTTCATAGTAGCATTGTGGACGTACACCCCAGCATGAATATTCAGTAACTAATTTCAATTTCAATTTTGAAAGAGGCATTATGGAATTATGTATTCAGAATGCAATGCTAGTGAGAATTGGCTTAGTGGATATGAGGTCAAATGTCATGTGCACTGATTATTATAACAGTGTTCTGGCTGTGCTATGTTTGTGCCCTGTGAAACAAAAGCTTGGGGGAGGAGTATGTGTGTCAGGACAGGGCCGGCCATGTGTGTGCGCCCCCACGCTGATTGCTGCAGTGTATTGGCTCTCCTCTATCCGTGTCAGCAGGGCTGTGTGACTGAAAGGCACTGGATTATGTACACTGGAGGCCAATGGGTCACTGGATAAGAAGTCTTCTCTGTTACCGCAAATCCACAGATTAAACGCAGCGTCGAGAGCTAGTGCTGCCCCGAGGGCAAATGGGTCTGAAAACACGGCTCTCAGAGGGCTCCGGCTTTGGCTTAACCCTTCTGTCACTGCGGAGCCGCGAGGCGGTGTGTGGACCAAGTGACTTCCCTTTAAGTCCCACTGTATGAGGCTGGCTTTTAAATACATCCGGGGCATGCAAGGGTTATGGCTAGTGTTGCTGACATGATATCTTAATTGGAAAGTTAATCCTGTGCTGGGACAGCTGAGTCTGTTGTGCAGAAGGAAGTCAACATAACACTGAAGTCAGGCAGTCACCCCATGAAAATAAACAGTAATGTTTGCATCCTCCCTGTCTGCCTAGCAGAAGTGCCTATACCTGCCCCAGGCAACATACATGAGCAGTGTGTGGCTATGTGTTGTGCATTGCCACTGCCTGCCTTCTCTTGATGCTGTTTAAGTGCTGTGAACAGGCTCAGTGGCTTCACAGACAGATCAAAGGATGTACAATAACAGGGAACGCTAACATTGGTGTGATATTATTTGTTTCAGATTCAGATTGGCTGTTATCTGTTATGTTTAGTGTGTTTAGAGTGTGAACCTGTTTGTCTATGGGCTTATGAACATGAGGAGGGGCAGTGATGATAGTGGCAGAGTGGGGGGGGGGCAGATGGAGGCAGGGAAAGGGAAAGGTACTGAAGGTCTGTATGGGATAGTGGCAGGATGGCTGTTGGTGACAGGCTCTTGTACCGTCTCGTCTGCTCCAATGATCCCAGGGAATCTGGGTCATTTCCAGCTCGTTCACATGTAACTATTCCCCACTCCTTCCCTCCCTCTGCCCAGGGCGAGCTACGACCCAGCTACATGCTAATGATGACTCAAAGTAAATGTACTCGTCTCTTATGGCAAATTGGGAGAAAAATGAACAGTATTAGTCTGCAGCAGTGTGCTCTACACCTCTCCGGTGTATCATCCCCCTGTTCATTTTGTGGAAGCCTTTACGTTGCTCTTTGTCTCTGCACCGCTGTCTACCTTCAGCTACAAACTCTATCTATCCATTTCCCTTTTTGTTAATCTCCTTGTACTTCTCACACTCTATAATGCAGAGAATGAGTTGTATCAGTGCTGGAATAAGCTGCTCACTGTGCCCAGTAAAGTACCACTGAGACCTCTATGTTCTTCATGGTATTGTAGTCATTGCTGTAGATTTGTTACAAAAAATATATATAATAATAAAGAGCAGCTTTAGTGCAATCACTGTTCTAGGGTTGTTTATTTATTTGAAAAATAATTAATTAATATTTTGATAATTTATTTACATTTCAATTTGTTATATGAAGAAGTATTATGCCTGTAAAAATGGATATTCTACAAAGTGCACCAGAGCACAGGTGAATGGACATTTACATATAGGCTATATATATTGGAGTACTGAGTTTAATGTTGTTCAACTGTATAACATCTGTGATCTATCTGTGACTTTTACCCATCTGATATAAACAAGTCTGCATCTGGAGAAAGGTGATACCTGACTGACCACCTGTGTTTTAATAAACAGTCAAACAATTAACTGAATAATTCTGCACACCAAAAGGGATGAAAGAACCATTATATAAAAAATACTTGATATAGGTAATTGTCCGACAAAACAGCCTCAATAGGCATGTGAAAATCAGCCTAAGGTCCAACATAGAAAACAGAGACTTAATACAGCATCAAATTCAGTTGTGTCTGACAGAGGCTGAGGGCATGGCTGTGGGATCTATGAAGCAAATGGACAAAGAAAAAAATAGATGTGTTTGAATGAGATCCACTGTGTTGTGCTCGGGGATATTGGTGTCAGGATAGGCCTACTATCTCCTGGCACAGTGAGATATGCTCATATAAAGGGAAACAGTGAAGGGTAAACCCCCGAAACTCAGTTTGCCCACTTTTCTTTATGCTGACATAAATATTTATTACATAAATTCACAGATTATAGAAGGTGATGTCAAACCGATGTGAGGATAGGTGTCTTTTAAGGAAAAAAGCATAAACTAGTGTTTTTCTGAAAGAGTAATTGATTTTAGTCTATTTTGGGATTGTTTTCCTTATGATGAACACCAACTGGAGTCATAGTTTACTCAACATTTTATTTAGGCTACCATTTCTAGCAATTATCTAAAAAAAAATATCCTACATTATATAGACTAGTATTCGGCGTTTTCCATAAGACTAATTCACATAACTTTAAACTTACTGTCCATTTTTCCAGAACATAGCCACCTGTTTATTAGCGCAGTAGCCTAATACTGAAACGAAAATTCACCAGGAAAAAAAAAACATGTCCACTCCTTCCTTTTTCATTTTATCGTAAATTTTTAAATAGTGCCTATATGGCAGTGTTGCTTACAGAGCATAGTCTACAATTGTTATTTCCAGACCTCCGTTTAAGATATCCAAAACTTGCCCATAATTTATTGATGCGCTCTTCCTAGAAAAAGTAGCAGTCCCTGTAAATTTCGGTTGGGGTAGGCAGCCTGCATGGATGAAATATTTACAGGCAGCTAAATATTTCAGAGCAGCACCTTGTCAGTCGTCCTCGCAATTTACTCCCCGTGGCTGCATCTGATGGAGGTCTTATCCTTTATTTACCGTTACTCACCGATCGGTGCTAAACCTGTAATAATAGGCTATGGCTTTATGAATACTGAGCCCGCTAGGAAGAATTTAAATCGTATTAATCTGTCTGCTGCTCTCTCATAGTGGTCACACCATCTGCTATAACTTGGTAATTTCATAAAATGATACGGCCTATGGGTTTGTTATTTTACAGTCAGTGCAGGCCTGTTTTTGTGCATTGTAATATCGACATGATGATATGCAAATATAAGACAGCTATGGCTCCTGGATTATTAAGATTAACAGAAATGCGCCGATATATAATAATGATGTTACTGATGTGCGTCTCCAGTAAACCAGCAAGAGAATGAACAGCTTCCTGTGCAGAAGGCATTTCATAACACCGCATCAAGAGCCTATAATTCATGCAAAAAGAGCCCGAAGGGGATTCAGATCAAGTGTGTGTGTGCGTGTGTGTGCGTGTGTGTGTGTGTGTGTGTCACAGAGAGAGAGATAGAGGGAGAGAGAGAGGGAGAGGGAGAGAGAGAGGGGGGTGAATCTGTGAAAATAATATCAGGCTTTTCCGTCAGAATGAACTTTACTACTGTATCCAGCCATGAAATAATCTGACCCGACACTTCAAACCATCTGCGCTATCTATCCGCCCTCTTATTTACTAAATCAGCCTGTGCACAAAACGGAGTGTGTCTGATACTAAAGCCGAGTAGCCTGGCAGGGCCACGATAATCCTGTATACACACAAACATAACGTTTTCCCCGGCAATGTTTTAGCCGTTCAGCTCTCTGTGGAGTGGAGGGACTAAAATAGCCTCCTGCGTTAAGGCTATCGGCAGTGATGCGGCGGTAAATAAAAAGGTGGGTAAACTATGAGCTCCGGTCGGTGATCATCAGAGGAAAACAGACATTAATAGAGGAAAACAGACACCGATAAAAACAAATATCAATTAGTGTGTTTTCAGAAAAGCGTTAATTTATGCTTTTCCTCTTAAAATACTCTATCCTCAACCTCTAACTTTGATTATAATACCTAGCTATAATTTATTATGATGAATTATGAATTTATTAGAAATAGGCTAGAGGAGAAAAAAAAGATTTTGTGAGGTTGAAAAAGATGGATAAACTCTATGGGAAAACTGGGTGTAGGTGGGTCAGTAGTAGGCTAGGTCAGTGCTTCCCTATCAGGATTTTAGTATTTGGATTCCTGTTTGAAGACTCGTCTCTCCAGTTTGAATCATGTCTGTGCTGCTGTTCTTGATTTCAGCATCACATGGGCTCCCACCCATAAGCCCATACAAACCTATGTACCTAGCTCTCATTTTTGATTAGCCTGGGCTGATTTTTAAACGACTCTTATGAAAAAGAACGATATTAATCTTATAAAAATTAGAGGGATACTAGCCTATTCAGATATCACAGCAAGCATATGAGATAGGCTCTATATTATGGTGAGACCATAAGGACATAAAAATAGCCTAGCATAAAGTATAATGTCGCTACAAAAAAAAAATCACATTTTAGTAGCCTACGACAGACACACTAAGAGGGAGGCTATAGCCTACTAGTCTGTGGGAATCTGACATTTTGCAGTCTAAAGTGCTAGCCTATTTCAGGAGCTCTAAAGGCAGCTGAGCGTGTTTGTTGGCTATGACACTTCAATATAGGCTGCGAGAGTGGATGTCTTTAACACCGCCTGGCTTACAAAGGCAGAGGATGTTGAAAAACCACGGTAGGGCAATTACACGTTTGAAGACGTAAAGGAAAAGGTCAAAATGTTTACATTATTTTTAAAAAAGGGAGGTGCTGAGATCTCCTTTCCGCCTGATTGGCCGAACTTGACAGTGATTGACGTGCATCCATGGCAACCAGGCAGCCAATCTGCCAAGTCCAATAGGAAATCATCAGAGGGGGCTTGACTGTCTTTTTCTCCCCCTTCAAAAATACATCTCGGCTCCAGCTTTAATTCTCTCCTACTTTCAATCCCAGCCTACCTTCAAAAATACATCGCGGCTCCAGTTTTAATTCTCTCGTACATTCATCCCTTTGCCTACCAAGTTTACCCAGCCCGAGGATGCGGTAGCCAGCCCCAGACAGCATCGTTCCTCCTCCGCGGCGCTTGGTGTTGTGTGTTTTTTTTTAGCGGTTGGTCTGACGGTTGGCTTGCTAACTTTGGGATTGCCTTGTTTTGGTGTCTTGGATAGCCTCGGCGCGCGGAGCGAAGACGCGAAGGACTCGACACGGAGGAGAGAGGAGAGAGGAGGGGGAGAGGAAAAAAGGAGAAGCCTCCATGTTTCAGCTGCCTATCTTGAATTTCAGCCCCCAGCAGGTCGCCGGGGTCTGCGAGACTCTGGAGGAGAGCGGGGACGTCGAGCGCCTCGGCCGCTTCCTCTGGTCGCTGCCCGTCGCCCCGGCGGCCTGCGAGGTCCTCAACAAGAACGAGTCGGTGCTGAGGGCCCGGGCCGTCGTCGCCTTCCACACCGGCAATTTCCGTGAACTCTACCACATCCTGGAGAACCACAAGTTCACCAAAGAGTCGCATACGAAACTACAGGCCTTGTGGCTCGAAGCACACTACCAGGAGGCTGAAAAGCTGCGGGGACGCCCGCTGGGGCCGGTGGACAAATACAGGGTGCGGAAGAAGTTCCCTCTGCCCAGAACGATATGGGATGGAGAACAGAAAACCCACTGCTTCAAGGAGAGAACCCGGCACTTGTTAAGAGAATGGTATTTGCAGGATCCTTACCCGAATCCGAGTAAAAAAAGAGAGCTTGCACAGGCAACTGGACTTACACCCACACAAGTAGGAAACTGGTTCAAAAACCGGAGACAAAGAGACAGAGCGGCGGCTGCGAAGAATAGGTAGGCTGTGCATCCATGTGTTTGTGAATGGTGTCTGATGGTGTCTGATCACTAGCCTACCTGCTCCATTAAATTAATGCAACCTATTTGGTGATAACCGAAAAAAACAACAGCCTGCATCGTGATTCCATCAATGAATCAAAGCGAATGTAGGCTATCATTACCTCATCATGTAGTAGGATTAGGATGCATCGGATGGAGCCAATTGTGAAATTCTGATCTAAAATGTTTGCAATAGTCTGGACATTAATATTCAAATTCACCCTAAAATCATAAAATCGTGGCCTCTTCATAGCTTAAGATGTTATGGTAAATGCCGCTCACATTGTCTCAAATGAAATGACAGCAAGGGGAGATGAAATGCAGGAAAAAATGTCACACTGAAGACAGAAATGCAATATTGACTGTAAATTTATTATCTTATAATGTCCCTTATAATTTGGAATGCCATCGGGAGAACAGTGCCTGAATAACTGTTTTTACTTCTCGTTGTTGTAACTCAATTTAGCCTGTTACCATCACAATATAAGACCTCGGTAGAGAATAACATGTAGAATACTATTAAATATTTCTTATTTGATTGTGTAACCAGTTAGACAACTCACGGATGGCTCTAGTCGCCAATAGCCTACTATTTCAGCAGAGAAATAATAAGGTCTAATATTAAAATAGTAATCAGTCTGCTGAAAGGATGCGCCTTGGCCTTCAGCAGTACAGCCTGTGTGGGCCGAGGTCATCTGCAGGCCATGAGGAAAAAACACTGTAATAAAGCTGTGCTATTCCAATAGGGACTAGTACTGGGTTCAGATCATACTCTACGGTATTTTTTAATCCCCTATGGTATCACTGTAATATTCCTGTAATATTCCTATAATATTTATATAGGGACCTCATACTGTGATGTTTGTGTAGCATCCTTACAAAATCTATCATAGGAGTAGCCTACTAGAGGTTTGTTTTTGTTTTTTTAATAAGAGATATCTTCTTATATAGCCTACACTCATATATTCAAATACACTGCAAAAACTTCCATTTTAATAAATCATTTAATCTCGTATTCAGTGTTAAAATCGAATTTCTTTCTTAAAACAAGTGAAAATTAGACTGCTGCCAGTGGGTGAGGCAGTTCTGTTTGTTTCCAATGCACTTCTCGTTTCTGGGATTTTCTAGAAACAAGAATCAATATTTTGAAGGGAAAAAGAAGAAGAAAAAAGCAGATTAAGGCAGATCACTTGACTGTCGAAAAAATGACATTTGATTCAAGAATTTTCCTGAAACAAGTTGATTTGCATTGTAAACAAGATAATTTATCTCACTCTGTTGGCAGATTTTTTCACCTGTTTTCTGAAAAAAATAAGATTTAACAAATAAATAAGATTTTAAGACTCAATCAGATTAAGAGATTTCGGCAGTGAAGGCATTCTGTCATGAAACTGAAACGAAGAAACGCCCGGTGCACAGTGTGTGTCATGCAGTTTTTCATGTGATCCCCCCTCTCTCTCTCGGTGTGTTGTGTCCAGGCTGCAGCAGCAGGTCCTGTCCGGCGGCTCGGTTCGCTCCCTGGCGGACGAGGACGGGACGGTGGACCGACTGGGGAACTCCTCCAGTCCGGAGGCCAGCCTGTCCAGCAAAGCCGCCGCCTCGGCCATCTCCATCACCTCCAGCGACAGTGAATGTGACATCTGACAAGCAGATCAAGGGTGTTAAGAGAGAGGATGAATTAAGAGGATACGAGTGAGAGACAATCTAATAAAACAAGTCATAGTGCCTGCGTTGAATTATAAAAACACACATACAAAAACTGTTATTTGACGGCTGCCGAAACATGAGGGGATCTGTGATCTGTGGTGGAGAGCCCGTCCTTATCTTATAGGCCTATACTTTCATATTGTTTGCGTTTTACCCACGTGTGGATAACTGAACTTAATACGGACGAAAAAGATTTCACGGACTAATAAACCAACGCCTCAAGATGAAAAGTAAAAAAGAAGAAAAAGAGAAAAAAAGGAAAAAGGATGAAGACATCCGAGCGCCTAACCTGCTGTTTTCTGTGGGTATTTCATGTTGAAAAAGAACTGTGATATTTTTACTTTACTTTCAAAGTTTTATAAATAATGTTTATTTACCTATTTAAAACGATCGGCTCTGTCTCTTAGAATTTCATATTCATTTGCTTGGTGTTTTTAATATTTACCTTGTGCACAGGTGAACCTGTTGAGCATGTGCGCTTTAGTGAAAATGTGTTTCAGTAAAAGAAAAAAAAAAAAGTAAAGATAACTTAATAAATAATTGTTGATCAAGAGAATACAAGTTTAGTCTTTTATTTTTTGGATTGCAATAGGAGGGGAAAATAGAATGAAGATGAAGTGATTGTAAAAGTGGAACATATTTCTATTTTTATATACTTTTTATATACATGGCTATATGAAGACTTCTTCGCTGACTTGATAGTGAGAGAGAAAGCGTTTCATGGTTATAATGCCACACATACTATGCGCCCTGACACGTTTTAGACTTAGGCCTAATTGGCCAACATGCTTTGCGTCCTGTAATGCAGGATGACAGCGAGAGGTCACAGAAAGGCCGGCTCACTAACCCAGATGATCTCTGCGAGCGAAAACTGATAGAAACACAGCAGATTGTGAAAACCTGCTTTATTCGGCCTGTATGGAGCAGGAGAAGACGAGTATAGACGACTTCGTGTGTGTATATTTCCAAAATAACCGATCTTTGGTTCAGTATATCTTTAGGCCATGCATGGTGCAAATAGTTTTATTAAATTAACTTAAAATGGATGTTACATTTTCACTCTGAATCATTCATTATCGCTAAATCACTCTAATATTCCGCTGACCTTATTCGACATTAATGCAGATACTGAGCTCCAAATTTCAGCTCGTTACCCATTATCACATATAACGGATTGTCACATCTGTCAGGACAAAATTGGTTATTTGTTTTACAGCTTTCTTTTTAAATCTCACTGGGCTTTTATTTTATCTGTAGTAGCCTACATGTGTTCAAAACATTTTAGGAACGATGCCAGTTCAGCAGTGTCCCTCCAGAAATCAATTTATCATCCCCAACGAAATATCACCATGATATTCCTATAATATTCCTATAGGATTTGTAGTGTGATAGTGTAATTCCTGGGACGTAGTGTGTCTGCTACTCAATAATGAGCGTATAGTGGCCTACTTCGAGATTTTGTTTTATTTCACATAATTATAGGGTAATAATATAGTTCTTTCTGTGATGGCTATAGCTTACTAAAATTTAGCCTATATAGGCTAGTAGCGGCATAATATTCTAAATTTCTGTTGTGATATTTCTATAGTATCATTCTAAAATTCATTCTAGGATTACAATATTTCCTTTCCAGGCTAGGTCTGTGTTATTACTGTTTTCTCCTGCTTTATGTAGTTATGAATAGCGTGAACAATTTCAGTCGGGAATTAATCTGTTTACCTGTAGCCTTTTATAGGAGTTTACACCGAGGCATTAGGCTACTCAAAGCATTTTATTCTCTTGGGCTACACAACAGGCTTGAAACCCAAAACAAATAGACTACAGTAAAGTCTTTATGTGCTATAAGAAACGGAATAAAAGCCAAATGAGCAAAGCAGACAAAACCAGAAGTGACTCGTTGAGTTCAGCTTTTCCAACTGATGGGACAGACACCTGGTTTCCTCCAATTTGCGATTAATTAGGCTACAGTAACTTCTGAAAGAGACAAGTTGTATTTCCAAAACGTCTTTCAGCTGGAACAACACAGAAGCCAAAAGCAGAGAGAGAGAGAGAGAGAGAGAGAGAGAGAGAGAGAGCAAGTGAAGGGAGAGAAACGAGGAGGGGGGGCTTTTTTCTGCTTCTTTCAAATCATGGGGACAAAATGGCTGAATATTTCCGTTTCTATTGAAAATAAGGGCGACCGGGGGAATACATGAAAAAGTCTTTCTCGCAGTCAATAAGGTTGTCAAACTGGTCAGCGGTAATCAGCGCTAATGACGGGTCTGGGGTCCCAGCACGGACAAAGGGGCCCTGCCGGTGTTTTGTGAGGGGAAGCGACCGCGGGTTCCTCTCCAAAGAAAAGACTCCTGTGAGGGTAGTCTGGGGCACGGAAATCACAACTTTTGTAAGTGTGTGTGTGTGTGTGTGTGTGTGTGTGTGTGTGTGTGTGTGCGTGTGTTGGGGGAGGAGGTGTGGGAGTGGGAGGCGCTGCTGCTTCAATGTTAACTCATGGTTTGGCCGATTAAAAGGATTTAATTACCGATTGATTGGCTGTTTTCTGACTTGTAGTAGCCTATTTATAGGTCTGTAATAGGCATATTGATTATGCTTCAGTAATTTCATAAATTGTTGAATATAGGCTACACTCTGCACATATCTAATTGTTTGTTTCTCACATTGGACGAGACCTGGCAGACAAAACTGCCCTAAAAATGTGCTGATATTTCGACTGTTGAGATCAATAGGGCTATTTTCTTTTTCTGTCAACTTTCCCATCTAAACTGCATCTTAATTAGGCTTTTTATTTTTTATTTAATTTTTTTTGACAAATTAAGCGATGTTCAGTTGTAGCCTATAAGCGCGGTTAACTTGTGTAAGCTGTGTGTGTTTCAGCGTGGCTGTGATATGTGTTAAAGGGCAGGTTGCAGCCTTGACTATACGTCCTTATTGTGATTGAATCTGTCAACGCTGTTTAGTGCGCAGATACTCTGATGCGAGGTGGTGTCAGCACAAAGACCCACAGCCTGTCTGTCGGCCTGTCTGTCTGTCGGCCTGTCTGTCTGTCGGTCTGTGCGTTTAGCCTACATTTGAATGGAACTGCAACTGGGCTGTTTTTGCAGGATATAAGCCTCAAACTCAAAATAACCTAAAAAAAAAAAAAACCCAAAAAACTCAAAATATTTTATCCACAGTTGAACATACAATTTCTTTCAGCATACGCTTAATGTGTACGAGCCTTTTGCAACCTCGATTTCACTGTAATAACCTATGTTATTGTTGTTGTTATTATTATTATTATTATTATTATTATTATTATTATTATTATTATTATTAGGCTATTATTACTACACTACATGTGTTTTGATGTTAAAATATTGCTTTTTATTATTAATTATTTATTAGACATGGCTTATGATGCCACAGGATGGCACGTAGCTAAAACTGACATTCATGTTTTGTTAGGCTATATTCTACGTACCGTAGGCTGAGCGAAGGCAGTTAAGGGCTAGAAGTGATCACGTCAAGCCGTCAGTTTCCCTCTCGTGCCTCCTGAAGTGGGCGAGGTCACTCAGCAGGGGAAACTTGTCCTTTTGTCCCGCGCCCCCTTAATTTGTCAAGCAAAGCTCTCTCCCTCCTGTCCACACTCCAGCAACTTTTTTTTTTTCATCACTTCAACACTTTATCAGGTTTAACCCAGATCTCATCGAGTGATTCTTCTCCTTAACGGATTTTCGCTATAAAAAAATCTTTTTAGGCCTATATCTCCGAGGAGCTAAGAAATCAGAGTCAGACAAAGCAGAGGAAGTTTTTTGTTCTGTCAGCTTATTGTGAACAAGCCGTGAATGTATATCAGATACATTCATTGTAAAGCGCTGTGTTTTCCAGTGTGTTTCAGTCTTGGAAATATAGCTAATTCAAGGCTTTATGTGTGCTTTGTCACGGCATGCTATTGTAACCTGCGGAAGATATGTTTTCCCCTCCGTCAGTGAGGTTTTGTTCTCTAGGAAACTGAAACAATTTTACTTACAGACTGCTGCTTCTTCCTCTGTAGACTTTACAGCATGGCCGTGACTGACGAGAAATGGCAACAGCAGGAGGATAATCATGCAGAGGACGCCCCCTGGTGGCGGTGTGGACTCCTGCGGGGTCCAGTATGGTGGATCAGTATGGAGTCTCAGAATCAGGATCAGAATCAGAAATACTTTATTGATCCCCGAGGGGAAATTGGGTTACATTGCAGTTGCTCACATTGTAGAAGAAAATATATATAAACATAGAGAAATTATAAGGAATTATAAGAAAAATAGAAATAAGAAAGTAAGACATATGTCAAATATGTGCATTATACTACAATAGGCTAACTATGAGAATAATAATAGCCTAATAATCATAATATAGAAATAAGAGAAATAAGAATTATGTACAATATGTGCATCATACTCCAATATATACACCAGTGTAAATAATTAAATAATTAAATAATTATTGCACAGTTGAATTATTGCACAAAAAGATCGGTATTGCACAAGTTATAAGTTATGGGTTATAAACTGCTGACAGGGGTGAAATAAGTTCAAGAGCCAGTCTATTGACTCAGAGTGTCTGACACTCTGAGGGAGGAGTTGAAAAGTTTGATGGCCACAGGCAGGAATGAGTTCCTGTGACGCTCTGTGGTGCATCTCGGTGGAATGAGTCTTGCACTGAATGTGCTCCTGTGCTTGACCAGCATGTCATGGAGCGGGTGGGAGACATTGTCCAAGATGCCATGTAACTCAAGCTGGGGTCAGGGGACCTGCAGCGGTCCTTCAGGGGGGGCCCAGGAGGTCTTCTGCAAAACAGTTTAATTTCGCTTTTATTTCATTCATAAGACAGTGACAGAATGTATCAGGATTAATATTTTGTTTTCACTGTTACCTCCCCTCCCCACATATGCATTCCCACGATATCACAAAAATATTCTCAGACCCCCATTTGACACAAGATTTTGTGTCAAATGGTTTGTCTGTATAGTCTAATATTGATTTGAGGATTGCTTGACAGGTAAAATGAAATGAATAGGAGATAATAGGCCTATTAGACCTTTTGTTTTGTCCAATCTAAACCACTGTCCTTTAGATTAGGCTAGATGAAACTTTAATAATCAATGGATAATTACAACAACCGAACATACTGAGAAAAAATACAACAAATAAAGTCACAAGTTTCACAAGTTTTAGGTGTTTTCTCAGGTATTTATGTGGAACAACATGCATGTGTCCTGACGCGTCAATATGCATTAACCCATTAACATGGTCGGATTTACACATGGAGATAACGAGAAATAATTCATGTTGTTTCTTTTCCGGGTTTTTGTTCTAATCTGAAATAGTTAGCCATATTGCATGCAAAGTGGGGTTGGAGTTATAATGCTGAACTGTGATATAGTCTTGACTTGTTGGATCCATCCTGCGCCCTCCGGATCAGCAGCTCAGTCCTGCAGGAAGCTTTCAGCACCACGGACAGAGGCCGAGCTCCGAGCCTGCTCTCCACCTCATCCAATCACATGCCACATTTCTCTTGTCGATATTATTGTGATATTCAGGGTAAAGCTTTATGAAATCGGCGGTGATAGTTGTGATTTTGTCTTTGCCTATGTTGTGTCTTATATAGTTTGTCCAGTAAACCTGATCTAAAATGGTGTGTGCGCATTGTGGGTGTCTTAATAACATGCAGGCCTGTGACCTTCGCTGATGTCACGTGGAAACCAAGTAACTCCAGTTTATTAGGTGATTTTCATGTTTTAATTGTAGGTTGAAGAGTTTCATGGTGTTTCTACGGGTTGAGAAAATTCTGTAACCACCTGGGCTTATGAAACCCTTTCAAAACCCCATCGGATAAACTGAAAAAAATGCATGGTTGTCAAGCCAAAAGCAGAGCTGATTGCTGCCATTTTGGAGATGCGAGGTTTTCATCTCACACTTGCTGATGCGCCTAACTCATATATTCACCTATTATCCTGTACGAAAAAACAGTTTCTCCTGTTACCTGCCCTCGGTCAGTGTGCAGTGTGCATAACTACTTACACACCAGATATCCATGGGTTAAATTTGCTTCTATCACTGAGATTCTTATTTCCCCATCATAGGCTATTCGTGCCTAGTTTGTAGGCTATTGCTTTGAGCCAACACCCATCCCTATTCAAAAAGTATTACATTCTAGCACATTTTCATAAGTGCTCCTTCCAACATGCAGGGTATTTCGAAATAGGCCGAAGCTCCTGTCATATCCCCATTCAACCAAGTGCTACCACTATTAGGCCCAGCTCATATAAACTTGTTCTGCAGCTTAAACTTCAGGAGAGCTCCCCACCTCCGTCAGTATGCAAGTCTGTCCTGCCAGACATTGATTGCCCCCCTTGGCTCTGCTCTGAATCATCGTCTCTTCAAGCTCTGCGTCTTGTTATTTTTTACATTACAGCAGACGGGTCAATACTCCGCGTGCGTATTGGATCTGCTGCTTCGCTCATAAATCCGCCGTTTGTTACCAGATACAATGCAGATGATGTGAGGCAATTATGTGACTGATGTGAGTCGATGTGCATATCAGGATGCTATGTTCGCACAAAGAGGACTAATGCGAACCAGGATCCTCCGTCAATTCCCCCGAGTCAAACAATTATTAGCTGTAAGTGGCCATTGTTTTGACAGGCGCTGGTGACGAAGACGAGGGGGAAAATATGATCAGAAAACACGCATTCTACCCAGTCCTCGCGCATATGACCGTGGTGCATTGTGGGAACACTATTGACAGACCAGAGCGTAGACAAAGCTCGCTGCCTGATTGAGGTCAAATTGCCTCCAGCAAAGTCAAAGACTTTGTTGTCTACAAAGTCGCTGTTTGAGTCTTATACTGGTGAATTATTGTTTACCGTTCAGAGCGGGGTTGTTTACTTTTCCTGGCTCTTACACCGGTCCCAGAAGTTCAAAAAACTTAATGTTTTGCGTGTTGTCCATGGGATGAAGTGAAGATTATCTAGGTGGGTGAATGTTAAGATTTCATTTCAGATTATGTCCTGAAACTATTGCTAACAGGCTTTCATTTATCATAAACAATTATGCAAAATATAGCTGTGACACCTGATACACACATGCGTTTTAAGAGCAAAAATTCTGCAGATTATTATTGGCTGTACGAGCATTTCAAAATGAACACTTAATATCCATTTCTAGTATTATTTTTGAGCTTTTCAAGACAAAGTCAACTTTGTCTGTATCAGTGATCAGTGTCAGTTTTTGGCCACTAGATGGAGACAGTGACCAAAGGAAGAAATGCACCAAAGAGGCCATGCTGCATTTTGCCCTGAGAGGGGAACACCACTCATTTCCAACATTCACATGCTTTTTCTGTGGCCTTTTCATTTCATTTACTTTTCAACTTCTCATTTTTGTTGGCTTAACTAACTCTTTTCTCTCTTATTTCTGGCTATAGGGATCAGCTGTGCATGTCAAATGTAACCTGTAGCATCTTGAATGCTGAAATTAACTGGTATTCTCTTTTAAGACAATGTGAGGAATATGACAGGAATTTCCAAAGTGATGTAAAAAGTGAAGTAAAAGCTAACTCACTTTCAATATTGTTGGGTTTAATAACAACATAGCAGACCTGCCCCCCTCCCCCCTCTACAGGTCAAAGTCTGCACCATACAAAGGGAGTGTGGCCCCTGCAGTACTGCCTGTTGGCTACAAGATGGAGCACAAGATCTGTGGCAGAGAGGAAACCGCTCACAAGGCAAATTGCTTTAGCAGAGCAAAACCTGCAGGCTGTGTCGACTCCTGTCCCACATCAGTGTGTAAGTAGATGAAAATATACACAGATATATACAATGAAAAGCATCAAACGGCAAAACCTTTAGTGAGTGTTTTTAGTAAAAGATGAAAATTTCACATACAGAAAACAGTTACCTGAGAGAACATGACTAGTTATATTTCTACAAGCAAAGGCCCACACCATTGCTTTTTGACTTTGCAAATAAATATTGCCTAATTTCACTCCTTGTGTCACCTGTAATCAGTGAATTGTTTAATCCAGAATAAGGTTAGGCTACTTATAGCTGCATAAGTGGTTCTATGAAATTCAGCCTTTGGCACTACAAGTAGGCAAGCAGACTACTGGTAGACTCCGAGTAAATTTCGCCTCAAGTGTAAATCAGCGTACTCCATTACTCAGTGGTGGGTGTGAATGTACATGTGTAAGAAAGTGTGCAGGCAGGGCAAGGGCACCAGTTGGGGTTTTAAGGGTCTATATTTAAACTCCCTGGTCTCTAGTTTCTGCAGCTGTCACCAAGTTTAAGTTCAGCACCTTGAGCTTTTCTCAGTCATGCTCTTGGGTCGTAGTTATAAACCTGCCAAACAGAAAGAGAGAGAGAGAGTGAAAGAGAAACTCTCACTCCCTACCTTTGAGGTTGTCTCTCCTGAAGCTGTGGAATGTCTAAACCCAGGCTCTTCAACTGGCGGCCCGTGGGCCGGATACAGCCCGCAATTGATTTTTTTTATTGGCCCTTTGATTAATTCCCATGAACTCAGAGAAAAACTTTTCATCCATTATATTTCATCTGTATGCACTATTGGACTTTCCCTGCAAATGCCCATTTGTCCCGCCCTACAGCCAATAGGAGTAGCTAGTGACTAAATGTTGATAGTGCGCAGGGTCAGTGAAAAAACTACCTGCCAGTGCCTGCTGTCTCTCTGTTGCACTTTTCCGCGTTGGAAGTCGTTTTTCTCTGATTTCCGAGTATAATGGAATGCAGAATTAAAGATAGGCCTACTAGATTGCGTAATACAGTATTTTGCACTCCACTTTGGAATTATACTTTGTTTAAAAATAATGTGAACTAGATGAGAAGACCAAATTGCACTTGTGAATTGCACTTGTGAACATACATGAGCAGCTATACTATACTTAAAAAAAATTAGAAATTGAAAATCTATGGCCCCTCAACTGGTAACATTTTAATTATCTGGCCCCAATTCCGAACTAGTTGAATACTCCTGGTCTAAACCGTCCCATCAGCAGATCGTCCCGGTTGAGCTCGTCCTGCCCCCTGTACAAAGAGCCGCTACCTATCCATTGGTGTCACTGCCACTAAAAAGTCCCTATTCAGACAAGATGTGCTGTGCAGTTTGTTGATATTTCTTGTCCGTGTCTTTCTACAGAAACTATAGGGCATCACCCATATCCACTTCTCAGCTGCTGCCAGGTTTAGTCCATCTGCTGAGAGAAATGCTTCCACAGTTCAGATTACTCCCACCCTGTGAAACATCTCATGGAGACACATATATATATAAACAGAAAAATGTTTTAGGAGATGAAAAAAATGTTAATCAGACATGGTTTTTAACTCTACTTTAACATGAAGGCTGTGATTTGGTCTCACCAGCAGTAAGTGACCACTCTGGACCTTACAGCTGTTGAGCACAATATACAATATCAGGTGTTCGATCCTTGAGGAAAACATTGGCAAAACATTCTTTAAATCTTTACTGTTGTAGAATTTGTGCTTTTCATCAGTAGGAAATAGACCTCGAAAAGCTTATCGTGGCTGTAGAAAGTAAACTTGATCTGTGTCTAGATTTTATTTGTTTCACAATGTTATTTTTTTCACAATTTCTTCTATGATGAGTTCATTGATGGGGCATTTGGCAGTGTGTGAATGGTGTGTAAATGATTCCTTCCTTTTGTGACAGGGAAATACAATTTACTGAGAACTTGATATTAATCAGTACCATTCCACAGTATTTTACAGATTAACATCATGGACCCAGCCAGTTATATTGCTCAATCATAACTATTTGTCGTATGAGCCAAGCTATTGGCCCATTGTAAAGTGCGTGCATGTTTTGTGAAAATCTTCCTTGTGTGGGTGTTCCTTAGAAAAGACAATTTTAATGATTACCTGGTACCTGAGTATTGAAATTATGAAATGTCTTCATATATATCCAATAAAGGTGAAACAAAGAGAATTACAGGAAAATCAACAATGAACACGGCTCCTTCCGAATGCTAAATATACAAGTTAAATTGTCAGGACGAGTCATATCAGATGGCAGATCTACATTCTCAAACATTATCTCTGAGAAATATGTAATATGTTACGCTAATCGATCTGTAATTTTTTTCTCCAGGTTCCTCTGTAAGACGTGAGCTGCATGCTCCAGTCTGGTTGGAGGGAGGGGCAGCAAAGACATGGAGAGGGATTGTTCCACTTTAACGGGTTTGTGGGTTTACATTCATTTTAATGTTTTTCAAACTCGACAATTGCAGCTTTAATAAAGCTATTCCAGACATTGTGGCAGAATTCCGAGAGGCACAACCCTTTTTATGCATAATTGCAGTTTTCACATGTAATAAACTGTAGTTTGTGTCATATGAAAAAAGTCCTACTAATTTAACACTGTAGCCTACATTATGCAGGTGACAAAAAAATGGGAGATATGAGAGATAAATCAGGAATTTCAGATGCATTTTCCTCAAATGTTGTTGTCACACAGACTTCTCTTGGCCTTCCTGCCACTACACCCATCATAATAATCCTGTCACTCATAATGGGATTGATAAGTGAAGTTTCATAATTTGATTGATAGATAGATAGATAGATAGATAGATAGATAGATAGATAGATAGATAGATAGATAGATACATTTTTCCTAGGTCTGCTGAAGTGGCCCCTGCTGTCTGGTGGCAGCACTGCCCCTAATAACAGAGCTTAGCTGGCATTCCAGAGCCGGTGGCACGTTGGTGTAGTGGTAACTCAGAGAGAGCCTGGTAATTACCACCGGCCACTGTCACCATGCAGCAAATGCACCATTCAGCAGGGACAGGACAAGCGCGGGCAGTTAACCCTCCCTCTACCGGGATGTCCCGCTCCACCGTGGCACACGACCGGTCACATGAAAGAAAGTAGCTTTTCGGCTTGGCAGCCAAACACACGACCGCCGCCCCGTCTTCTCACCTGATGCCGCATGCTGCCAACAACAATCCCTCATGATCATCTTTTGTTTTGTCTGTCTGATAGCGGTATGGGCAAGGCTCTGGATATGGCAGGTGAGAAGAGGGGAGGAATCAGGAGAGAGAAAGAGGACAGCTGTGTGTGTGAGACATGAAACTGAGGTTTGAATGGAATCTGCTCACTTGTGCAGATCTGTCTCTCTCTTTATATTCCCCTTTCTGTACCATTTATGAATATTTGGAAGAGGGAGTTGGTGAGTTTTTAAGGTGTTAGTTACCTTTTCCCTCTTTGTTGTGTTAATTACAGAACATCAAAAGGCAACTCTCTCTCTTTCTCTCTCTCTCTCTCTCTCATATAACCATCAGCATAACCGCTGAACTTCTGAATGAGGAGTCACGAAGGCATTCTCTCAGGAGAGCCTTGCTGGAAAACATGCTGCAGGACCGGAATGGGAAGTTTATTTTCCTTGGTGCATGCATATCTGTGGGATATGGGGCTCTGCGCACAGAGGGGCTGCTGCAGCAGAGAGGAGTTCATCACAGCGGCGCTCTATACCTCCTCCCCCCCTTCTCTCTCTTTCGCTCTCTCTCTCTCTCTGTCTCGAAATACTCTCAGTTCATCTGCAATGCATCTTCCTCACTCATCCCAATTTCCCACTGCATCCCGCATGGATTGAAATGTATCATGCTCTCTGTGTTGTGGATTGTGGATTGCCCATACTCCATTTATCCCTCCTCCCTTCACACAGACAAAATTTCTATCCTCTCCACTTATGCCTTCCTCTCTTCCTCTGTCCTTCTCTATCCATCCCTCTCGCTTCCCTCCCTCTCTCTGCACCACCCTCCCCGTTCTTCTATCATCTGCAGGCTAAAATAGGCCCGGCAGCTTTTCTCTGGGCCTTTTGTCCCTGCTCAGGGAGACGTTTGGCACACAGAGGATCGTGTTACAACTTTCATTTCCTGAATGTTTTTTTTTTTTTTTTTTTTTTTTCTGTGTGGAACCGAGAAGGGTATTTTATCCTGCTCTCCAGTGCGACGGTGAAGGGTGAGGGGAGCAGGATGGCAGCTCGGATTCGGGGCCCTGTCACTCTCCCGTCGCCAGACAAATACGAACTGCGTGTAGCTTCAGGGTTTTTGGTGGAGGGTAGGTGCGGTGCGGTGTGGGTTTGGGCATAATGTGTGTGTGTTGAGGAGGGGGGTTTGGTTACGCGAGCTATTTGTGAGCCCCCGGGATAGGTGAGGTGATGCCCCTCGGGAGTGTGAGGTAGATTTCATTATCCCATATCCCATACCACTTCCTCTTGTTGTGTCTGCCCCCCTCCCCAAAAGCCCCCGGAGCCTAAAGCAGTGATATGTCCGTGTTTAGACCATTCTCTTGGGCGGGTATAGAAGCACAAGAAAGAGTATACTGGTAACGTTCTTCAGACTTATTAATTATTAATTCTCTTGTGAAACAAAACCTTTAATACAATATAAAACCTTGAAATTCTGGATTTAGAAATGGTTGGCTTCATCAAGGATAATTTACTCATCTACCTACACTGTATAGTATGAGACCAAAACTCCCTCATCCTGCCCTCCTGTTTTACTGTTTCTTCCTCTCTGTTGCATTTTGTCTTTGTCTCTCCTTCATGAAACATCCATATATCCCATTGTCCTGTATAGGAGGAAATATGTGCATTGAATTTACAGTGGATAGTGTTTTAATTTGGCAGAAACAGGCAGAAACTAGCATGAAGCAAATCCGTTGGGTCTGTACAAAAGTATTCCAAAACATCCCAGACTGAAGTCACTTTCCCGATCAATTATATGAGAAAAATCTGGCTATCACCTTTCTTTCCGAGCTCCTAAAATACAGTTATCTGATTCACGGCAACCAGAGCTGGGCTTTGTCTCTGGAAGGGTTTGTTACTCGAGCCCTTGCCTTCTAGGCACGTTTCTTTTATACAAGCCCTTTTTCACCGGCGTCACGCTCACGTTGCATCTTGTCCCTCGTCTTTTCTTCTTGTAAGATATTAGAAAAATTTCCCTTTCATCGGGTAATGTATATGATGTTGTCCTTCGTCTGACACACAACATGCTATTTAACACCCTAATAGTTAGGGATCATCTGCGGTGTCTACTCCTCCTTGTCTTTGAACCCGGGGTCATGCATCACTCAGCGGACGGGGAGAGAGAGATAAATATTTCTTTCAGCTCTGCCACTAGGAGCTTCCTGTTGGACCAGAGGCTTCCTACTAGAGTACTTGTCTGAGGGGAAGCTGCCTTTGGCTCACAGCGCCTACACACACTCACTATGACTCACAGTTTTCGGCAAGAGAAGCACAATCATCTAATGGTACCTCGTAGACGCACTGATAGCGGACGCCTGCTACAACCGTCCAAAGCTAGAAAGCGTTTTGTTAGTTTTACTTTAATCGATTTTAGTCGAAAGAATGCTTTTCCTCGTGTACACGCACACTCAAGCAGGCGTGCAGTCTCATACATGTGTATGCGCACACACACACTCACACACTCACACACACACACAGCCTGCATCTGCCTCTGGGTATGGCCAGGCTGGAACATTGTCAGATCCATGCATCATTGGTAAGAAAATCTCTCTATCCCCCCCCCCCCCCCCCCCCCCCCCCCCCCCTCTGCACCACCCCCGCCCCTCTGAGGCAGACCTGAAAAGATCCTTTTGTCCCTCATCACCCGCCTGCCGCACCCCCCCCCCCCGCACACCCACACCCCTCATACAGCCTGTGGTTATGGATACCTGGGATTGTCTCACACGAGGCTCCCATGTGGGGTAAGGCTACCTGCAGGCACCAGACCATAGAAGGCAATCCAGCAGCAAAGTTCCTTACCTTTGGTTTTTGTCCTTAGAGGAGATGGACAGTGACTCTGGTGCCAAAGAAAACACTATCCCCAGTGCAGGGAGATGGCGTACCCTCTCATGCGGGCTACTCTATGTGTTTATTTGCACACGTCAGGGCCTTTCCTGCTGTTGATTTAGAGCCACTGCCACTTATGCCTATGACAAATGAAATGCCCCTTTGATGACTCGGACTCTGTTTGCCATCAGCAGCTGTTGTTACTGGCACCGGTGAGGCTGACGCTACCTCCATGCTTTTGTCATGGAGTCTATAGGCTGAGGCCCGCGCACACCCTGCCCCACACTCCCTGCACTTGTTGCATATAGCTGATGAGAGGAATCCGCACTGTCGCCTGATACGGCGGATAGATTTATGAACAGTAGAGTTTGTCCCTCCAGATTCGGAAGTGTGGGATTGGAGCGTGATTAAAAGCGCTGTCAGAGTTTCCGTGCAGGATTGATTCTAGTCTCTTCCACATCCTGAAGGTGACTGAGACGGCCTCTGTCTGTCATGTGGCACAGAGCCGGTTTAATCCCTGCTGTGTCCGTACTGTGCCGGACATGTTGTCGTTAGATTAACAGGTATGAACAATCACTTTGGTGGCTTTGGGATCACCTGTTTGCTAATTTGTGAATATTTATCCGCTCTGTGTGCCAAGTGTGTAAGACACATGCCGCGGTCTGAATCGTCTTAACATTGCAAGTCCTCTCTTTTTATGAATATGAAATGTAGGCTGCCCTGGAATAAGTTTTAGTTGTGTGATAAAACCTTTAGTGAATCATACTCTGGTAAAACCATTGTTGTATTTTTGTCTCTCCGATGAGTCAAACAGACTTGGCTGATATGAAAGGTTGCATTCCAAAGTGCTATTTATCCATTTTGGAAAAACAACGTCACTTGATGCTTTTATTGTTCAATATTTCAAAAATACAGCCGGTCGTATAATCCACATTTTGACTGTTTTGTAAGCAAAGGTTTTAGGGTTAACTAGTAATTTCAACAATAACCCACTATGTGTTTTACTTTCATGCCAGGAATCATTTTGTAGGGGGTATGTGTCACGTTTTTCTGTTTGCAGATATTTCATTTTAGAATAAAACTGCCTCATATCTTCTGCTTGAAGTTAAAATGCTGGGAAAAGCCTCAACTATTAGATTCAAGATGCAAGAACAGAAAACATTGAGGTGTGACAAAAAGCCTGGTGCTTTTTTTCGCTGATTGGAGGTCTCAAACACACATATCACTCAAATACACCAATATGGAAAGCTGTAGATGATAGATGTATTAGGTGATAGACGGGGGACTCAGCCTCAGTGTGTTTAGTAGACCAGAGAGGCTGAGAAAAGGCTTCTGGGATGCAAACTAGCCCAAGGTTCCTGCGCTACAGCCGGACACTGCAGCCTGCAGCCTGCAGCCTGCAGCCCTGCAATCTTCGCAATCAGGCAGTAATGCTAGCAGCGACTGTTTCAGATTATGCTCAGGAAATCCTCGGTGCTCTCTGCTCAAAACAATTTACCCTGACATGAGCCGAAGCAGTGTAGGGGGTGGGGGACGAGAGAGTTGTCCTCACCAGATTCCTTTTCGGAGGCCACACCACATTTTGTCTTTCTCCAAATATGTCAAATATGTCAGTTTGGCCCCAAATCTGTTTAGACTCCTGTAGATTAACAACTGAAAATTTACCTTTGCTCAGTACATTATTATTATCATTATTATTATCATCATAATTATCATCATAATTATTGTTGTTGTTGTTGTTGTTGTTGTTGTTGTTGTTGTTGTTGTTGTTGTTGATGATGATGATGATGATGATGACGATGATGATGATGTTTTTTGGGGGGATTTTGCTAATACTTATATAGTTTATTGTATTTTAGTGATAGGATTTTTTTTATCTATTGCTGTTATTAGCCCATATATTTTTTGTTTTGTTTTGTTTTGTTTTGTTTTGTTTTGTTTTGTTTTGTTTTGTTTTGTTTTGTTTTGTTTTGTTTTGTTTTGTTTTGTTTTGTTTTGTTTTGTTTTGTGGGGCAGCTCTATTGATTTAGTAAAAGGCAGTGAAGTGAGCTTTTTTTTTTTCATTAGCTATGGGATGTTTGCCATTTCTGTTCTAAACTCCAAAGATGGTAAAGGTTGGGTGGTGACGCTTTCCCATGGCCCAGAACCGACAGAACAAACTCTTGGAGAGCAAAGAAAACACGGCAACAAAAACCCAATGATCCGCAGCACTCAACCAAAAAAATGGCAACCAAAAAAAAAAATGGCTCTCCTTTAACCTAACATTTTTCATGCAACAGTCATACTATATTCAGCAGGACCAACGATGGCGCCTGTCTAATAGCTTCCTCACAGATAGCTGGTGTTTTGTATAACATAATTTTACTTTATGACACTGTGTAGTGAATTGTGTTTTTTATTATTATTATTTTGTTAAAGGAGCGCCTATAGCTTACATAATGTCAGAATCATTCCCGATTGCCTATCTCTACAATTAAAGTGACCCAATCCCACCATTGTTTATTTTAATAGCTAGTTAGTCATTTTTGCGTGTAGTCCTACAAGGCAACAAGACCTTATTAAGGCACCTATTATTGTCTATTGTTTTTTAGGAAACACCCCTTCGGAGCAGCATGGAAAGAACATGATTAAATAGGACCAAAATTCTGTAATAGGAAATAAATCACAGTTAAATTGTCTCCAGAGCTGAATTCACGATTAATTAATGATAAATGACAATGATTATTCACTTCCCGATTCACTTGGTTGGCACAGGTTTGAGGGGCAGGACGGATAATTGCTATAATACATTGATTTATGTATTATTTTTGCTCTCAATAAGCGGATATACAAATAACACACATAAGACAAATGTATTACTTTTGTTTTATTGGAAACTAATTACCATGACTCTAATGAAAACGTTGCCTCTTAGTTTCCATAGCAGGAAGTTGCTATAATTCTTTTGTTATCTTAACAAAATATCATAAATTAAGCAAATGGGCAGTCCAGTTAAGTGTTTCGTTGAGTTAAGAGTTCCAGAAAGGGGGCTGGTTGTATTTTCATGGGCAGGAGATCAGAAACCTCCAGTAAGGGGCTACAGGACAGGTAAGCGCATAAAGGACTTTTTTTCTAACCAAATTTAACGACAGACAAGTCAGTCTATATTATAAGGTACTATAGTGTTATTTTATACATGTACTCAATCTGATACAGTTATCAGTCTTTTTTTTTTTTTTTGCAAAATATAGTAATCAAGCAGCCTCTTAAGAGCCTAGATCCACAAGACTGGAGGTTAGAGGTCCCAACAAGGAGTCCTGGAGTTGGTGCGGGTGTCCGTGCATGCCGTGCACCGACTGTGGGCCCCCCAGGCCGGACATGGGGTAAGCGGAGGCCCCGGGGTGGCTCATGTTGCCCTGGAGCAAAAGCACTGAGTTCTGGTCGGGGCTTTGAGGTGGAGAAAACTCGTCCTCCGAGCTGGACATGAGAGACTTTCCTCCGTCCAACGGGGACAGCTGGTTCTGTTTGTTGCCGCCTGCGTTGTTGTTTTCACTGTTCTCTCTAGAAATTATAATGGGGAGAAAAGAATATAATACTTACTTTACTTTTTTTTTTAATTGTAACAATAAATCAATAAGTTAGACCTGCATGAAACATGTGGAGCTGAACAAATAAGACCTACAAACAGCATAAAGGCAGCCATATTTATTTTAGAATAACAACTCGACTAAATAAAACAGGCCTTAGAGAAAAACAAATCGGAAAGGTTTAGCTATCCGTCTTCTCTGCACTTTCTTATTTATTCGTTCTTATGTTTGACGATTTTGGTTGATAGCTTTTTCATATGAGAGTCTGTTAAAGTGCGCTGCTTGTTTATTCTTTTATTCTAATGTCGCCTAACCCAATTTAACCTTTAACACGCAGCACCTCAGTAGCCTGAGGCTCTCAAAAAATGTGACCATATTTAGCTCCATCAATCAAAAATATTTACGGTTACAATATTTGCATTCTTTGAGGCTGCATTTTTGGTTTTCTCCTACGGTTTAAGTTATAAATTAGGTTAAGACAAGACAAACGGGTTAGTTTCTGAGGAGAACACATCAGTTGTCAACACTACGCTACTGTTTGACCATGGTACAAATCAGGAAAGGCCTGTTTTGGGGATGGAAATACATCTTAAATCAATAAATAATTTAATTTTTCTATTTGAAACAAAAATAATTATTTTCTCTGTCCTTAGCTGTTATTTTATTTCTTTTCCTAGGATAGCATTTCTCTCTCACAGGATCACTCTGTGGTCACATGAATATTGCCAGGACATTGTGACTCTGACCCTTGCACTGTTTTGGCTGCTTGTAATTTTGGGGATATATAGCCTACTCTATGAATTGAGCCTTACGTCGCTCTGGATAAGATGTAAACTAAATGTAATGGAGATGACTGTCACTGATGCAACTTCTAAGCAATAACTAGGCTGTATTTCGCAGACATACCTCTCTTTCGCCTCTGCAGCTCTGTCTCTCTGCCGTCTGTTTTTGAACCAGTTGCTGACCTGCGTGGTGGTCAGTCCTGTGGCCTCGGCCAGCTCTCTCTTTTCCCGTGGGGACGGATACGGGTTATGCGTGTACCACTCTCTCAGGACGCCCCTGGACTTCTCTTTAAAGCAGTAGCTGGTCTCCTCGCCGTCCCATATCGTGCGGGGCAGAGGGAATTTCCTCCGCACCCTGTACTTCCCTACAGCTCCGAGCGGCCGGCCGCGCAGTTTCTCCGCCTCCACGTAGTGCGCCTTCAGCCAGAGCTGCTGCAGCTTGGGGTGGTTGTGAGGAGAGAACTGGTGACTCTCCAGGATCTTATAGAGCTCTCTGAAGTTCCCCCGGTGAAAAGCCACCACTGCCTTGGCTTTGAGGACGCTCTCGTTCTTGTGGAGGTGGTCACAAGCGGGCAGAGACCACAGGAAGCGACCGAGCCTCTCCAGGTTTCCTCCCTGCTGCAACACCTCGCAAACACATGCCACTTGCTCCTGGGTAAACCCGAAGGACGGTAATATAGACATGATGTCCGATCTCACTCCTCCGCCCAGACGCTGGTATCCAAAACGATAGCTTTCGTGTATTTTTCTGTTCTTGGTTTGTTGTTGCAATGCAATCCGGCGCAATCCGTTTCGCGCAATATAGGCCTATCCAGTCCACTCCAGCCCCTGATGCGCACAGCAGATTGGGATGTTGATTGTTGGGACAATTTGTTCCTGTTGGAGATATGTCAGGCTTAAAGGGAGCCTGTGCGTTTCGGTGATTGGCTCTCCCTCTGCCCTGCACCCTGTACAGCAGAGCAGGACTGAGTTTGCAGCTCCGTTTCCTCCCCAGAGGCAGTGCGTCAGGGGCTGAAATAGGAGCGCTCCCACCTCCCACCCCCACAATCCCTCTGCTGCTTCAACTGGGGGAGCAGAGCGGCACCTAAATGCTAATCAATTATTACAGACTTCTTAAAAGCTTTTTATTTTTATTTTTTTTAACATGTTCTGTATATATCCCATATAATTGAGAGTAAAGGCTTGACACTCCAGATTTCACACGTGGGGCAAAACAGCATTGCAGCTCAAGACATTATCACTTATCATATCCAGCGGAGTGTAAACCCACAAAAACTCAGTTTTTATTTTGGGAAGGAAGTTTACCCACTTTTTTAGGCTGACATAAATCTTTACGACATATATTTATAATATATATCACAGTAAGCAGTATTAAACTGATGTTTGTTATAGTAAATATGTTTCTTAAGGAAAAACGCATAAATAAATAGCTACTTCTCTAAAAAAAATATAATTGATTTTTGTTTATATTGATGGTTGTTTTCCTTATAATGATCTGGAGCTCATAGTTTACCCTCCTTTTCATTGACCGCTACATCACTGATAGTTCACGCCCACCACGTTAATTACATGCAGATTGCAGCATAGGTGTATCCCGCCTTTCATAGTCTATTAATTATGAAGTAGTTTATTTTATGAGGTGATATAATTTAATAACTTCCTATGATAGTCAGGCCTACGCGTGCCGCTCACGCTGTGCCATTACGTAGGCCTTTATATGAGTAACCTACCTGGCCAAGATGTTATGGGCTATAGACCACCAGTAGAAATTCAGCCCCTTAATGTGTGTGTGTGTATGTGTGCGCGCGTGTGTGTACGTGCGTGAAAGAGAGAGAGAGAGAGAGAGAGAGAGAGAGAGAGAGAGAGAGAGTGAGTGAGTGAGTGAGTGAGTGAGTGAGTGAGTGAGTGAGTGTGTGTGTGTGTGTGTGTGTGTGTGTGTGTGTGTGTGTGTGTGTGTGTGTGTGTGTGTGTGAGAGAGAGAGAGAGAGAGAGAGAGAGAGAGAGACTGATATGAAATTTCACATGGTCTATTTGCTTACTGTTTCACAAACATCTTGAGCAAGGAGGAGTCCATCAGGTCGGAATAACAGGCAAACAGAAAAATCGCACAAGTTCAATGTGTTTGTATCATTCCCACCACTTATATGTATATTGGCAAAATAAAGGAGTGTATCAGAAATGAATTACGCCTATATGTCAAGCTATAATTTTATTGATTCGTGAGATAGGCGTCAACAACAAACCAGTTTCTGATTCACTTTTTTAAATATGTAGCCAATTTCCACAGGCTGAAGAGCTCTACAGCCTGTATAGACCTGAAGATGAATATCATTTATAGACAGACGACAACCATAAGCATCACATCAATAGCACTTCACTGCTTTTCTGCTTTACTATATTTATTTTCTACATCATCAAGTGTTTTTGGAGACCTGCTTTTGAATTCAAGTAGCCCTAGCCTACATTTATATTTCAGGGCTTAGATGGGCACCGCACTGTCTCCAGTGTTTTGTGTGGGGGTGAAACACAAAACCAATCCATTAGTAAATGAGTTCTGTGTCACACTGGTTCTTGGTGGTGGAGTTGTTGGTTTGAGACACAGATCACATTTCTTTATCTACACCAGGATTTGCAACTCGACTCCCGTGCAATATGTTAAGGAACAGGGGGAAGGCCTAGAAAATAATATTTAGCCTTCTTCAGAAGGTTTTGAGATGATAACCTGCAGCCTGAAGGATTTTTTTACTATGAAGACATGATGATCCGTCGAGCTGAACTATTGTTTTGTGGCGACAGACACCTGTAAAAACAAAGAGACTGAATGAGATCAGCTCTGATGAGCTCCACTACGAAATAAAAGCAAAATTTAGGCCAAGATATGGACAAAAATCATCAATGTAGTAGACTATAATGATACAATTCGAGACAATAGGATGATGTGTTCAAAAACAACAACCTCTTTCTATTTGGGGATGTAATGACTATTGGAGTTATGGGCCGAGAAAAAAACAAAGCTTTTAATTCAGGGGAAGGTGGCTGTTTGTTTGGCCAGTCTGCCTTTATTTAAGTATTTTAACGTTGGATCGGATCCTTGTATCTAGTGTAAAAGCAACAAACATTTCCCTTCAACGATGACTTTATTATGGAGCATCTAATTTTCCATTAAAGTCGGCTTTGCCTGTCAAACAACGATTTACTGAGTAGGAAGCCTATCAGGTGCTGGATTTACCCAATCTAGTCTACCTGAATGGATGAGCTGCAGCTCGTGCGTAATATTAGCTCCTAGAAAAGTTAGCTGTTCCAGTCCTCACTTCTGATTGGCTGAATTACGTTCTAAGTCGTTATGGACACACCTGTGACGCATTAGTTAATGTAAATATTAGGCCTAATTTAAATATTAGGCCTAAGTATCCTATGTAATATAGCTATATATAACAAAGATAACAACCATGTTGGTTAGCTACTGTTCAAAAACTACAGTACATTAGGCCTACCAAACGGGAAAATAACATTTAATTATTAGGCTACTGATTAAAAATAAACAGATTTCTTGAACATTTGTGTTGCTGGTTGTTATAAAAGCCATTTTGGAACAGTTTAGCCTACTCCACTTCGCCTCGTGAATCTAGCAACGTCTATCCTGTAAACCACGGCGTTTCGTCACATTGCATATATAATTCTGGTAAATTGGTGTAGGCTAATGTAGCCTAGATTTTGAATGGGATCGTCGCTTGTCATAGACTGGGCCGCCTGTGTCCCGGCCGGGGCTAGCAGCGCTTCAGTTGTGTAAAACCTCAGTGCTTCAGCAAATGAGCTGTCTGATGAGCGGCTCTCGGGTTTCTCTAATATCTCTACCACATTGCGCCGCGCCTCCTCCTTTAACCCGAGCAGCCCGGGGGTCGAGATTATTTCAAGATGTGGACTCTCCTCCTCTCTGACACGGCGGCCAGTGCTGAGCTCGGTGCTCAAAAAGTAATGCAATACTGAGGCTATTACTCGTTACTCATAATTCAAAATATCACTTTCACTACATAGATCCTCCTTCGGGGAGCAGTAATTCGTTATAGGCCTACATCCCAAAACTGGCGGTTACTATCCTCCTGTTCAAAAGCCAAATATCGCTGATGTCCAATAGGCTGAGTAAGAATATTTCACCCCAAGAAAGTGATATTTTCTGCCATTGCATTTAAACTAGCCTAGTGTATGAGAGGGCGACTATGTGTGGGCCTGTAGGCTAGTTTTTGGATAATTCTTCTTCAATATGATAGCCTATTTAGTGGAGGTGATAACAAAAGCAAGGACTTATTCTTTATTCTTTTTTTTATGCTATTAGGCCACTGTAATTGACATGGGCCTAGTAATTCGTTACACTACGCGTTACTGGGAAAAGTAACGAAATAACTTAGGCTAATGCGTTACCACCCAACTCGTCTCGCGACACCCGCCATGCAACTGCACAGAACTCCGGTGGAAGGAGAGAAACAGAGAAAAAAGGGATGGACACCAGAAAACACTTCATAAAAATGTCATCATCAAAAAGACTATGTTTCCTATTGGAGGGTTTATTTAAAAAAATGGAAGAAAATTGAAAGAACTACTGGCTCACTGAAAGTAGGCTAGAGCAGATGGTTTTCACTCTATCTAAATCCAAAGTGCTATTTCAGCTGTGTGTGCTGGAACAATGCCGATACTGTTTAAATTGACTGAAAAATGTCCAATGTAGCCTAGTCGCGTGGGTTTCCTTTGGATTTTTTGGACTTTGTGACATTCAAAATAACTAATTCAAAATGTTAAATAAAGAATTCGTTAAATTCAAAACCAAAAATCAATTAGCCATTTCTGAGACAGGCCTGTTTTTTTAAACCTTATTATAGCAATTTTCCTCACACCTATGCAAGTTTATTTACCTATAGCAGTAGCCTAGAATTCTCTGAATATTAAGTAGGTTACTGTAATTGATTGATGATTTATTGACAAATTAATAAACTGACAGATAATTTGTAACTCGCTTAGGCCTTTTGGTTAATTCAAATTGCCTATCTAAAATGTGGCTTTAATTTAAGCAAGAGTTAAAAGGGATTTATTCCGGGAAGTGAAAGGCACTGAAAAGGCAGCTCCTTCTCTCAAAACAAAACACAACTGTTGACATGAGTGAGTTAAATGAAATTGGAGCTGCAATTATCAGCTTAACAGAGTTTCCTGTCATGTTGGAAAATTAGACCTGGTACAAGTGCGCTGGGGTTAGCCCCCATCAAAATCATTACGCATTTCCTCAGAGGGCCACCTCCACAAATATGCAATTATGGCCTCAGCTTTTACAGTTCTCCATTCGGTAAACACGCCTCAGGCATGTAGATCAAGATATTTGTATTAGGGAAATTATTTTTGCTCCGGGGCTGAAAAAACTCAACAAACCAAGCGACCAAACAAACCCATAAACAAACAAAAGCAACGATTTAAATTGCTGCGCTACCATGTGTGCCTACCGGCAGGGAGGGGGCGCCATGTTATTATCAACGTCATGACAATATTATGATGATACAACCCGACTTAAAATATAACTCTTGAAATTATATGTAAGTTGCTACATGGGTTTTTAGCAAATGACAAGAAGTGTGTTTGGCCACGCTGCTCACTAGTGATGTTACTGCCTTGCTCCTGTTACAAAGTGCTGTTTTTCTCTCTGGGAAATACCATTTGACCACTGTGGTGT
Source organism: Centroberyx affinis (assembly GCF_046629955.1). Classification (NCBI taxonomy): domain Eukaryota; kingdom Metazoa; phylum Chordata; class Actinopteri; order Beryciformes; family Berycidae; genus Centroberyx; species Centroberyx affinis. Next base: position 336,375 of record NW_027280025.1, read on the forward strand.
GGACATGATGCAGCCTCCCAGCTGGTGCCTCTCTCTCCTATCCCATTTCAACCAACTGTGTGTTTGTGAGTGTGTCCCCCCCCCCCCCCCCCCCCCTCTCTCTCTCACACACACACACACACACACACACACACACACACACACACACACACTTACAAATGTGGTAAAACCCGTGTAGTGAGGGTCACTCCACCACTGCAGGTTTAGACCGTCAGCCCACATATGGCAGATGTTGTCCTTATTGTCCAGAACCAACCAGTGAGTCACACCGGGCAGCATCTTCCTCTTCCCACACTGGATGACGGACTGGACATCTGCACATATTCTTCAACAACTCAATTATTTCAAGTAGAGGTAAAAGAAAAAAAAAATCCACAAGTGCTGTAGACAGTTATTTGGCAACTGTAGTTTCATGTAAACACCATCACCTATTTTCCACAGCCTTGCGGCCTGAGAGCCCGTAGAGTAGAGTAGCGTGTTTATGCAAAAAGACGCAGAATGCCGTGTGGAGAAGCTGCCTCTTGCTCGGCTAGTAGTGGTGGGTCTGTGTGAGCGGGCTGGTACCCTGTGACCCCTGCCCTCTCATTAGTGGGACGTGGAGCAGTGGAGTACCGTGCTCCCCAGGTCATGTTACATATGGCTTGCAGTCTGCTGCGCCGCATTAAATGTCAGCTTTGAAACCATCTGAAAGATCAGAGGTCAGCGTTTTTAATAAGGCCCGGGTTCTGGGGGGGTTCCCTCCTTTTACTGCACGCCCAAGTATGTTTTACGTCGCATGTTTGAAATTGTGGACAAAATGATACATCTGCTCGTTCTGCTACTTTGATATGGAGATGTCCTGTTTTATTTCAAGGAGAAATCAAACAATACAATTTAAATACATTTTGATGTGTCATTCTGCATTATATAGGTAGTCTAGTAGATATATTTTAATCAGTAAGTAATATTGCTCATACAAATGTACTACATAGCCTGCGTTGAGGCAACAATCCTGCTGCTTTCCTGTGTAATTTACAGGCACAATACAAAGGTGGAATTTGGAGTTTTCTGTGGCCCCCTCCCCGTGAGACCCATAGATCATGGGCTCCTGTTGCGAATGGGACATTGTTCTGGGCTCCAACAAAGCCGTTTTCACCCTCTTCAATATTACAGGAGGAGTTACCCGATACCTAACAATCAGCTAATCCAATGCCCATGGCGACGAGGTCACCTGTGCACAGGTAACTTTATCCCGCTTGCCTGCCTCTCCCTCTCTTTCTCGCCAGTCTCTCCCATTTTTTTCTTTTTCTCTGTGCCTCAACAGTGAGCACAGACAAACAGCCTCTGTTTATTTAGGTCACCAGTTAGATCATATAAGTCCTCTGAGCAGGATCCGCTGAGAGGACAACTCCTATACTCCAGTACAGAGATTTTGTGCATAAAATCCCCTGCTGTTCGTCCAATTGTGCAACTTGCTCTCCATCTTATCTGTCCTTCCTGGTTTTGTTGGGAGCCCACTGAGTGAGCGAGTATTGGGTGGAACTTTATGAATTCATGGACAATCCCCCAAAGCCATGAGAGGAGTTCAGGCTCTTTCTAGACAGAGACCCAGTGTCTGTGAGTGACAGCACCTCAGATTCATTCTTCCACATGTTGGGAGGGGTGTGGGGGGGTTGTTCAGCATTTAGCCCAGGGAAAAAGGCCGTCGGATTGGACTGGGCTGTGGGGAGCTGCAGACCCCCCACCCGAAAGAGCTTTACCTCTGGAAATCTCATTGCTGTTTATTTGAATTACAGGGGCTGAGATGAGAAAAGGAGGGCTAATGAACTCCAGGTTGCTAGGCATGTGCAAACGATCACTGCAGGTTTGCAGAGAGCAGCACTCGGCTCGCTGGATTACTGCATGCCAGTTTTTCCCCATCCTCACAAAGTTTGGCTACATAGGCCTCTTAAATGTTGGGAAGACATATGCTTTTTGTATGTCATAAATTCAGATGCGTTACAGACATACTGTGTGCCTAAAACTTCAGAGATCATTCCATAATTTTATCACAGTCATCATGTGTATTCAAATGGTAACCTTGTTAGAAAGAATAAAACATGCCAGTTTTATGTTTTTATAAATATAAACTTTTATTGCAGTATGGAGATTTAGAAAAATACATTCACATAATTCCAGATAACAAACATACAATTCAAACTAAGATAAAAAAAACAAAAAACAAAACGACCATCAGTTTTACTATTTGCCCATGGCTCATTTTTGGTATATGATGTTAGAGCACTGAGGATACTTTCTCTGTAATGTCCATTCAAATAGGTGGGATTATGTTATGAAGCCTGACAAAGGAAAATGTTACTAGTCACTCTGTGTGTGAAGACCTGTGATGCACTGGTAGATGTGCATGGTGAATGTTGGCCATGAGGTCGAAATGCATTGTTACGGTCATGTATGTCGGCGTGGAATTAGGCTTCAGTTGTGAAAAGCACCAGACACGCTTGACAAACAGGCTCTACGCTCCCTTCTGTCCCTCGTCTGTCTGACAACAGGTGAAATATGTCGTGTCTCTGAAGCTGTGATGTCAAGAGCTATGACAGAACTTACATTCAGTGTTATTCGGAAAAACAACAAACGTAAAAGGCACTAGTGTCCAAAACATTGTGATGCCATGCAAAGGGAAATTATTAGAATCCCTCTCCATTTTAAAAAGTGGGACCATGAAAATACATGCTGCATGTAGGTCTGTCTCCTCAGTCGGTGCTACACTTCTGTCCCTTGTTCCTTATACATTTCAAAAGCATACCAGCTGTAGATATGTTTGCATCTGACTTTATAGAAAAATATCCTTTGATTATTGACATTTTGAGAGACACATCAAAATGAAACACGATATAGTATAGCATTGTCACATCTAGTTAACATACTGTGAGTTGCAGCATTATAAACAATATATGATGAACGACATGTGAAACGACAGTGTGACCTTTTGATCATCTCCCATAACTTGGTCTCACAAATTGCTAGTTGTTGTGGCTTGAAATGGGATTCATTAGTGTATGTTTGTTGAGGTGCGTCATCCTGACAAACCCTCCAAAATGAAGGCTGTGTGAAACATGTACAATCTCCTGTTGTAATGTCATTATGGTAGTGCAAATACCAAAACAGACCAATGCAATCTGATATTTTAGGTAGCAGAAAGGCACATTCATTTCAGCTCCAGTCCCATTAACAACACCCACCATGCTGAATCACTCCTAGCTCATTTGGTATGACAGAAAGTGTGAATGCAGGGATTAGCAGTGACTTGAGAAGCATTCAGAGAATTTCAGGTGCTTACTGAAGGACAAATTTGCCTAAACCAGCAACTTCATGTGCATAATGAGAGACCTATTTGCTGCATGTGTGTGCAGTCCTTCAGTAAAGCCGTCGTGGTCTAAGTGACCATTTTCACTGAGACGCTGTCCCTCTTCCCCCTACTGAATGACCTTTTTGGTTTGACCCACATGACGCATTTAGTTTGGAGGAACATCCTGGTCACATGACTTGGGGCATTCCAACACCTGCTTCTGCAGATCAAATCCACTCAACAGGAAGTAGCAGGTGTTGTCTATAAAAATGCACATTTAAACATGGCTCCAACACATACAGGGGCTTCTTCTATTTGCAAGTAACAGTTGTAAAGTTTCGTCTTATGTTTGGGGGTTTTAAAAGATGTCATAGATTTTTTTTTATGATAAATTCATAGCGCCCACCAAAGGGGCTTGTATCTGAATAGAGTGCATTGTAAAAGTCAAATGAACACGTCTGCAAATAATTTAACATTTAGAGGAAATGAATGGTAAAAAAAACACACACGCACACACACACAAGTAAAAAGATTCACCATATCACTGCTTGGGCGGACGCGAGTGCTTCTGCAAGGAGATAGGTCTGAGGTTAAAGGTCAGCCATGTCCTCATCCATGTGCACTGTCTGTAGTTTGGCGAGCTCCTTCCCCTCCACAGCCTCCATCTCCCCGCACATGGCCCGCACCATCTCGCTCACCCCACCCGAGCCGGAGCCGCCCACCTTGTCCTCTGACAGGTTCATGTAGCTGCTGTTCATGCCGGCACCCATCAGGTGCGCGGAGGGGGCCGACTGCGCCTCGTGGCCTCCCAGATATTCCGCGGGCTGGAGGTGGTGGCCGCTCTGGTCCGTATGGGCCATCAGGGGCGTGCTGACAGTGAGGGTGGTGTAGACCTCCGGCTCGGGGCTGGACGAGCTGACGGTGGCGACGTCGGCGGCTGAGGCAGGGCCTCGGCTGGAAGGGACCTCCTCTGAGCTGGGGGTGGTGTAGCTGATCTGGCCGCTGGGGTCCAGGTGGAGGCCGTGGTGGTATGAGGAGTAGACGCCTCCCTCCAGCGGCTCCTTCTTGATGGAGGTCTGGCCGGTGCTGCCCATGCTGTAGAGCACTGTGCTGTGGTGCAGGGGCGTCATGGTCAGCTTGTCCTGCGGCTGGAAGGAGTCCTCACTGGAGGAGCTCACTGCTACATTGTTCAATGGCATTGTACCTGGAGGAACAGAACAACAGATCAACACATATCTCTAACTCCATTTCAGCTAGATCAAGATTTTACATCTCCATAGCTGGATCCCCTTTCCATTTCTCACAATACTATGTGCTTAACGTACAGCAGGACTCAGCCTCAAAATCGCTGTTGTGTGTCTCAGACACTTCATGCTCTTTATGCCTGACCCTGTGGCACCCCAGAGACTGCAGGTCTAATGCAAAAGCCTGCCAGGAGCCAACTGCAAGCTCTAGTTTTCTGTTTTTTCCTTATTATTCATTGTGGTGTAGATTCTCTGCTTTCTGTCAAAGTAAGTGGTGTAATGGCTCATTCCCTGTTAGTGCATTTCATGGCCCTCTGATTGTCTGAAACATGTTTCCCTCCTCCCTGGTCTGGAGATCAAGAGTGTAGTGATGATGAGTGATGGTGACTTCAGAACCTATGTTATATTCATCTCTAGGGTTTTCAAAGGACCACCATTTGTGTGTGGGTGTGTGTGTGTGCGTGGCCCTTCACTATTTCTTCTGCTCTGTGTTATATGTAGTATCAGAACTTTGGGCTCAGGTCCAAACACATACAAGCTAAGAATAAAGCAGCTCAGATGTATTAGATGTAGTAAAGGCCTGTTAACAAACCACCAGGGAAGTGCAACATTGCACTGGAACATTTTAAGGAGGGTAAAGGGCATCATCAGCGTAGTATATTCTAAATGTAACTTCAAGGTAAACACAGCAGCAAGAGAGGAAGTAAGAAAGAAGCTTGTGAGTTTGTAAACAACGTACCATTTTGCGAACCCACCTTGTGTGATTGTTGAAGAAGAGGTGGCAGAGGAGAGCTGCAGGGGAGGAAGACCCACATTGCTGTTGAGTAGCGAGCTGCTATCGCTGTCGGACACTCCGCTCGGTACCTGGACCAGGCTGTAGCCGCCCAGCTGCAGCGCGCCTGACGAGGAGCTGAACGTCAACACGGAGGAGCCCCCGTTCTGGGCGGCCATGCTGTGAACCCCCTCGAGCTTCACCTCCGCCCCATTCACGCAGCCGGCGTAGGAGGCGTATTGCAGGGCCGAGTCCTCCGCAGAACTGCCCAGTCCCTTCTCCTGTCCCGATTGCATCTGCATGTCCACCCCAGATCCCCCCAGCAGCACCCCTCCAGATGGCCTCAGAGGGTTGAAGGCCAAGGGCTGGATGCCCAAATTCAGCCCGTTGAAGAGGATGTTACTGGGGGTGTGGAGGTAAGACGAGCCACCATTGTGAAACACAGTGGAGGAGGTGTTACTGGTCACTAGATTTCCGTTGTAGAGCCCCCCACTGCTGGATCCAGGGGGCATCTTGATGTCCCCAATCTGTTGGATGACCAACCCACTGTCCAGAGGCCCTGTTTGCAGGGGGAGGGTCCCATGGGTGATCGTCCCATCTGAGGAGTTGGAGAGGGGCCGAGGAGACAGCTCCTCCTGCCCTTTGCTAGACTCGTCCTCTGTGCTGTGGTTTCCATCAGATTCACTGTGAAAACCAAATGTAGACAAATGAGAGGCTGCGTAGCACAACACGAGACAAGGAAGTGTTTGTGGTGATGATATCTTATTATTATTGTTTTATTTATTATTTTGTCTCCTGTTTGTGTACTTTTCTGTGAAAGCAGAAGCTCCCTAATAAAAAATATTCACAACCATGAAGTAAATATCCAATAAAATTTAAATTTTGAGATTTAATTCAATTTCCTTTGCCTCTACACTTTGACCATAATAAGAAGAGGACATTTGTTAGTGTGTTATTACACAGCTGTGAAGAGCAGGCCGTCCTGTGATGTGTGGATCTGTTACCCCATGGAGAGCTGCACTGACAACAGCCACCATCAACGACCACGCAGCCATTTGGCGCAATAAATTCTGGTGTGACAAATGCAAGCAGTGGTGGCGTGACGAGACAAATGGCTAAAACGTTTTATTTGCATTTGTTTTTTAACTTTCATTTGCTATTGTAATTTAAAATTCCGATTTATATTCATATGCAAGATGTTATAGCATAAAAAAACTATATCAACATCGCTATTACAGCTTATTAATTAACCTCGTTTTCAAGAGTGATTCAAACAGCTGCACCCCCCCTCACACACACACACACACACACACACACACACACACACACACACACACACACACACACACACACACACACACACACTTCACCCCCAACTTCGAGGAAAAGATATAAAGAAAGACATTAGTAAATCTCTAGGTTATAGCCGTTTAGTATTGACTGTCAATACAGTTTTCCCCAAAAAATCCACAGGTTTTGACTTTTAGTCGCCCAAGCTTGTAGTGTAAGCTTTATTTCTGTAGCGAGTTAAAGGCAGCCTAATAATGTGTTGCTGCGTGTTTGTGTGCGACAGAGAGAGAGAGAGAGAGAGAGAGAGAGAGAGAGAGAGAGAGAGAGAGAGGTCACCTCCACCAGGTGCGCGTCAGCTTTGTTCACAGAGAGGAAAACATGAAAGAAGACAAAATTCTGTCTGTATGTGTGGAGGATTATGAAATGAAACGCTGAAGCTTTAAGATCCTTTTTGGTCTAAAAGGAAAAAAAGTAATAATGAAAATGATTTATGTGCCGAGCTGGGACACACAACCGCAAGCACACACTGGTGCGTTTGTACTTGTGCGTGTGTGCGCATATCCGTGGGTCCGTGCACACACACACACACACACACACACACACACACACACACCCACACACACAATAAGAAGAAATTGAATTAATTATTCGGCTCATCTAGATGTATTGTTTAATTAAAGTTACCCCACTTCATTTATTTGACAGTGAAATCACAGGAGTATGTAAGTTACTTTGTAAGTTTTTGTTGCTTATGGTCTCCATGCCCCTTAGCACCAACACACTTGAAACCGGATCTGAATGGCAACCGCTTCATATTTCAAAACATTAAAAGCGTGCTCCTAACCCTTTTACGCACACTTTTTTGTTTCTAAATTATCAACAGTTAATGATTAACGCTGTCAAGTCGTATAAGTAAGCTCGACGGGTGATTATGAAATAGACGTTGTGTGTCTCTGAGTGTGAATGGTTGTAAACCAAGCCAGCTTCGTCCTTGCACGCAAAAGCTTTCAAATGACTTTGTTAAAATTAGCCCAGGTCTAAATTTCAACGCGCCTTTTATGCACAGCACACTCAGTGGGATATTTTTAATTAATTGATTCATATGATTGAAATAGCTTGTGTCTTATTCCTTTTGTTGTCTCACCTTTTTGATTGCGCCTCGGACGGATTTCTGTCCCTCTGTCTCCTGTTTTTGAACCAGTTGCTGACCTGGGTCAAGGAGAGTCCTGTAATCTTGGCGAGGTTTCTTTTCTCGGCAGGAGAAGGATACCTATTCTGCTTATACAGATCCTTCAGCGCGTTTCGGGACCTCTCTTTGAAGCAATACACCGTCTCCTCGCCGTCCCAGATAGTCCTGGGGAGAGGGTACTTTCTCCGGAGACGGTACTTGTCCACGGCGCCCAGGGGTCTCCCCCGCGCCTTCTCCGCCTCAGTGTACCGGGCCTTGTACCAGAGGTCTTGCAACGAGGGGTGATTGGACGGACTGAAACTGTGGTTCTCCAAAATACTGTACAGCTCCTGGTACCGAGCCTGGTGGAATGCGACGAGGGCTTGGGCTTTTAGGATGCTTTCGTTGCCGCGTAGCAGGTCGCTCTGTGGCAGGGACCACAGGAACCTGGCCAGCCGGTCCACATTGCCTCCCTGCTGTAAAGCCTCGCACACACAGGCCACTTGCTCCGGGGAGAAAGCCAGAGAGGAAGCGGCGCTCACCAGCAGCTCCGTGCGCACCGCGTCGGTGTTGGGAGTTGTGCGCTCCATGGACAACTCCGCCGCGTCCAGCGCCACAAGCTTGATGCACTCCCGCTTATCCGCCTCCTTCACATTTTCTCTCTTGATGTCATCTGCTGTTGTGACTTCTCCGGCAGAAGAAGAAGACATTTTTTTGTTCGAGCCTTCCCTGGTAAAGTCACTCCTCCCAGCTCGATCAGGTTACCTCCTCGCCATGCGAATGCGATCGGATATCTGACAGCAGCTGTAAGTAGATATCTCTCTCCCCTTTTCCTTCCAACGTGACTTTTACTCTGCGGGGACTGGAGCTGGAAGGAGACACACTGGGGTCTATCTGCAGGAGAGCCACGCTATTGGCCGCCGAGGGGCCCATAAGGGAGGAGCGAGCGGGATTCAGACACCGATGTTTGGTTTCAAGCTGTCAATCATACAACTTGCTGTGTATTCCAGCGGCTCACCTGTGCAAGGTGAATGCTTTTGGGATCGTGGGAACGGGATATACTTGTTGTCTCTATATTGTGAGGAGCTGCCTCGGCCGTAGGTGTATGTGCGGTCATTAGGGCCCCTCATACCCGAGGTAATGCCGAACAGGTCTGGGGTAAAAATCAATGCATGGAATGATTTAATTTCCTGATTTTAAAATGATTTGGGTAACTTAAAATCGAAAATATTCTTTAAGAATTTCGAGGATTCAATGATGACTCATCTATCTTTCATCTGAGCTTGTGGATAAACACAGTAGTCACTGGAGCTGTTGAATGTGACCCCCCCCCCCCCTCCTCCCCCACGCACACCACTGCCTATTTTAGCCTATACTTTCCAAACTTGAACCACTTACTCTTTCTCAGCTTTGACCTCTAGGCAACAGTGCAAAAAAATTCCACCTCTGGTAGACAGATACAGCAAATTCCAGTGTAAATGTTTTAACTTTCAATAACCAGACTCTAAGGTATTGATGGTTATTGAAATAGGCTGTGAATTTTAGCCATTTATTCTATCATCCCATCATGATCCCAAGAATCAGTACAAGATCAAATCCTAGATTCAGAAACTGCTACTATGGCACAAGATGGAGTGTTTGAGAGAAACACAACAAACAGCATCAACATCCCATCAGGAGCAGGGCATTTTCAACATGTTGAGTGCAAGTTCAGGCCCTCTCTTCAGTGAAATGTGTGCTATATTGCAATGCTGCAAAAAGTAGCTCTAAAGTGTTATTTTCTGAGACCCTTTGAGACCATTTTCTTGGACCCAAAACTTGGAGCCACATAATTTGATTTTTACACAGTCTCCAATATGAGGATAACTCAGCCTTTCTTGGTGAGATAAAAGCTACACATTAGCCCATAAACAGCTTATATTTGTGTTACAGCATCTTTTACATTAGTCACCCAGTCACATGCATGACTGGTGCAAAACTCATTTTTGAGAAACAAGAAATGGGTAAAATCCTTTGCAAATAATTATTGTAGATGTAATATGGCAATATAGTCTAATTTTGAGTACCACCATTTTGTCTAAACAATGCTTTAACATTGTTACATTGTCAGTAATTCAGTAAAACTGTGGTAGAATTACTGTTGCATGAATGCCTTTGCCAATCCACAGAGCAGCCTACAGAAGTGGCTGGGGTTGAAATTTAGCACTGGAAGTAAAGTTATGATGGATTATCGTATCATCATTATATTATTATCATACATATGTGTCTGTCTTCATCATACCTTGGCTAAATATTAAATCACACAATATTATCCTTGGTGAATTATTTCCAAGGACCCCCAAATACATACATAGGCTAGGTCAGAAACCCTCATCTCAGGAGCTTTTTCCCTGGGGAACATCATGTGGGAAGATTTTGGTTTTTAATTAGGTTTTAGTACAGTTACATCATGGAATATAGGAGTAACCTATAGGGTACTGGGGAAATGGCAGTGCAGACAGTGAAACCTATAATCAAAACAGCCATACATTTATATACACACATACATAGCCTACATACACACACACACACACACACACACACACACACACACACACACACACACACACACACATATGTATATATATATATATATATATATTCACATTAAGTTGGTATTTAGAGAGAATGTATATATACATACATATATATATATACATACACATATATACATATATATATATATATATATATATAATATATATATACATTCTCTCTAAATACCAACTTAATGTGAATAAATTACTAGGGAAAATAAACTGGTCAGCATTTTACAGTGGACCCCCTGGGACTCCCTCAGAGACCCCTGGGTGTGCCTGCACCACAGTTTGACAACCACTGCTTCACATGTATTAATTAACTAGGAACTATTCTTATTAGCCGAGTTTTCCTTCGGACCACATTCTGTGTAACGCAGCGGTTCACCGCTTGAGAAGTGACAAGAAATTGCGTGTTGTTGACATTTTTCTCCAGCTTATTATTTGTGTTTTAGAGACAGAGATGGACGACCAAGGGTGTCCGAGGTGCAAAACAACCAAATACAGGAATCCGTCGTTGAAACTGATGGTGAACGTCTGTGGACACACGCTGTAAGTAAACACATTTGACAGCTCAAATTCAGACAGCGCGGTGTAAATTCCCCCCCAAACACGGCAAAGTTTTCACTTAAAACGGTGCAATGGCTAAATTAACTGAAAACAATCTAACAAAGCGATGTATTCCGCGACGACAAACCCAATTTAACCAAACGTAGGTGGTTAGCTGTAAGTTTCCAACCTCTAACCATGTCGAGATGGATTGCTTCAAGTAAACCTGACACAATATCAACCGTTTACCATCCCGCCGCACTTAACGGTTAAAACAAGACATTCAGTACTAAAAAAAAACCGTTAGAGGCATTATTATTAACGTGCAGTTAGTTAGCTGTTTGTGAGAGACATCCGTTGTGTTTAGTGATGTGTTATTAAACACTACTTACTTTGAATAAACGTCAGAAAGATTTGTGTCAGCCTCAAATGGCGGAGTGAACAGAGTTTAGGTGGGTTTACCCTCCACTGCATCCCTGATGGTGCTGCATGACAGCAGGGCAAACCTGCTTGTGCAGAACAGCAGACAGTGTTAATAAAAATAGTACCCAGTTAATAATATTAACACCATATTGGCTATTGTTTACACCTGACCTGCCTTCTCAAATTTGTACCCTTCATCACAAATTGCTAAATGGAGTATAGCCAAAGAGAGTGTGTGTGTGTTATACTGTAGTTTTGGACCACTTCATGGCAGAATTACTTGAGTACTACAGAGTAAACCAGACATGATGGGTCAGCTTCTGCTTATGATCCGGTCCTCATATTTACTGAACTTTATCTTTATGGTTGTTAAATAAGTTGTTTTTTTCATGATTTAGGTTTATACAAACAACCCCCTTCCTGTTTTTAGGCTACAATTTTGATTAACATCGTCCCCATGTCACTAACAGAAAGTGCTTGCCACAAATATTCCATATTTATCCTTGTCATCACTTTAGAAACCCGATTCAAATCAAAAGGACAGGCTGGTTTTTATGAATGTTGTGCAGTCAGTGATGGTGGAGTGTGATGAGAGCATATTTTTGACCCTGTCTGTTTATTGACCGCACCATCAGGAAGTGGCTGTGCTTTGTCATCAGGTCAGCGAGCTCATAACTCACTGCCTCTATCTGGATGCAGGGTTACATGCAGAGAAAATTAAAATGATTTTGCAATGAAGCAATTTAAAGAGATGTCCTAGCCTGGGTCACCTTGGCTGTGTTCCTCAGAGCCGGTCTGTGGGTGAATCTCTGTGCTACTTCAAAACTGCTGCACTCTCATATTGTATTAACGCTTTTATCACTGATGTCATTCAGCTTTTTGTTTTGCAGCTAGGCTACTTCAAGGCTTGATGGTTGTGTATAGTTATAACACAGTGTCTTTCAAGTTCACAGGTGTTGATTTCCCATTTGGTATAAACTCTACGCTGAAGAGTGAATAAGTAGTAGTGATTCTTACAAATTTGTTGTCTGTTCATCACATCCATTTGCCTGATCTGTGTTGGTTGAATCACTTAAATTGCTTCTATACTTTGGCCCCAATGCCTTCCTGACAGCTGACAACACTGAGTGGCCATTCCAGTATAGCCTGAGTAGGCTTCCTTCCTGGACGATGCAATGCAATATGGAGCTGCTCCACCTCTAGCCTGGATCTAAATTTAAACCCCACCACAGCACATTTTGTATCCCTGTCACCAGGGGTGTTTGCTGTCTGTTATTTATTACCTACGCGCAATGACGCAGGGCCCGTGTCCTTTGGCATTTGACACGGGGCGCCCAGGCCGGCGCAGGGCAAACGAATGACAGTAGGCTGGGCTCAGGGTGGTAGTTAGGGGTTGGACATGGAGAGGCTGACAGGATACGCACACCTCATTAAGTGGAAGCTAGTTTCCTATATCTGATAGCCTCGATTTCCAGTGATATTAACTGCTCCAAATCTAAGACTTATGCTTTTTTAGGTCACACAAGCCTGATGCTAGCTTCCAGTGTAAGTGATCACGCTCTTGGGCCTCAGCATTTTCTGGCTGTGCTGCTGCAGGTACTGGGACACATGGCAGGACAGAGCAGGTTAACATTTGACACGAAGCCAGCACCTGTCTGTGTGGGCTTAGTCATGATTTCTGCGAGAGTCCAGAGAAGCTAGACAGCTTTGTGGCAGAAACAGGTGAATCCTGCCCCTGTCTGTCTGTATTCTCTTGCTTAGGATAGAAAGAGGAAGAGAGGAAGAAGAAAGGAAGAAAGAGGCAAAGATGAAGGCAATGTCACAAGGGGGTGGTGGGGGTGGGTGGGTCTCTTTGCTGAGCCAGGCCCCTGTTTACCCTCCTCTTGCCACCCCCTTCCCCGACCTGCTGACAGCTGCAGATGGGAGAGATATGAGCCAGGAGCTCTGAGCAGGACAGGTGAGAGAGGGAGGAGTCAGGAGTACTCACTCAGCGACAACAGCCCCGGGACACTGCCTGAGCTCTGCCTGCTCGCTTACTCGAGTAAATGTGTGTGCTGTTTGCCAAACAATATAGTGTAGCCTTGGCAAGAGATTTCTGAGTGCCCCCTTTTATTACAAACGGCAACAGGGACTCAGTGAGAAAGCTGTCCCACAGAGAAGGCACACTTCAGAAGAAAGATGGCAAGTTCACTCCAACAGTCTCCTCCCTCCAATCCTTTTAGACGTTCACCTCTCTGCTCTAGAATTACACAGGATTTCCCCTATGGAGAGTTCTGTTGTGTGGTCCATTTATGGGGCAAGGGGCAAGCTACGCCCCACTCCTGGCCCTGTGGTGATGAATGGGCTCTTTGTGGGCCTGTGGAAACAAGCTGAATCCCCCCATCCACCTCCATATGGCCAGGCCTATACATCTCCTGTAGCCCGGGGCCACAGTGAACATCTGCCCCTTCTAGGGCGCACTTGAGCGGGGGCTCCTCCTCATGCTCCCTGGAACCAACTGGACAGCACAGATGTTTTTGTCTTTGGTTCAGTTTTCATTTTCATTTTGTTGCTAAATCTAGGCTTAGCTGAATCGAGACACTTGTAAGGTAGCCCTCTGTAATGCTTTATCCATTTTCTATTTGTGCGTGTATTTCTGTGAAAGGTTGTGTTCATACTTGGCAGGTTGTGCTTGTTTGACCCATATCTGAGACGCTATGCATAAACAGCCAAACTCCATGGCTCTGCAGTTTCTCCTATAACTGCTTTTTTTGTTTTGAATCTGCTGATGAGGTGAAACGCCTTGCATGATGTCTCTTTCATGATTGTTCTAATAAGCTCCATCCCCAGAGAGCTTTTGACTAGGCACCAGTGTCTCAAGCCCAGTCTTTGACTTTGGAAACAAATGATTCAACCATCCCACCAATGACGTACAGTGAAAAATCTGGCTTTTTCCCTCAACATTGCTATATTTTTATATGAAAAACTGTCGGTGCTCAAAAGCAGATAGTGACATTTGGAAACCAGATGTTGTCCATTCTTGTGAAGGTGGTCAAGAGCAGAAAGGTGAATTCCTGTGGAATAAAGCTCCACAGAGACTTAATTAAAAGAGTGGACTGTGCAAACGTTTATCCAGCCCCTCCACCCCTCCAGTTGCCTGCTTAGGGGAGATTTAAGACCATTCCCATTGTCTTCAGCGTCCACTCCTCACTTGAGTGTGATTGATGGGTAAACGCCTACCTGCTTAAAGGTGTGATTGATGGCGAAGCTCAGGGTTGTGCCCTCAGGTGGGTCTGGTGGTTGCCATGGTACTGTCTCATGATGGCGCATGGAGTAAACCTTTCTGTCTGAACCTTGGCTTTGCCTTACATTCCCCAATATTAGTTTAAGACTGTTTCTGCCTTTCTCTTCTGAGTTTGTCACTGATGGCGAGGGGCGCTCTTACTGAAGAAAATTGAGATTCCTGGATGCTTATTTCAAGAACCAAAGGTTCTCTGAAAAAGTCATCATGACTGTGATGTACTACTATCCATTTTGTCTTGGGGAAAGTAATATTATCCATTAGACAGATTTATAGTAGATATTTTGACTGCCTAGATTTCCACTGTATTTAAAAATGTTCCTTAAACTTCTCCATAATACAGCTTCTTCCCCTGTTTTGTATCAAGGAATAGTAGAGCAACTTTCCAGGAAAAAAAGATAGGTTAGAATGGCATATGGTAATATTGGTGGATTTTCAAAGTGTTTCAGTTACATTTTCAGATATACTGGAAGCCTTTGTTAATGATAAATCGGCTTAAAATTGCTAAATTTAGTCATGGAAAAGCTGCTGAGCAATGGTCTGAGGAATTAACTTATTTCATGAATTAAATAGGAGCCTCAAAACACTGCTATTGTCCATCATTAGCAGCATTTCTTAGCCTTTCCTGAATTAAGGCCTAGCCCACTTCAGGATGATAGAATACCGGGTCTATTGAGCTGGATTTTATATTATTATGCAACGTGGCACATTGACTGCATGAGATCTATTGAAATAACAAAGAAGCAAGCGTTTTTCCAGTGCGGACAGACACTCCACTGATGGGGTGTCAGACTAATTTCCTCTTGTCTGAGTGTGGGAGTTAGCCTAATCGACATTCCAATCATAATTCCAGCCTTCTTTGAGCACTCAGAGGAAATATTTATATGCCCCATTATCACCCACTGGGCTCGATGATAACTCGCAGACATAAAAAACAGAAATTTGCCTTCCTGTGAGGGGAAAAATATATTTCAGCAGCCGCATACGCCTACACAAGCACACAGGCAACTGACTTTCAGGCTTGCAAAGGGAGGGGTCACCTCTGGAGGGATATGACTCGATTTGGCGATGTTCTCTGTTTTGTTGTCTCCCCGCAGATGTGAGAACTGCGTGGAAATGCTGTTTGTGCGCGGCTCGGGTAATTGTGTGCAGTGCGACACGCCCCTGAGGAAGAGCAACTTCCGCGTGCAGCTCTTCGAAGACCCCGCCGTGGACAAGGAGGTGGAGATCCGCAAGAAGGTGCTGAAGATGTGAGTGAGGGGACCGCGAGGCAGAGGGGTGTGGCTCCGTGTGTTTATGCGTGATCCCGGCCCTCCTCCCACTTCTTAAGCCACCTTTGTCTTTCTCATTACACTGTTTGTTTTGTAGACAATGAGTCTCCCCAGGGGGGGCTCAAATGGGAAGGCTCTTTCCCTGCCAGGTTTTTACTTCTCAGCCCCTCCCTGCTATCTCTCTCCCTCTCATCTGTTCTTTAATAGCCCCTTAATTGACATCTAATGTGTGTCTATTAGGCAGTGAGCAGCCCGAGTATTATAAATGGTTGATTTAATGGACGCTATTAATGTCAGTGCATATTTGCTTTCATCAGGTTTTACTATTTGTTTCATCAGTGCTGTTCTCCCACTGCAGATACAACAAGAGAGACTTTGACTTCCCCAGCCTGAGAGACTATAATGACTATCTGGAGCAAGTGGAGGACATAGGTAGGAGCATGGGCTTGGAGGAAGGCCTCAGGCTGGGGCGGAGGGGTGGAGGGATGCTTACTCCTGCTGTATTGATTTCTCCCTGACTCTGGCTGCACAGGGGGATGTTTTACAGGCATCAGTGCCAGCCGGGGTCACGGATCAGGGAGTAGCTCTGCCAACACTAACACGTCTTTCACCGACTCCTTCCCGTGGGTTTTGAGCCCTGACAATGGGCTAGACTGCTGCTGTGGCCAAGGCCATGCCAATGCATGTGTGCACACATGCTAGAGTTCTCACTGATAGTATTATGTGCATGCTCAAGGTTGAGATCTTGCACCTGCGTTTTTTTTAATGCTGGTCTGTGTCTCCTGTGTGCAGTGTATAACTTGACCAACAACGTCGATGTGGAGAACACCAAGCAGAGGATGGAGCAGTACCAGAGGGAGAACAGAGATGTCATCCAGAGGAATAAGGCTAAGCTTGTATGTTCTGTGCACATTTACCCACACATTCATAATGTCTTCACTAATAATAATTATAATTATAATTTGACACTAATCTTTGGAGGTAAATGTTCTTTGGGCTTGAGGTCAGGCCCTGAAGCTGCTGTTCTGTAGCTGACCCTTAGTCAAACATGCTACTGCACGGTCGATGCTTGCCGATGCTGCGGCCTCCGGTTGAAGGTCTCCCTGCCGTCCTCTTGCTTAGCATGTGTTTTTTTAACATCCTCTTTCTCTCGCTCCCTTCTCGCTTTCTCCTCAGACGCGAGAACAGGAAGAGTTGGAGGAGCTGCTGTTGCTGGAGCAGCAGGGGAACGAGCAGCGCAGACTGGATACGCTGCAGGAGGAGAAGAGGCAGCTACAGGCCAAGAGGAAGAACAAGCAGGCTCTGCTGGATGAACTGGTGAGATACACGCATGTGGCATGTGCGTATGACCACAGAATGGCAAGTTCAATGGAGCAAAAAGCCTAGTGAAGAACAGTCACATTATAACAGATGTTGCATGTCTGCTGTGAGTGTGTCCACACACACACACATACACACTCACACACACTCACAGCCTCAGGGTTCATGGCTGTGAGATCATTAAGAGCTTATTACCAGTCATTGTGCTGCGGGCTATGCTGTCCTGTTCCCACTGCATTGTTCTCATTCTGTGATTCCAAAGCCTCTTGGCTCCATTGTGTTGAGCTGCAGGCTTTGGAAGTGATTGTTCCTGCAGAGCGGGCTGCTGAAGGACCATCACAGATAGTGGGCTAAGCTGTGTGTTTGTTTGTTTAAGGCACAGGGCCTGTTGACTGTAGGCAGATGAGATCAACTCTCACCCCCTAGGGGAACTCTCCTGAGCTCTGACATCTGTAGATCCCTGTGGTCAGAAAGCTCACTGTTCTCTCTCTCTCTCTCTCACACACACACACACACACACACACACACACACACACACACACATTTTGATAACTTGTTGCTGCTTCCTGAAGCAACAGCTAACAAATCACTAAAATATAGCTTGACTGAATTAATCTTTACAAACTTGGGACATGATTATTTTTTCATTATTTTATTTTTTTGGCCTTGATGGACTTCTTTCTCAAGATGTTTGTCAAGAGATAAGCGTGTTAACAGTGTGATATCTTCTAAATCAAGAAGTCATCACATACGTGTACACACACACACACACACACACACACCAATTCAAAACACTCATCTCTCAAAAATCTGATTTTAACATAGTTGCTACCCCTCAGGTCACAATTTGCACAGTGTAATATAATGTTACATGTAACCAAGACAGAGACTGAAGACGTTACTTGTACAGTAGCATCTTTGCCTTACTTTCCCCAGTTTATAGCATCTTTGGAGTCTGTAGAAAGACTAGGTGGTCTAGATAATTGTCATTAGATCAGTCTCGTTTTATTTTCCTATGCTAAGAACACCTCCAGACTGTCCTACCAACAGCGTCCACCCCATCAAAAACGTCCTGCCTCTTCAGTGAACGACGTGTCCAGGCTTGTGTTTTTAGACCTCTGCGCTTGGCAACACTCCACTGGAGAAATTGAAATGACCGACCTTGCATTTAATGGAGGTGAAGGCGGCGCAGTGCACTTGAAGCAGCGTCCCCCGCACTGCCACAGTTTTGTTAACATGGCCTGCATCAATAATGTGGCAGCTAGCCTGAAAGCACCCCATACTGATGGTTATCCAGTTAGACAGAGGTGTCTGAGGCCACTTCTTCTCTCAACTCTTCTCAAGTGTCAACAATTTTTGCTGAGCAGAAAAGTTCCAAATGTAGTTCTTTGTTGTG
The DNA here is from genome assembly GCF_046629955.1 of Centroberyx affinis. Taxonomy (NCBI): domain Eukaryota; kingdom Metazoa; phylum Chordata; class Actinopteri; order Beryciformes; family Berycidae; genus Centroberyx; species Centroberyx affinis. Next base: position 354,989 of record NW_027280025.1, read on the forward strand.
AATGCATATTAATCATATCATGTGTACTGTGTGCTGTAAATTCCCATTCACATAAAATCCCAATTTGTATTTGTCTCTCCAGGAACGCTCTCAACTTCCCGCCACCATCTTGCTCGCCCAACACAAGGACCGTGCGGCTCAGCTGGAGACCCAGATAGAGAAGCAGAAGCAGTCGGTCAAACCTGCCACCGTATTTTCTACCGGCATCCTTATGGTGAGTGCCATGTTGGCTCTGTAAGGCTACTGCATTGTTAGCATTCAGTGTCTCAAAAAGACAGTTGACAGTCACTATGCTGTTCATTTGGCAGACTGGGCTAGCTTCAGGTGTAAGCAGGATGAGCTCACTGAAACAGGAGAGCTTGTATAACTTGGCTCATCGGTAACACATGGCTAGCATAGTTACAGTGAGCCCATGCAGGTTAGGGTCAAATGGTTATTTAGTTGGTGTATCCTCTCAGTGGCTGCCGGGTGAGTCTGTGCTGTTTTAGGTTATGGGGCAATTTTAGTTTAATGCTAATTTGGATTTAACATAGACCGCTTGTTGACAAAAGGGTGATGGTAATACTTCAGAGCTTCAAAGGGAAGATGTTCCTCAGTGTCTAGGGCTTCCTCAGTGTGGGAACAGACCCCCCCCCCCCACCCCCCTCACCAGTCCTGTCATCACATTCCTCCAGGCAAGCGGTCGGACCCACAGAGAGAGCATGTGGGCTCGGGGCTCGGGACTCTGGCTGCTCCCTGTGTTGGGCTCTCAGCTTTGTGCTCACGGTGTCTGGAGAGACCTTCCATTTGGCTGTCGTTCTGTTTTTCACTCGTTTATTTTCATTTTATTGTGATGAGATAAGCTGTGTCACAACCCCCCCCCCCCAACCCTCATGAGGCATGGTTGTCTTCCCACAGTTCAGTGATGCATGAGATCTCTGCTTAGTACTCACCTAGGCTCAACTTGGAGCCAATAGAAGCCAGGTTTTGACATACTCATTTTTACCATCTTTATTGTTTTAAACTCTCCACTGAAAGTGATAACTCTGGGTTAAAGACTCTCATGCGCTGATAATCAGTGTGACTCTTAAACAACCACTAATTACTGTACTCCTTTAAAGCCCAAAGAGACAACTGGCCCATCCACCACCAGTGGAAAAGCAATAGGTCCAGAATGGATTGATCCAAATGGAGGATGTGGTTCTCTGGCTCTCCCACCCCTTGATATGCAGCATGAAGTTAAACTTGCTGATGGAGAAAGAAACAGCATGATTATGTTGCTGTTGGCTCCTTGCAGGGCTGTTTTTCCTCACTTCTTCCCTCCCGTTTCTCCTCATCCTCCCGTCCCCCAGCTCCTCATGGCGGAGTAGAGCTCTCACCACGCATCTGCTGGGCTCGACTGAGAGGCTTGAGTCGGGGGAACGTGTGGGTTTGGATTTCCCTCCACCTCAGAGTCCATAAGAATAACTTCTGTTTGACTTGGTGGGGTTTCAGCACAGAGCGGTGGATTCCTGCAGATCGCTGGAATTCATTTATCTGTTAGTTTGTGGTCCCCTGTTCCAAGCTAGGCTTCAGTTTTTCTTCTGCAGAAATTATAGGAGACAAAGGTAGAAGCACATTTGTAAAGCTGGGCCACATCTCCATGATATGCATTTATTCAAAGTTAAGCTGATTTGTGTACCCCTCTTCAATGAGGGACATTAGATGAATAGTATCAATACTCTGCTCTCTTGTGAGCACAAATGCAAAGGACAAGGATGTGACAATGATGAATGGAGGGTGGACTGATTCATGACCTCTTGTCTTATATCTGGATGAGTTGGTGATGTGCAAGTTAGCTGGTAGTAGAAATGCCCCCCACCCCCCCACCCCACCCCTGGCACTCCAGCCAGCTGCCTCTCCCCAGGCCAAGGTGAGCCGTCACTGGTGGAATGACATATCTGCATATCTGCCTGTTTTTTTTGAGCCGTCCGGTCCATGGAACGTGAGGATGCCAATTCTTCTTCAGCTTCCGATGGCTTCAGTCTTTATTTAAAGAGTGATCTAATGTTGCATCTAGCTGTGTCATGTTGTTTACTGGGAACATGCGGGGGACATCTCAGCCATGCTGGCGCTTCACTTAGCCCGGGTGATTTTCCAGCAGTGAGGACGGGGGATCCCAACCTGAGGTCCCGAGTATCCTGGCTGTGTGTTAAAATGCTGTTGAATGGATGCATGAGCAGGTTAGCGGATCCTGAGGGAAAGTAGTCTTGGTCCAGATGTGGTGTGAGGCGAGGTGGGATGGGCCTGGTCTTGCCTCAGGAATGGTCTGGAATCACTCACTAATCCCTCACTTTGTAGACACTCTATTGAACAAAGACACACGCATACCCGTGTGCGGGCGCGCACACAGGCACAAAGTTGAGTGCACACACACAAACACACACTCACCTTACCCAGCCTGGGTAAACATCCTTTGAAGACTAAAGTGTCTTTTTAAAATAGACGTCCGCTGAAATCAAAAGAGACTCTCTGTGTGGGAGGGAGGTAACTATTCACTGTTGAAACAGGCTGCTTGTTGTTGTCTGACACACAAGACTGAGCCTCAGTGCCAAGCATGATGACAAGACATCTCTTAATTTACTTCCTCAGAGCAAAAAATATGGACATGAGTTGAGGATTATCGGCATGTAAGCCACATCTGGTTTAAGTGTTGCATGAGCAATTGTGTGTTGTTGTTGTTTTTGATTGTAATTTTGTGTGTTGTCTTTGTCTGTGCTAGTAAAGTTATTGTGTTTTCTAGTCACAAAGTGTATGTGTGAGCCTGGGGATTGTCCACAGCTGCCACAGTGTCCCGTGCCTGAAAGCGGTTGACCGGTGGGGAATCTCTCCACCTTGGGGCAGCTTTCAGCGCCATCTTAAATGAAAGGTCCCAGGTTCCAGCGCTGCCGGGGCCCAATCCGCTCCTCATAGGCGGCAGAGCAGCTGACATACCTGACGAGGCCGACATGGGCACCTAATGAAAGCAAGAGGCGCACACACACATAAACAAAGTGCAACTCACACACACATTCAGCCAAATGCGGGTGGAAAGTTTATCCCTAAACATAGATGCGTAGTTGGCTGAAATAACCCTGGGTTCTCTTTGGCTTGATTCCATTCTACACTTAGGCAATGGAATTTAACTGCCATAGAAAACACAAACGCACACACACACACACATACGCACACACACACACACGCACACACGCACACACACACACAGAGACACACACACACATACAGGCTGTGAGCATGTTTGCTCAGGCCCGTTTCACTTGGTTAAGCTGTCCTCTACAGTGACCTCTGTTCGGTAGACATACTCGTCACTGCAGGCCAGGCTCTGCTCCGCTCTGCTCCCCCAGACTGGCCCAACCTGTTCTGCCTGGGAGGTTGTTCACCACATACAGCACCCCCCCCCACCCCTCCTCTTCTCTCCATTCACTCTTTCTCTTTCACTATCTTCTATACTCTCTTCATTTCCCTCATTCCTACACTCTTGCTTTGGCCCGCTCTCCTTTTGTTCACATATTTCTTCGAATAATTAGATACATTTTTATGAGTGACTGAGACAAAGATTTGGAAAGATGTGTGTGTGTGTTTCCGTTTATACCCAAACATAATTGACATACATGTCATTCACAGACCAAAGACAGGGTTGTTTTATGTGGGAGAGTGCATAACCCTTGCCCTTTGGCCTTTGCTTTTTTATTGGTTTGCTGGCATGCAGGTCGATAGCTGCAGGGGCTTGAGGAGGGGGTCGGCTCAGGGGGTAAAGAGCGCCCTCAGCCCTGATTGGCACCAGCACATGTGGGCATTCACACCTCTGCCCCTGCCCCTGGCTTGGCCCTGTTTAGGTTGGCCTCAGCAGCCCTTGCCCACGGGCAGGCCGGCCTAGCCCAGCCCCGCGGAAAAAGGAGTTGTCAGCTTTAGGGGCTTTGCGCTGGGGCAGCTGCCACTGGTCAGACGGTTATATTTAAACTTGTAAGGGAAGGGGAGGCGCTGTGTGGGCAGCAGCTTTTACACTTGCTACTTGCTGCTCAGTGGGCCAGTGGGGGGCACAAAGCTCTTTATCCATACAGAAGCACTGGCAGTGCCAGGGCAGGAGGTGGCAGGGAGGGCTGAGGATGGGATGGCACTAGGCTGGCTCCTAACTAGGCTCATTAAATGTATCCCCTATACAATGCTGACCACTGTCCATTGCTGTAATTATCACTTGGTCCATTAGTGAGGAGAGCCTCACTGCCTCTGTAGCTCTGCCTGGGCTGTCTGCGGCTCCCCGAGCTCTGGGGTTGACCAGGCACCAGGCTAGAGTGTGTGTTTGTGTGTGTGTGTGTGTGTGTGTGTGTGGTAATGGTGCGGTTTTGCTGGAGGTGCTGATAGAGAGGATTGTCTCTAGCGACCTTGGTGCGTCCTGCTGAGCTGCAGAGTCAGGGGAGAGACGGGGGCCTCAGGAGTGTCAGCAGACGATCTGTGCAGTGTATGTGTGTGTCCGTGTGTGTGTACTGTATGGCACAGTAGTAAACTCCCAGCGGTAGAGCCAATGATCAGAGCTGTTGATCAATGAGATGTTGATCAGGAGTGTCTCTTTGAACATTGGATGAAACTTTTCCTTGTTGGACCAGTACACTCTCCTGTCCGACCCTCAGCATCTCATTTCTCTAGAGGAGCAGGACAGGGGCAGTGTAAATACCAGACGCAGTCTTTTAATAATAATCTTAATTTGTGTAGCACTTTTCAAAACACAGCTACAAAGTGCTTTACAGGAAATACTTTTTTACATAAAAGTAAAAACTAGTAAAGGCTAAAAATCTAAAAAGCAGTATAAGCAAAACACAAAAGCATAAAAACAAAATATAGTAAGGGAGGTCGTGGGCAGTTAATAAAAGCTCATTGCATAAAAACAAGTCAGTAAAAGTGAGTTTTGAAGTGATTGAAAAACTCCTCAAACAGGTTGTTCCAAAATCTAGGAGCGAAGGCTCAGTCACCCTGTGTTTTCAATCTAGATTTTGGCACAGTCATTAGGTTTGTGATAGAGCTATCTTGTGATAAGCTATCATGCCTTAAAAGTTATCAGTTAAATCTTCAAATCAGTTCAAAAACTAACAAGTAACCAATGCCGAGATGCCAAGTTTGGGGTGATGTCTTTTCTTGGAAGTTGCTGCTGTCCAACAACTGTAACTTCTTTTGGACTTTTTGGACAAGCACACCTGTCTCATAAAAGCTATGTTTGCTGGTCTGCCTTACCACTCTGTTAGATGGACTAATCCCAGATAGCACTGTTAAGACAGACAGCAAAGAGAGAGAAATGTGAAAGCACGTCATGAGACAAAATAAAAAAAAAACCCTCAAGGCGTAGAGTGCTAACCAATTTCCAGGCCAGCACACCTGTCCTCTACCAGCGAGGCACCCCAGTGCTCTTTTACTTGACATTTTAAAGCAGTTACACTACCACTAGGATATTGAGGCTGGTGTTACTGCTATTCTAACCCTATCTGGAGCTGAGGTGGGTGTGTAAGGAGGATCAAGGAGAGCGGGAGAAGGAGGAGTACTCCCTCCGGCTCGATGTGATTTCCTCAAGTTATCCTCCCCTGCGGTTTTATTAAGATTGATGGTCCCCAGAGTTTGGTTTTAGTGTCACAGGGGTATTATAAGAGTCTTAAACACCAGTAATATACAAACTCGGAAGCATCATGAGCACACACACACACAATATTGTAAAGGTAGTAAGATGGGCCTCCGTAATGTTGAAAGCAGATGTTTGTGTTGGCTGTTTTAGTAGCGCCGTTCCAATGGCCCATAATCCCCTAGCTGCTTTCTGCTCTGCTGGACCTAGCTGGGGGTCTTCTCTCTCTCTCTCTCTCCTTCTGTTGCTCTCTTTCACCGGAGCATTTTGAAAACAACAGCCATATCCAGTAATTCACACAGGCTTTTAATAGGAGGTGATGAGTTCATGATTGAAAGTTTCAGCAGCGTTGGTTTGAGGGGGGCTGGGCGGGCCGAAAAGGGCACAGCTCCTCTCACAGAAAGCGCAGTAGATGGACAGTCGGACAACTGGTCTTGTTTCAGAGCAGTTTCTGGGAAATTTCTCCCAGGTGTTAGTGTTTATTCATTCACACAAATCGTAGAAATTAATTCAATATATTAAATTCTGAACAAAAAAACCTCTTTGTGTGTGTGTGTGTGTGTTTGTGTGTGTGCGCGCGTCTTAGATTTTATGCCGTGTTTGTTTGCGCTGATGTGTCTCTGCCAGTTTTCAAGGTGCCCTTGGAGTGGAATGCAACAGAAATTTCCCTAGACTGGGGGTTGGCTCTGTTCTGTCTGTCACTTAAAAATCTGATTTACTGCCCTTTAGCCATCTGTAACTCCCACTCTGGCCCTCTCTTTCTCTCCCACTCCCTACCATCTTAGCCTTTTCTTCTCCCTCCGTCCCCCTGTCCCAGTCCGTCTCTTTGATTGGCGCAGTAGGGGAGTTATACCGTGCTGAAAGTCTGAAAGAAGATGGATGGAGAGAGTGAGGGAGTGAGAAAGAGAGGGAGAGTGACTGTGCTTGGGTTGGTCTGGGTTTCATTAGCTTGTGGTGGGGCTCCACTGTGTTGGATGAATGGATGGGACAGGAGAAGGGGTCATTGGCACCTCGAGGTTAAAGGTTGAGTGAAAGCAGTAGAGAAGTGTGTGTACTGTGTTTTTTAAAGAAAAAAAATCAACCTAAAACATTTAAACACTGTTTAAAAACCTATTCAGCTATTGGAGATGTACCTTACATTCCTGGGTCCATTTTGTTTGGTGGTGTATTTTTCTTATTCCCAAAGATAAGTGGCCAAAAGTAGATGACGTGATGTTGCGTTGAGATATTTCCAGTGCAGCTATAGTGGAATTTAATAGCAGAAAAATATTGAACTATCTAAAACATCAACGGTAAATGTCAGGTTTTGGTGTCAGTCCCTCAGAATCAAAGAGCAAGGGCTTCTTTCTAGACTCAACATTTTGCACCGATGTTCAGCAATCGTACAGGTAGAAGAGGAAGAGCTGCCAGTTTCCCCACAGACAGCAGCCTCAATAGACCATAATGCAATGCAGCCACAAGACATGTTACATTTTGGGTCGGAAAAGCTCGCTCTCTTGCTGTTACTATGCTATCACTATTGCTCTCGCCACCTACACATATAACCCACAGCTGAATGCAACTAGTTCAGGCACATTCTCTGGTTGTATAAAGTCATTCAGGGAAGTGTAGGAAATCAATAACTGAGGTAGACGAGACAGGCTGAGGGGAAGTGGGTACTCCAAAATGTAAATTACAACAACGCTTCATCAGAAAATAATTCCTTGAATGCACTGAACATCATAGGTGGATAAATGCAACAGTGTAAGAGTATCCAAGGGTGGAATTTTCCTTGTAACATTTCTTTATGTGTGTGTGTGTGTGTGTGTGTGTGTGTGTGTTGTGATTGTGTAACTATCCTACATGTTGGCCTGGTTGGGTTTTTTACCATCATGTTGTGTGGGGATGAAGAAGGCTGCATCCATTGCTTTTGGTAACTTCAGCTTCGCTTGCTTTATTTCCCTGTGTGTGCTCGTATGGGCCAAAGCATGTGTGAGGGCGGGCAGTCTGAGGCCGCGGGGCACATGTTACTCGTTTAGTTTGGTTTTCATCAGCTCCCCTCTGTGTTCTGTTGTTTATACTCCCCCAGTTCCCTTTCTTTTGCTTTCTCTTCCATCTTTTTATCTCTCCTTTGTCTCTCAATTCCCTTTCTGCTCTCTCAAATAGTCAGTGTTTGTTCAGACATCATCTTTTTAATTCCAGGTTTGTTTCATTGTCATCCAGACTCCGGTGTGCCTTCTGAGTCTGATTACTTTAATGCTTGAGAGAACATGGTTGTCTGACCCCGTGTGGAAATTCCCCCTTTGATGGCACGGCCCCAAATCGAACAATTCTGCAATGTCCTAAAGAAGTATCATATTTCTCACTCGATAACCATGGTCAAGGGCATGAGAAACTGGAGTCTGTATTTCGACTGATTGGCAGACCGATTGAAACCCCAGCCCTCAATAATTATAGATCGGAGGGCTTTTTATAAAATTGTCCGGTTTTATACTTTCAGCATAATTTGTACAGGCTTAAATATTTTTTTAATTAGAGAAGGTGATGCTCAGTGTTTGACACAGCAAGCCATATGACTGGAAGAGACTCAGTGTAAACCTCATATGTCTCTATTTAGCAGATTAATGTGGGTAGGTTGGCTATTATTTGGGTTTGCCTAATGCCAGTGACATTCAGGTAATGTGTTGGCCACCCAGGTTGGATTGTTGGATTGACGTTGTTTTAGGTGCATCAGTGGAAGAGCAGTGTTAGTGAGCAAATGATAGCTAAACCCATGAAAAACAAAGCACTTTCAAGACACACACACACACACACACGCACACACCCGTGCGTATAGCCTAGTTACTCTCTGTTCTCCATCTATACATCATTAATTACTCTTGTCTTTTAGTGGATTTATGAAAACTGTTTATAAAACCATTTTTTGGTTCTCAAGTACAGCAGGGATTGCTCTTCCATTCTGTTTTTAGGAATGCAGTGCATTCCTCACCACACCACAATTCTCCAATGTGATGTTATGTACTTTTCTTCTTTATCAGATTTTCATCAGGAATATTGTTGTTGAGTTGTCAACACACTGTATTAGACCACTAAAAACATGCTCACTCACTGTCCTAGTTAGGTCTCTCCCCAAAACCAGCAGTGCTTGGGCAAAGTGAAAAATGTTGTCAGACAAAACTCCTATTTCCAAACCAGTCAGTCAAGAACTGGCGGTTGTTAACTCTGAGGTTTGATTGACATTAAGCCTATTTCTTCCAAATTGTTTTTCCGTTGCTGTGTCATCCTGACTGTGCTGTAGCCATAGTTTCCAGTGCTGAACTGCATGCTAAGCTGAGACAATGAAGATTATTGTCCTGTGCTGAATGTTCTCTCTCTGCTGTGGTTTCTGCAGGGTCAGACGGTGTCTCTCCAGCCTGTGGCCAGGATAGAAGAAGCCCTTTACCAATACCGGCCCCTTCAAATTGAAACATATGGACCCCCGGTGCCGGAACTGGACCAGCTGGGCCGACACGGGTACAGACACTTATGTTCACACTTCTGCCATGGCCAGGGATGGGGTCATTTTCAATTCCTTCAAGCCATAGACTAACTAGGAGTTTCGGTTCTATTTTGAGACGCATACAGTGGTCAGGTTGAATGATAGAACAATAAACTGAAATCATGGGCTTGATGGAATTTTTTAATGGAGCTGGCTTTAAACTCTGCACATAGCGAGGGTATTTCAAAGGCTTTGGTAGTAGAGCAGAGAGCTGCTAGAGAGTTAGGCTGCTTGGGGAAGCCTGGCTCGTCTCACTTGACTCTCCTCTGATTAACTGGGAGAGTGAAAGCAGAGGAGGGGGGAGGAGGGGAGAGAGAGGGAGGGAGAGAAGGGAGGAACAACCATTGCCCTGCCACAAGCCGCCACAGTGCCTCTGCAGGAGCGTCCATTAACACACACAGGAAGTGCTTTCCCCGACGGCCCCTTTGGGCCAATCAATCCACGACGCCATTGGTCCAGTCCTCACCGAATACAGGCCATCCATCAGACAGCCCAGCGCCCAGCCGTCTGCACTGCAACTGGCTGGCACTAAAGCCTGCCCACACACTGAGAAAGTCCTGCTTTTATTGGGTGAGAGAAGCGAAATGGGGTGATTTTCTTTTTGGGCAAGCTCATTGGTGGAAAGTGACTTTCAGCAATGCTTCACCCTTACAGTAACCTTCATTTAGCTGAGATGTGCACATTTAAATATATTTTCAGCAATGTGATTTTTTTTTTTTTTCTAGCATCTTTGTACTTTATTCTTCAGATAAAAGGCGCTATTGACTTTTGTTGTACAATCACATTTACCTAATTAACTGGAGAAGCACCTAATTAAGGGGAAACTTTTCCCCTTAAAGGATTGCAGGAGAGTTTAAGCAGAATAACTGGCACTTATTTACATTATGTATTCAGTGAAATGCTGAGGTGCTACTTCTTTTGGCCAGCCTGATCAATATGCAGATGAAACACATCTCACAATGTTTGCCGCATGCTGGAGCTCAGAGGAGGGAGGAAGAGGAGGAGGGGGGTCCGGTGTCAGCAGTTCAGGGGTCCTGGAGGACCGGCGCTGGAGAGGAAGGGCTCTGCCACAGAGATAAATGAGGCTCAGTTCAATGAAGAACGCCAGTCCCTCCGGTGCAGGCCGCAGGCAGCGACAGAGTCAGGCCCACTCTGACAAACCACAACTCCCAAGATGCAATGTGCTCTGTTAAGTAAAAACAAGGAATACTGCTGACATTTCTGCGCAGTTGGCAGTTTGCGATTCAGCTAGGTTTGGGGTTTAGTGCAGGCACGTGACGATATACATGACGAACACATACTGAAGCACAGAGTCCCGTAAACCCGATGTACATTTAGTGTCATACACACTCACACTCACCCCCATTATTCTGATCCCAGCCTTTTGGCCACAATAGAACTTGTGTGATGTGGTTAAAAATTGAAAAGTGTGTGTGGAGAGGAGAGAGAGAATACCGACAGGGTTGAGAGGGTGAAGAGCGAGTCCCCTGTGTAGAAAGTTGGGCTGGAGCCCCAGTCCTATGACCTGTGAAGGGTATATGCGTGAATGTGTGAGGGGATATGGATGTGCCTAAGTGTGGATGAGGTGAAAGGGCTGTTTGGGGGCAGGTACTTATTTTGAACAGGGCTGTTTGTCTTGGTCAGGGTCCACGGTGACAGCAGCACCACTGGTGATTTGTCTTGGACGCAGCCATCAAGCGGGACTGAAGTTGAGCTCACACACCCCCTCCCTGGTGGCCTCGGGGCCTGTGGGGCTGGTCTCTTGCACAGGATGTCCAGTCAACACAGGACTGACTGGAGCCATGCTTTTTATTTCAACTTGCTCTTTCTTCCACCACTCTCGCTTTCCCTCTCTGTCTCGGTGTCTGTGTCTTTTTCGCCTTGTCCCTTTGCCCCCCAAAAAACCGCAGGAGTGCTGCACGGCTGCCAGGAAAAAGAAGGGCCACGCCTCTTTCACTGTCTCTGCCTCTCTGTCAGCTGTACCTGAATAAATATGGGCTGAGCTGAGCTCTTATTAAAGACAGCTGCCTCAATACTGGAGCAGAGTAAAGGCTGCATGTTCAGGCAACAGGGGCCTCCAAAAGTGCCCATTCAGCTTCCACCTCAACCCCTAACCCCCCCCACAGGCATATCCATGTAGCCTCCCAAATGCTCTTCCCCTGATGTGCATAGGTGTGTATGATTTGCCACAGGATCAGACCCCGACAGTGTGAGGTTTCTATGATGGCAGTATCATGCTGTCGATCTCATTGACTGGCACATACCCAGAACCATGCGTGAGCCGTAAGAATCACGAGTACAGTATGAATAAATCGCTATGGCCCATGCTTGTCGCAATGCTCTGCCATGGCTTCCTGCTCTCATGTTGAACAGTCAAAGCCTTTAATAAACAAAATCAAAGTAGAAGTAAATACTGCTTAGGAGACACAAATAGAGACATATGAGGTTTACACTGACATGGCTGTGATGTGAATCTCAGTGTGCAGCAGCCAAAAACTGAAGCGGTAGCTGTTGTGAATTCCCCCCTCCACCCTGTGCCTGGTGATGGACACGACCTGAATGGAAGCGCTTGCATTCATCTGAATACATGGTACTATTCAAGTCATGCTTGCATGCTAGTTAAAAGAGGTCTATGTTTGTATGAGCTTGGGTATACATATGCTTGAGATCTGAGAGAAAAATTTACTTTCTATTTTTGTTTTTGTTTGTGTGTGCAGATGAGCATCTGCGTCTGAGTTTGTTTTCTGCGAGACTACTTCTTAAGATCTGGCTGCGTAGGCGATGAAAGACTGACTGGGATCTTGGACAAGGACAAATCATATGGGGGGAAAAATAGGGGAAAGAGAAATTGGCTGCGGAGCATTCAAAAATTCAACTCAAACCTCAAGTGCTGACAATGAAAGCTAGCCAGAACAGTTGTTTGTGTTGGCACAGGTCGCCCTGAAATTAGTCCATCTCTCTCTGACAGAGGTTGCTCAACGCGCTTCGCCAAATGCCAGTGCGGATAATATTTTGAAGTTTTGCCTCCTCCCCCACCCCGCATGGCTCTCTATAATTGGTGGAAAAAGTGAGGTTTTCTGTTGGGAGCGCTTGTCAAGCATCCGTCTCTTGTCGGTAGGGTGAAGGGGAGCAGCTGAATGAGCTGCGTGTTTAGTCTGGAGCTCCTCTCCTGGGGACACACTTCTCAGCACCAGGAAGTAGTCCTCAGTGTGCTTCCCCCGACCAAAGCAGACCACTGGAGACTGGCTGAAGGGTTAAAAGTGTAGAGGATGGGAAGTTTACTGTGGCCTTCATACACAAACACAGAACACAACCACTCTTTTACAACCTTTGGCAACTGTCCCCAAGTCTGTGACTTTTTAACGGACACATGCACTTAACATACAGCACATGCACATGCACACACAAATACATAAATCACACACACACCCACACATACATACATAGACTAGCTATGTCTAAAGTCTACATAAATGAGGCCTGCTTACTGTTCTGGTTGGGAGCCAGGGGTTAATGGGTTTCTGAGTGATGTTCTCCTCCTGCCTGTGTTCTGCAGCTTTCCACCCATCCCTCGGGCTTCCGCGTGTTGATGTGATTGGTGTGTGTATCTGTTTGTGTGTTTGTCTGCTTGTATGTTAAGTGCCTAGGAGGGAGGACAATATCCAGAATAGTTGGTGGTGCTATCACAGTCTTGGGTTCCTGGCAGCTAGCTTTGCTAGCCTCTCCCTCCCCTGTTGGCCTGACTCCAGGTCTAGCTCTACATTTCTACAGCTCTGGGCCAAGCTGGCCAGGAGAACTACCAGCGGCCCTGGATTTGAGTCACCAGGCCAACTAAACATGGTCCTTAGAGAGCTCTGACTCCATTTCTGCCATCACTAAAGTGCAGTGTATGAGGTTTAAGTTGCATAGAAATCATTCCTTTCTTTCCCTGTTTTCCCCTCTCAATCTCTGTTGAGAGTGTAAGTCAGCCATGATATGGCTCTTTTTGTCCCAATATGCACATGGACAGCCACTCCAGAGGGATTGTTTTGAATGTCTTTTTTCTCTCGAAATGACCCTCAATAGCTTTTCCATGTATGCCAGGTTCTCTGATCCCTGCAGGGAGCATATCCATCTGATGGTCCAGGGGCCTGGCAGGATTAGGGGGGAGGGAGCAGAGGTCACTGACCGTGGAGGACCAGAGGTGCAGGACTGGGACAGCAGTGTTGGGAAGGGAGACTGACGGGAGCAGAGTGATGGCACCTTGGAGAGAGGGGTCTCATACACTAGGCCTCAAATAGTCATGCACTCGCACACAGTCTCTCACACAAACACAGCTTTGATGCTTAAGTTATGAGCTGGATGAAGGAGGCTGAGGCGCCAGCTAGTATGACCTCAGATGAACTCCCCCAACAGCAGTGGTCTTTGATCTAGTTTTACTGCTATTAGATAATGTCTCAAGACACTTATTTTGCTTTCACTCAGCCAATTAAAATATTCTATCCCATTGCCAAATAATAAAGTTTTTTTGTTTTTCGAAAATGGTTTAGGATAACTCTATGTGGCTTTTGCATAACAATAGGGCTTTCCCCCAAATACTTTCGGGTTGCCACCATAACCAAGACCTAAAGCTGAACTAGGTTTCTCAGATATCTGATATCCTCCATTCTTCCACACTTCACACTCATTGCGCGTGCCAGTGTCTTGTGTTACTAGATCAAGCATAACCAGTAACTATAGACCTCAAGGCAGCGCTTCTCTGACCATTTAAGTGCTTCCATAGCTTAGATCAAAAAGCTTGGCTGCAGCCATGTAGCTCACAGATTTGAAATTTGCATAGCCAAAAGAGACTGCAGGCACCATAAAAGTGTGGGAGCTTTAGAACTCGGCTATTTGACTTGCAAACCTGTCTGTGTCAACAGCGTGCCCCAGCTTCACTCTCTGCACACGCCACCGCCTAGCTTTGATACTCAGCTTGTTATAGGTGCTTACTCTCCTCATTACTAAGTAGAGCAGAAACAGAGTGGAGTGTAGCCACCGTACGGTACTATACCAGCCCCCACCCAAGCCATTATCCTGTCTGTCTCAGTAAACAGACCATTAACAGACAGAGCTGGTGGAGGCCAGATCACTATTGTTTTCCCTCCCATAGATCTGTGCAAATATTGATCTTCTCTTGGAGTATGAGTCATAATAAGCACATACTGTAGTTGACCGTAGTCCTGACTCTGTCAGGAGGCTTTTTACTTGTGGATGAGTCATTTCTGACCTAGAGAACGACTAAAGAGCAGGAGGAAACAGAGGGAGCATTATAGGAGGGCAGATAGGGAGCCACAGTCCTCTGGTGTGTATTCTGGCCATCTAAAGGAGGTCTGCTTTTAGTGTTATTGTTTTTCCTCTGTGGGCTGTGTGCCAGACGGGCCAGCACTCCCCTCCTAAGATGAAGCCAGGCCAGGCCAAACCAGGCCGTCGCCAGTGAAGGAGACACCAGTGTGCAGGGAACTCCGGGGATAGCTGCCTCTCCTGCCCCCAGGTTTATTTGTGTCACAGCCTACAGGCGGCAGGGTCAACACCCAGCGGAGAGTGAGGTGATGTCTCCTGACTATTTATACCTTAACACACACTGACCTATGCAGAGGTTTGTAAAGCAACCACACTGTCTAGGGTTGCATGCTTTGATTTCAAGCCTGATGGTGTTCATAACTACGCATGTGTATGTGCACACGCACTCCGCCTGTCTCTCTGTTTCACACACACAAACACCAACTCACTGGAGCCCTGTACCTCTCCCCTCCTCCTTGCCCCTGGGGCAGAGGGCTCAGTGATGTACAGGGGGATTAGCTGGCTCATTTTCCCCTCTTAAGAGCTGGGGAAAGAAAACAAACTCCCGTCATCTGGGGCTGGGCTGTGGGGACTTGCCATGCACAACTCATGGTAGGAGGTACCTCTCCTCTATGATGTATGAATTATCACCCTCCCCCCCGCTCTACCTTTCCCTGCCTTTTTGTTTGTTTTTCCTTCTCTCATTTTCCTCCATCCCCCCTTTCTTTGCTCTCTTCCTAATTGAAATCCTCTTTGCCTCTCCCCAGTGCTTGAGGTGCTCTGGAAACTGATACCTGTGGAGGCGAATCCTCCTGGGAAAACTCTATTCTTCCACAGTGTACCACTGCTCTATTCCCAGCATGTTACATCTAACTATCAAGGCTCCCTCGAGGTGTGTGTGTGTTATGGGTGTGCCTTGTGCTTGAAGCCATTCACTGGACAGCATATGTCCGTCCATTGTTTACGGCCCCATTTGGTTAACGATGACACTGATGTCATGTCATTACCCCCCCTCCCTCCCTCCCTCCCTCCCTCCCTCTCCAGTCCAGTTTGTTCTCCCCGCTCTCCAGGGGGGCAGAGTCATCAAGTGGCAGCTCAGGAGACAAGAGAGAGATGCTCGCTGTATCAAGTGGCTAGCGGGGTGTGATGGCTCTCCAAGGCCATGGCTGCGGTTAGGTGTTAAGCAGTGGCCCAATCAGTTGACCAGCCTCTACTGCCCCCATCAGGTCAGACAGAGGAGGTGCAGGGCCAAGACACAGGAGCCCTGGATGAGTAGTGACAGGTGACGCTTGGACCAGGAAGTGAAGTTGCATTTGGGGGCATTTAGTACAATAGGCTTTTATCGTAAGCACCACTACAATGCAGTCTTTCATAGACAGAAAACAAGCGTAGCTCTCAGCCATTATCACTGATACCAACAAGCCATTATCACTGATACCAACAAGCTGGCTTCTTGAAGACAGCTTGCAGATTGTCAATCACTCCAAATGAGTATGTATTTCTATAAGCGTTAATGTCAAGTGTCACCCAATGCTTCTGTTAGCACTCTAAACATATTCCCCCTTTAACTAAGTGTTACTCGTACCCTCCTCCCTCTCGTCCTCCTCTCTTTGGGATGTGGGGAAGCAGACCCAGCCTGTCAGCGGTGATGATAAGACACATGATAATGGATAAGGGGTCTATGGGCTCATGAGGATATGATGTCACTGCATTGAGTGCCCCCCTCCGCACACACACACACACGCACACACGTGTGCACACACACACACACACACACACACACACACACACACACACACACACACACACACAGTACAACTTGAGATAATCTGGTGGACAGTGTGTAGGCTAATGGCTGAGGATCTGTCTCACACACTCTCACGTCCCAGAGGAAGCCGCATTCAATGGAAAAGAGTGTGACCTACGACCCCTGGTGCTGAAAGACTGCTGTTGACAGATATAGTATACCTGTGAGAGTCCTCTGTGTTTGGCTTGACTGCGGGGGTTTTGTTTCTGGACTGAGGCCTGGACCAATTCACACATTCTCTGCTGGTAAAATTCTGGCCCATTGGTTTGCTATTGGTACAGATACAAACCGCTTTGCCCTTAGATAAACATGTACTCGCATGCATGTGAGTTGTGTAGACACATGCATGTGGGCATAAACACACACGCAGATCCACACAATACACTCAGTGTGCCGCGTCTCTCACAGGGGTTCGTTTTCTCTCAGGGCAGAGTGTAGGAAGGAGGGGCAGATGGGGTAGCGGCGCTGCGAGTGTAACCGGAGCTGCCTGAGGAATGCAGGGGGTGTTTTTGGAGGAGCGGAGTGGAGTTGGGGGGGCGACTCGAGGGGGTGGGATGGGTGATTAGGGGGTGACAGCTGAGTGCTGACCCCTCTATAATGACAAATCATCTGGCAGGTGTGTGGCTCTGCGCCCCCCTCCAGCCCCCTCATTCCCAGGCCAGGAATCCTCAACCGCTGCCGGAGTGGAGCGCTAAAGGAAGACTTCCGGACATTCAGACTGCCATCCAGCAGGCTCATGACTGGCCTTTCAGAAATATGGGGCAGCCTCTGTGCAGATATAGCTTGCCCTGTGTGTGTCAGCTGCCCTCGTTTAGATGCATTCAACACAACAGTCTGAGCTCCTTTTGTTTTAATAAACATAGCTAATGAGGCTTCAGTCCTTGGAGCAATCTCAGGTAGGGGAGAGTTTATTGATTTATCTTTGTAGATGTCATTTTTCCTTCCTGTGTCGATTCAACAGAATACAGAGTTTGTCTCCCCACCAGCCCGAAAGTCAGCATGCCCTGTTTGAGTCGCGAATCATGCTCATGGCGAGCTGAACCGGAAAGCCTCTGATCCTTTGTGCTGTGAAAACAACTGCTGACCCTGGATCAGAGAGGGTGCTGTGAAAGTGGGCAGGTGCGGAGCTGAGGCCTGGTCTCAGGTCAGTGCTGAAACGTTTGTGTAAACTATGGAGCAGAGGAGGAGTGTAAGAGCAGCTGGCCATCCATTAGACTCCATACTCCAGAATCGATGGATTCTCTCACTCACAGACGATCCCATTCATACAGATAGTCTCTTACACTTTCTATCCCATAGAAAGAGCCAGTCCAGCTCCCTCGAACCTGCTGTATGGTACACAGGAATGCAAAGTCTGTATGTATGAATGCAGCCAAACCACATAATTCTGCAGTGAGTGTTGTTTAATACTGATTCAGATTGCTCCTTTGTCTCATGTGTCTGGTCTGTGGTTTGTATGTTGATTAAGTGTCTGCTCTCTGAAATAGCCATTGTAGCATTATAGGCCTCTTTTCTTTTCCATCATGGCTGGGCTTCCGCAGCTCTTCTTAATCCAATTCTGGCCAACACATGGAGTCTAGACAAGGGGCCCAACGCAGCCTGCGCCTCCTTCTGATATCTGCTACACACCCAGGCTGTTTTCCTTCTGGAGTCCCAACCTCACAGCTATTTCCCTGAAGAACCCAAACACCCTCCGTTCCACGGCTGCATCGCTGATCCAAACACAAAGAGGAGCCACACATTCTCAGCTGGAAATCACGCGGAACCCGCCGGAACATTTCGCCACTTATCTTTTCACTTTGAATTAGAGATGGGGCTCCGTGGTCTTTTCCAGGCAACAGGAGTAGGGAATACTTTCGGGGTCCCGTCGGGAAAATCTCTGATGGTTATTAGCATTAACAGGAGACATTGCCCAGGTATTCAGAGTTCCAGACCCAAGTGGAAAAATTTTGTTAGCTCTGAGCAGTCATGAACCTACTTGGCTATTTGAAAGAGAGGGATGATAGCACAGATATTATGAGTAGAATTTCAAGAATAATATGATCACTCCATCATCCATTTTGCCATCAAGAATACACAGTATTTTCAATTTTGCATTCACTCATATGTTGTGTTGAGGCACTTTTGGATGGAAGAAAAAGCTGGTGAAACCATGTGAGACACAGGATACACACACACATTATTACTTTGCATATGTGTGTAATAAAGGAAAACCCCTGTAATCTTCCATTCTGGCAATTTCAGTGTCAAACACACACACACTGTCACACCGTGTCATTCAGTTTTCTCTATCACCTGCACTAGTCTATTCCCGCTCCCCCTAAGCGACATAATGGACCAGTCCAAAGTGACCCATATTTACCCAATAATACGAGGCTTTGAAAAGACCCATATCGAGTTGCAGCTAATGCTCCAGTGGGGCCCGGAGAGTGAAAGATGTTACCGGCCGAAACGGCTTGGGTTTCAGGGCCCTGTGAACAAAAGGCAGGCCGGTCCTCAGAGAGAAAGAGAGGACAGGGGATGATGGGGGTGGGAGGGTGGAGGAGAGGTGTAAGTCTAACTTAGTGCACAGACAGCACACACACATTAAGCTGAAACAGTAGCAGCAGAGCTGGCTCCAAGCACCGGGGAGAGCGTTAACTGTCTGTTTCAGAGTTGTGTAGCGTGTGTGTTGCAGTTTGCGTGTCCTTTTCTGATTGAAGGCGCTGTGAAGAGCCTGCCAGTTTTTCTAGGAGAGTGTACAGCACATATTTAATGCATTTCAAGCCTTTGCACGTCTAGGTTGTCATCAGTCCACTCTTGATGAGTAGGCATTGTCAAGTGCAGTCATGCGAAAAGAGTGAAATTTATCTCTCGGCTTTACAAACATTTAGAACCAGTCGTGTGTGTGTACATGCATGCGGCTCGCTTTTACGAGAAGATGCACGTACAGCGGCTGAGTTAATGGAGCAGAACTGAACTAACCTTGAGTGTTAGGGGTGAGCAGAGGGCAGACAGGGTTGGTTTAAGGAAAGAGGATTTGTGATGATGATACCCAAAGGTGATTTCACCTCATATCCTCCCTGCTCCCTCTACTTCCCACCCCCACCTACACTATTCAGCCTCTTCCTCCCTCTCCCCCCACCTTCATGTTCTCTTTGGCTCCCTTGCTCTCTCTCCTTAGGGGCAGGCAGGTATAAAGTTACACAGAGCTCTCAGCTTTCTTGGAAGGAATGACCACATGAGTAGCTTGGGGATTAGATTAGCAGGAAGAGCAGACTTAGCCGGGCCGTAAATAGCCCACTTTTTTCACCATTAAAAAGGCCCAGTACAATATAATCAATAGATAGCACTCATCTGATGCAGGAAGCCATATGAGAAGACCTCCCTCAAGTGCTCTGAAGGACAGGCTACAGCAGCTTGGGCCTAATGAAGTTATTATTAATCACTGGGCCTCCTGTTTTGAACTTGTGTGTTGTTTCTCTAGTGGGTGATGAGTGGTCTTTGTGTGCAAGACCTGATTGCCATCTCTTGTTGCTCTGCTCACTTTCACCGTCTATTCTAAAACTTGACGAGGCTGACTTGTGTGATATTCATGAATGTGTGAATGACTGTATGCGTTTATGCCAGAGACGTAATGGCAAGCATGTTTCAATTAAATTTTAAGATATTATTGTTTTAAGACACAAACACCATATTACCTCCCAGAATCCTAAAATACAAAGGAAAAATTATCTATTCAGTGTGCAGTCTCACCAACATCTTCCAGTCCAGCTCATTCACACACTCACACACACACACACACACACACACACACACACACACACTCCCCACTCTCACAGTCTCTCTGTGCCTCCCCACAGGTGTTGGGTTACTCTGTAAAGCAGCTTGAATGGGCACAGAAATCACAGAGGGCTGTCTGTGCTCTTGATTCCTATTTCACTTTGAAGTTTCCCTGGCTCTCAGGAACAGGGGCCACAAAGCCAGACTCGTGTGAGGGCTTTAGACCTCTCTGCCGGGGCTGTGGACTCAGTAGAGGGGGGTGGGGGGGGGGGGTATTGGCGGGCAAGGCTGCGTGTTGTCTCAGTTGCTTTGGATCTCAGTTGCTTGAGGATTTTGCTTTTTTAGCTTTGTAGTCAGATGCTACGAGAAACCAGTAAGGCACATGTGTGCAGGTTGCTCCCCCAGTCTTGACAGTTTAAGACTATGTATGTGTGTGAAAGAGAGGAGGAAGGATTAGAGTGGGTGGGGCCACAGGTCAACCTCTGCCCCGCCTCCCTCCCCCCATAAGTAGAGGCGCACCCATCACTGTGAGGATGACAAGTAGAGACTTAATTGACAGCTTGACTGTTTTTCTATCTTTGACTCAGAGTGAAAATAAACAGTGACTCCTGCCATTGCTTGAGAACCTGAAAAGGGGCTTTGGCAGGCTACATCTGTAAGCACTTAAAAAATAAAAAGACACCTATAATACTTTAATAGAGCCATGTTGGGAGAAGCTTTAAGGTGTTTGAGTGTGGGTGTGTGGGTAGACCTGTCTCAGCCTCAACATGGGGGCAAAGGGTCCTGGAGAGCCAGAAAAAATAACTTGAGTGTGGATTTAACGCAGAATAAACTTACACTCAAGTTACACTTACAGAAACTCGCTAGCTCTCAGGCTGCCGTAGGTGTGCTATACTGCTGGTGAGAGGACACTATGCTACAGCGGCCAGTCAATCACGTTATTTACAAAATGCCTCACTGCTTTCTCTTTTCTCAGGTATCTGAACCACGTGCGGGCTGCCATGCCCCAGGACACAGCTGGAGGATACACCTCTGGGTTGGCGTGTCATCGAGCCATCCAGGACGCCTTCAGTGGGATGTTCCCTTCAAAAGCCTGAACCCATCCGGAGCTCTAACAGCACGACTGCCATTTGGTTAGAAATGTGAACTGTCTGGACTACAAATCCCACACTGATATGAAGTGTAGAGAGGGCCAAAAGCTGCTGTGGTGCGGACTGGTCTGACTCGTATCGGGACAAGGTGTACACCGCTTTTTATATTTTGTGTTAGTTTTATATTTAAATAAATCAAAAAGAACATGAGTCTCTTTGTCCATTATTTTACAGCTTGAATTGAAACAACATAACATAATATCTTATGACCTCAAGCCCTGAATAATAAGAAGAGTATAATACATTCTGGTGTGGGGAACAAAGGGATATAATTTCTTGAAGTATGATTTATTATGACAAGATGCAATAACATCTGCAATAAAAGCATCAGTAGAACTCATACTTTGTAAAAAAAAAAAAACTCAAATGTTTCCTAGCATTCTTCATGGTGCCAGGTTGATTGATCTAATCTGCAGCCTCTTCACACTTCTGTCTCTTTGGAGCCGGCTCTTCTGAAGTTTCTGTGGATAAACAACAAACTGGTTGAATATGTGGTATAGTTGTCTAGCTGAATTCATCCTCATTGTTTCGTAAATGAATGCTCACCTGTGTGTTCATGGTCACCGCTGAAGAGGACCTCTTTGGGGAGTGTGAATCTAACGCACATCATATCCTTGTTTGGTGCTACATTACGCACAAAATGCACAGAGCATCTGTTCTCCAGGGGGAAGCCCAGGCTGCTGGAAGCCCTCTCCACCATGTCCTTCTCGGGGTTCTCGTCTTTAGAGAACCCGTAACAGTACACTATGGGCAGGTTCTCGTCACAGGAAAGCTCCCGGGGCAGGACGCCTCTGAAGGCATCCAGGAACTCCAGAGCCAAGGCAGGCAGGTTCATAACCACATGAACGCTGGCTTTATCCTTCAGCAGGGCGGGCAGCTCCTGCTTCATGGGCCCCCGGATGAAGGCTCTGCCATCCAGGTTAAAGGTTCTGACTTTGCTCTCCACCTTGTTGAGTTTGCAGTTGTGTTGCAACCAGCGGTAGGACTCCGGGTTGAGATCATTGGCTAATACGTTCGCACCCAAGCGGGCGGCCGGGACGGCAAAGGGCCCCACACCAGCAAACACATCCAGCACAGTGTCACCTCGCTTGATGAGCTGTACGACACGCTGGTGCTCCGTGCTCAGCCTGGGGTTCCAGTAGACACGAGAAAAGTCAAACTCATACATCACGCCATTTTCTTTCACCTGCAGCAGGGACAGAGGATGAAGCATGAGAGCCCTTGTTTAAAAACACTTAACAGTCAAGGTTCAGAATGTATTAGAGAGTGACTGTAAAAATGGCCGCTATGTATATGAATGCCAGTAACATCAAATCAATGCACATTTGCGATTTAACCTACTTTGGCAACCATATTCTCCTCTCCAGCTAGCACCTCCATCTTGAAGTTGCGGTAAGTGGAGTCGATGATGTTTGTCTTATTGACCACACAGGTCACCCCGGGGTTTTTGTCCATTATGACTTGGCCTACAGTGGGAGCAGCAGAGAAGTAGTGGCAATGAGTAGAGCAAAATTGAATCAGCTCTCTATATATCCACTTACACATTATGTGATTTATCAAACAGAAAATCCATTTTTGTGAGTGCTGTCTTCGAATTTGCATGGCGATTCATAAGATTTGAATATGTCAAATTCTTATGAATCGCCATGCAAATTCGAAGAGTGCTGAAAACTGCGATTCATAGGGGCTGGATACCAGGCTAAGACATCCACCCTTTGAAAAAAAATTAAATAAATTACATTCCTTCGAAATCGGTTTCTGGCATGACAGTAAAAGTCACGGTTGGTGTTATTAACTGATTTAAGAAAAAGGAAAGAGCCTGCACACTTCTATGCTCCCACACACCTTTAATGGGGTCAAACTTTGTGCCCGCAACATTGTCCATTAAACTTATGTGGGACCATAGAAGTGGGTCGGCTCTGTCCATTTTCAATGAGATTTCCTTAGCCTATCACCTACGAAGAAAGTGCAGATTTTTCTTCTAGTTATTAACCGTTTCAGTGACATTCTTTGGGATGCAATCTTCTGTGTTTTTCACACATTGAGACAGCTAATATCAGATAGTACCTATTCAGAAAGAGATAATTTGGGGATTAAATGCAGCAGTGTCCTGCAGCAGTCTTGTCCTCTCACCTATCAGGTTTCTGTAGGGGAGCTGGTGGTCCCTCAGGTTCATGTGTGCGATGTGTCCCACCCGGCTGAACCCTGAGGTGACATCTAGGCCCTCGGGCAGCACAGCCTCCAGCACCTCCTCGCTCTTCAGGTTGTCGTAGGTCAGGCTCAGCTCATAGTTCTGCAGCTCCACAGCTACACCAAAAGACCGCAAAGCCTCAGCCTCAGCTTCACTGAAGGAACCTGGTGAAGAGACTCTGTGGGGATCCAGCAGTATTAACCTAAAGTCATCTGTTTCACTGCTGTTCTCTTTATCTTGCACCACTCTCGGTACACCTGGCCGCTGGATGGTTGACTTCCTCAGGCTTTTCACTACTTTGTTTAGGACTCCCTTGGGCACCCGTAGTGCTGGGACAGTAACCGCCTGGGTGAAGGCCTCTCGGTCCAGACAGGTCATGCCGCGGACCTCTGCGGGGACTCGGTACAGCTCGGGCTCCATGTGGCTCTGCGGGGATCCGGCGACGGGCTTCAAAACACAGACGGGACAGGCCGAGGCTGGGCGCAGGGCGGCAGAGCACAGGCTCCGGGACACAGCGGCACTTTTCACGTTGCTCTGAGCTTGCACAGATGTGAAGATCCTTGTGAGAACCCTACAATGACAAAACGCTGTCGTTATCTAGCAGAAGACTTAAAAAATACATCGCGTTGCTATATAAAGTATAAGTTTAACGTAAAAGGAGCAACTCGGTGTTGTAATAGTGTTTATTATACTGTTATTTTCGAGAAAACTCAAAATCTCACCTCACCTCAACATCCTCACTGTGCAGACATGCGTAAATTGCGTCATCAGTAGTGGACTAAAGGTGATTGGTCGAATGGGCCGAGAGTCGGTTTCTGATTGGACGGTCGCTTGTCACGTCAAAAGTGCGACGGAAAAGCTTGCCGCGTCATGTGATAAACAACAACAGTCGGCAACTAAAAAGTTGAGGGGAGCGGTGTGTATATAAGAGGGTTTTGGAGAAGATGGTATCTTGAAACTAATAACGCTTTCCGTGGTGACGCTAACTCAGATGTTTCTGAGGTTTGACAGACGGCGGTTGGTCTTTGTTCCTCGTAGTTCGCGTGCTGACTCTGCCGCTGTAGAGTAGAGACTCATCGGGGCAAAATGAGCATCAATGGAAGTGGAAACACGGACTGTAACGATGCTGGTGCCGCCGGAGAAGCCGAAGGCAACGAAACTACCCCTTTATTAGGAAATGTAAGTATGAATACAATCATAAGTATATAAACTGTAGCCGTACACCAAGTTGACAAAATGACAGTCGAGTCGGCGGTAATGACAGACATCACATGCTTTCCCTGCAAACTCTCACATGATACTTCCAGTTTCTGCCCCAGTCAGCATTTTAAAACCGTGCTCAGTGAAAAAGCAGTGGCGAGCCCTTTTCCCACCCGCTCATTAAAGCCATAAACACGAGATAAACTGCTCAAGTCCAGAGGCAAAGAGGTTTGAACCCATGAAATGTGAGATGTTTTTCATATTGTTGACCAACAGTGATGTAGAGCGTTATGATGGAAATGTGTAAGTGATTTCCCCACCGATGTTAGGTGGATGTCCATAACCTACATTAATCATTCAGTTGTCATTCATTTACTGTTTTCATTTGGACAGATACATAGGCACAAAAGGCAGGACAGTAGAAATGGCCATGCACTTAATTTAACTGTCCACTGTCAAGCCAGAAACGAGGCAATATGATGGGTGATTTGTCTATATT
Organism: Centroberyx affinis; assembly: GCF_046629955.1. NCBI lineage: Eukaryota > Metazoa > Chordata > Actinopteri > Beryciformes > Berycidae > Centroberyx > Centroberyx affinis. Next base: position 380,040 of record NW_027280025.1, read on the forward strand.
AGTTGTTCACTCAGCCTTGTGATGGACTGGCAACCTGCCCTCTGCCTAATGCATGCTGGGACAGGCTCCAGGCTGGGACAGGCTCCATCGTGACCCCCTCCGTCATCACATCATATTCTCTTGCCGGTGTATATTTGTTTTTAAAGCCACATTCTTAGTACTCATACTATATCTGTGCAAGTTGATTTAATTTTCATCCTCTCACAGCCAGTCTATATTTTTAGCCATCGGGTGTCGTAGTTTACTTCCTGTCTTTCAGTACTGTAACCCTGGGTGAATCAGATTCAGTGGCCCGCAGGTCAATCCAAGCTTGTTGTGACACCGACACCAGAGTTGCAGCTCGTTCTCTCCAGGATATCCCCTATTAGAGAGGTCAAGCAGTGCGGGCAGCTCCCCTTATCCCGAGCTCAGGCAGCTGTCCGGCAGCCAGGGGATCAGATCCCATCCCATCCCGTCCATTTCCATTCCTAGATCCTACATTCCACTGCAGTGTTGTTTCATGACATCCATCATCACGGTTGGCCAGTTGGTCTCGATACTGTTATGAACGATTCAGTCTTACAAAAAGAATCAGATTGTCTTCATTGTTTTACCTCTTTATGCTCCATCTGCCTCTTTATTTCTGCTCTCTGTGCAGGCAGCAGTGGAACCCAGGGCCAAAGGAGCCTCCTTTGCCTCCTCTGTTTTTAACCTGATGAATGCCATCATGGGCAGTGGCATACTAGGTCTAGCCTATGCTATGGCTAGCACTGGCATAGTTGGTTTCTGGTAAGTCTGCTATAATCATTACACCTTCAACCACAAGGCTGTTTAAATGTCTGACAGCTTTGTTTTATATAGATCAGATATTAACTCAACTACATGTACATTCAGCATATCGTCGCTGTCAGGTCTAAACTTCATTTCTCCAAAATGTCAACTTTTCAGGAACTAAGAAAAACAGCCTTGTATTAGCTTGATCACAATGCATTTTTGACTTTATCCTGCGGTTTTCTTTTGGTTACATAAGAAGTCAGAGAATTTTCTTAAACCTCTGAGGAGCATGCAACCCCTTCAACTGAAGTGAAAACATGAAAATCACCAAAATTTGTGTTACGTGGTTTTCAATATTGATCTCTGTTCTGTCTACCTTTCCTCTCTAGTATCCTCTTGGTACTAGTGTCTAGCCTGGCAGCGTATTCTATACATCTCCTTCTGAAGCTGTGTGACCAAACAGGTGAGAGACTAACTAGCCATGGATCACAATCTAACTTAAGTTCATCAACATAATCACGTCGCTGTGGCTTTATCCAGTGGGTTTCGACCCAAACCCTTCAGTGTCCCTGCTGTTTCACTCATGAGTAGATCAGTACAGCTGGAAGCTAGCTGATATGCTATCTGTTTTAAGACAATAATCTCTGTCTTTCTTTCACTGTATCTCTATCTTTATTTCCTAGTAAAGACTGAATCAGCTGATGTTGTCTAAAATCAATTAAAAAAGACTCAAGGCATTCAAGAGAGAAGATGAACTGACTGACTGAGATGAAAGACTGGGATGTGAGCCGTTTAAGGATAGTGCTATCTTAGGTTGATTTTTGATCATCTTTGAGTAGTGGGGAATGTCTGATTGTCGTTTATCTGACTCTTTCTCTCACAGGTATCAATTCATATGAAGACCTTGGAGGTCGAGCCTTGCAAAAACCAGGAAAAGTGAGTATCCTTTTTTTTGGATCAGTGTGGTTTGCCCTGTCAAAAGAAGAACTCAGACACTGCTGTATGCCTACCACAAAACAGTTAACTCCCCATATTATTCATCACATTTTAAACATAACCAATAACACATAACAGCCATTTTATAATTCTTTTTAGGTTCTGGTTGCAGTCACTATTCTCATCCAAAATATTGGAGGTAAGCTGGCTTCTATTTCACTGTACAGCTCGCACAAATTATTTCTGACAGCATACTGTACATTAACTCCTTTTGGTAGTTTTTGGTAAACACAGTGGTGAAGCGGGTGTGGAGTGCTGCAGGGTCAGTCTATGGCCAGTTTATTTTAGCGTCAGATAGCGCCTCCTACTGGTGACCAGAGGGCTCTGTGTGGAGGTCCTCCCTCTGTCCTGTGAGGCTATTATCCGGATTCCCTGATAACCTTTGACCCCCTAGCCGCTGTCCTCTCGGCCCCCTCCCACGGGCCTGAAACCCAACTTCTCCTCTAATTGATCACTGATGGTAAACCCACTCCCACCCTCCGAGTGTTGAGTAACCTAATGGGACCCCTCCCTTATTCCCCCCCTCCCACTCTTCTCTTTCTCTGCCATCCCCGTCCATCCCTCGGCCACAGCGCTTCTCACACAGTTGAGAGCTGAGGTGATGGCTCCTCTGCAGTCATTAGCGGCGGGGCTGAGTGGATTATTGCACTGCCCTCTGGTATGTTTGTGGTTTTCCCAGCATGGGGCAGTATGTGTGAGAGTGTGAGAGCCAGGACTCCAGCATGCGTCTGTCTACACCCCGGGCCCCTTTTATAAGAGTGCAATTAGCCTCACTCTGGGTAAACATTCATCTACACTGCCAAAGGCTGATGGGCCAATTGACCTTAATTACTGGGCAGCCCAGGGCCTCGCAGCCTGCCTCTCCCCTCACTCTTAATGAAATGAAAGTGGCTCTGTCTTATGTTGAGCGCACTCTCCCACTATGCTTACTTTGCTGACCACACACAGAGTTTACTCAAATTTTATATACATGTTTATTATTGGACTATGTTTTGATACCAATATTGACCATAACAATCCTTTCTGTTCACTCAAGGGCCTTTTTGTTTAGAGATGTAAGTATTATCCCACCAGGAATTTCCATCGCATTTAATGGCTGTGGAAGTGTTGTTGTACTTACTGTAACCAACTGCATGAAACTAAACCATTACGCCATGCTTGTTGTGTGATCCCCGTCAGTGTGTCTGTTTTCATTTGCGTGGTCAAAAAGAAAATTCTTTGTTTCTTTGGTTCATTGACATTGATGGTAGATCTGGGTCAAATAATTAGTTAAAATACTTCTCAAAGTTTGTTTTACTCAACCTGAAGTGCCAGGTGGGTGGGGTTTGCATTTTAGTATGATTGTGTTTTTGGAAAGGCAAGTTATCACTCACAGAACAGAATATTGGTAGTTTTTTGGACAACATTCTGATTAGATGAATTTGACCTGTATCAATACATGTGACAAACTCCACCCATCTGGCCCTTTAAGCAGGGTGAAACGAACGCTCCAAAACAAGAAAAACGTATTTGCAAATATTATTTGATCCAAGTCTGATTGATAGGTGAAGCTTCACATGCCAGCCTTGCTGAGAGCGGAGGAGTACAGCCAAAACTTTTCTGGAGCAATACATTGAGGATCTGCCCTCTAAGAATATTCACTTATTAACAGACTTGAGTTATTCATGGTGCTAGAGTAGAGACAGAGTGAGTGTCCATGTGTCTGTGTGGGCAGGAGGGTTGTTGGAGGAATTTTCGAATGAAAACAATTACAGGATCTGAGGGATTAAGGTCTTGGCTGATTTGAAGGAGAGTGCAAGACCTGCCCCGGGGCAATAAGGTCCCAGCTAACACTGGCTGTGTCTGGCTTCACAAATCTAAATCCCTTAACATTATCTCCCTTTATCACTGACCACACACCACCCCAGTCCCTGTTTCACTCATGCCCTGGTCCAAACACTTCCCCCTTCTCCTGGTGCGTTCTCCATCTTCCCTTTCCCCCTTTGCCTCCTGATGTTTTTGGGGCCAGCATGACCCAGCGGACGTGACCCAAAGCCCTTCTCTGATTGGCTGTCTGAGCCGGGGAAGGATGGAGGAGCCCTACAATATCCTGTTTCCTAGGAAGGTGGCGGGGGTGGAGAAATACCTGGATTAGCGTCAGGGATCATTATTGTTAGCATTCCTCCCCCTTCCACTTCTTTATTCTGGCTGCTACCACCGGGCTCCAGCAGTCGGAAGATCTGCATAACGTCTGCTCCTCTGCACCGAGGGCTTTGCTGGTGATCCCTTGAGCTGCCGGCCCCACCCATCTGCATTAACTCAGAGCCACGATACCCTCCAACCCACCCTCCGTTCCCTAATCCTGGAAAACACATCACCTTCCCACAGCGGTGCAGCTTTGGTTGTGACAGCGTACAGTGTTTGGCTGTGTTTACGTTTCCAACATGGTTTGGCAGTCGGGTGTGATTGTGTGCGAGATGGAGCGCATGTATTAGTTTATTTGACTTGCAGAACTCATATTTTCTGAACCTCTGTTGCTGTCTCTCCCCCAGCCATGTCGTCCTATTTGTTCATCTTGAAGTCGGAGCTTCCCGCAACCATCAGCAGCCTCCTCAGCGCCGACGACCCTGGGTAGGTATACTGTGGTTCTCCTTTTGTTCCAAAATCATCAAAGCCGCGGTCAGAGCCAAACCATTCTTTTAGATTAGCTGGATGGATTTTAAAATCTGCACTAAGATAAAGAATGAGTCATTCTTGTCCCCATTATGTTGTAGATTATACCTTTGGCCTTCTAATAACTCAAATTTGACACTTCTGCACCACAAGGCTACACAAACTGGAATTAGCCAGGCAATGAGAACCGTATGAATAATGTGGTGGAAGAAGATATCTCACCAAACCACAGCACACTAAGACTCTGTCTGTGCGCGACTGGAGGAAAACTTGCGCTTGGTGTTGTATAACATGGAACAGACCCAGAGGAAATGTATTTATGATAGAGAGCCATTCATCACCCATCATCAGCAGCCTGTGTCCTTGACCGGGCCTGCGTGGATGAGCAGAGAAGTCGCAGGCCAAGAATGTAACTTCTATCACTTTATTATCGGCCACACTGATTTAAGCAAGAGTTGTAGCTGCTCTCAGCCCAATCCGTCAACATCTGAATCTTCCCCACACAGCTGCTTTGCATTAGTGCTCTCCTTTCACCCCCAAATCTCTCGCACATGTTCCCCGGAATCAGACTGATACAAGGGGATATCAGTTTTGCCATTCTAATTACAGCTCACTGCTGAGGGAAACAAAACATTTCTGTTAATGAATGGCTTTGGGATGTTAACAGACACATACCCAATTCCATCAAAGCCTAAATAAACGAGTTGTTTTATATTAAAAAGCTTTTCTTTTTTCTGGCTCATTTATCATAATATGGCAGGGAGAAAACACAGTTGCGCTCGGTCTTTCAGTCTTTGTCTGTACTGACAGAGTGTGTGTCCTATTTAAGTTTCTCCCCCCGTGTTGAAGTTCGGTAACGGGGCCAAGGTCATGGACAGCTGTGGATTTGGGTTTGTGCTGCGTTGGCCAGATTTATGCTAATCTTCAACACTTGGTGGAGATTGACTCATTGGCAGTGGTACTCCAACCTTGACTGAGAGCTATCCTGCAGCTTGTTATAGCGTGAAATGCAGCACATTTCATGGGTCTTCTAGGTATCCCCCGCCTTTACAGTAAGCTGAGGCTCCCAGGAATGGATCCTAATGGTGGTAGAGATTTCTATTTTACATCCCTGTGTCAGCATAACAGTGTGTAGAAGCAGAATAGAGGTTAGCCAAGCTTTAGTGGAGTACTTCTGCTAAACTTAGGCTGGAGTAGAAGCAATAGGAGAAGTGTTAGAGGGAGAGTTGGGGTCAGAGCGCCGGGCTCCCTGACATCCAGTTACAGGGCAGAATCTGTGTAGACGGAGAGACGAATCCATCAGCGCCTATGGTAACCCCGCAGCTGTGAAACTGCCAAACAGGGGTCAATGGGTGTTGATGTGGTCAGAGCAGGTGCTGCTGACTGTGGGAGCCCCATAAAGAGCGGTGGAGCCAGTCCCTCATGACCCCATGCTGCGGGCCGACACACAGCAGCGCCAGGCAGCACCCTTCCCGCCCGACCCCGACCCCAGCGGAGCCAGCATGCCTTCCACATGTGTCACCGCGAACCCTGCCCCCTCCCCCTCCAGCTTCCCTATCCCCAATAAACCGCCAAGGCTATCCCTCGGCAAAGGAAAATATTATTCCCCCTCTCAAAAAACCCAGCAAGTGAAATGTGGCCTCATCTGATGGAGCGACACAACGTTTGCATGTGAATTACATAATTGTTATGGTTTGCGAGAGCTAAAGCCCTTAATTCATACCACATGATGAATCTGTCTCTCTGTATTTGAGCACGATATGGAGACAAATTTCCAGAGCCAGTCCGCTTTAAGGCACAGGAGATTCATCTCCACTGTCCTCATCATGTCAGGACCAGGGAGCTGGTGGTGGGAAATATGGTTTGATTCAGCATCAACATTTGCCTTTGTTATTTCTTGTCCATTCCCTTTCCCTCTGTGGCGTTTTCCAGAAATGCCTGGTATGAAGATGGCAGGACGCTACTGATCCTAGTGACGCTGTGTGTGGTTCTGCCTCTGGCTATTTTGCCCAAAATTGGTAAGCAGACATTACTTTGCTCATAATATAGCAGGAGGCGTCTTTATCTGCTACTCGGACTGGGTTTTACTGCTGTATCTTACCAGATCTGTCTCTCTCCCCTCTAGGTTTCCTGGGCTACACCAGCAGCATCGCCTTCTTCTTCATGCTATACTTCACAGTCGTGGTGAGCTCCGTTACACCTCCAAACGTTGTTATTTTCATCTCTTGTCATCTGTTGGTTGTTGACCTGTTGTGTTGCCTCCCATCCAGGTTGTGGTGAAGAAATGGTCGATCCCCTGCCCGCTCCCTTACAATGTCACCATGCCACCAGGTGCCTACCAGGTAATAACAACCTCCATTTCTTTTTGCACGTGCACACACACACACACACACACACACAGGGGACTGTGGGTTACCTCGACCTGGTAGGTTACAGCAGGCGGTCACGGCCGCCGGATTAGGGAAAAACCCAGGAGATTGAGTTTACTGATTGAGTCAGCTCCGGCTGATGAGGACCAGAGAGAGCTGGAGAAAGCTCCGCACTGTGAATGGTGCCAGTCCTGAGGGGAAGGAAGTTCAGGCGACCTTGCCTGAGCCTGGAAATAAACTCTGACCTTTTTGGATATACAGACCGTACTATTACTGCAGACCTGGCATGGGTTAACTTAGAAGGTTGTTTTCCTTCCAGCTCCATAGCCAGGCGAGGGAATTTCTACCCCACTCCCATTTGTAGCAACACTGCAGTAGTCTTCTCCTCTCGGAAATAACACGCTCCCTCTTCTCACTTTGTTTTTCCAGGTATCAAATTCCTCTGACTCAGAATGTACGCCCAAACTCTTTGTCATCTCCAGTAAGGTATGTATATGAAACCGGCCCCTTTTTTCTCTCTCTGCTGCACATGCAGAACATATGAGGTGGCAGTAAGACGCTGCTGAAAATAAGAATGCTGCAGTTGTTTGACACTAGTGACATTTCCCAGTCGTTAAGTTTGAAGGATTGGGCTGTATATAAGGAACGCTGCATACTTGAGTGCAACATGCAGCTGCCTCTCACATGTACTTGAGTCTGTAAAACGCATATGTACATGTGTGACATGCAGAATTACACCAAGCACATGTTGATTCCAGTTATTCTAGTTGTGCTGTTTTCATAGAATGTCCTAAAAGAGTTATATGGAGCGTTTGCACAGCGTTTATCAATGCATATTTCTATCCATCTGAATAAATTTTACTCAGAGAAGGTCACTAAACTTTGCATCATCACACTGCAGCTCAGATGGTAATTACTACTACACACAGAACCTCCACTCACCTAGCCGTCAGTTCTGTGTAAGCTGATAAGTTGCTGTGATTTGTGTGTGTTGCAGAGTGCCTACGCCATCCCCACCATGGCCTTCTCCTTCCTGTGCCACACGGCGGCCCTGCCCATCTACTGCGAGCTGGACCGGTCAGACCTAAAGCCCTTCAGCTACACTTCACCTTTACTTACACTATTTCATTTAAGTTGTTGAATCTGCTAAAAAATGACGCAAAGTGATGTCTCCTCGTGTCTTTCAGACCCACTAAGTCGAGGATGCAGAAAGTTACGAACGTCGGCATCGCTCTCAGCTTCCTGGTTTACCTGCTCTCCGCCCTGTTTGGCTACCTCACCTTCTATGGTAAGCCAGCAGGAACACACCTCACTGAGTAACACAGATGATAACTTAATGGAGGTTTTTTTTTTTTTGTTGCCATACCTGTTTTCATGTCGACCACAGACCGCACTCTCACCCTCACCTGTTCTTGTATGTCGCTGACAGCCCATGTGAATTCTGAGCTGTTGCTAGGCTACGACGCCTACATGCCGCGTGACATCATGGTGATGACGGTGCGGCTGGCTATCCTGCTGGCTGTGTTGCTGACTGTACCGCTCATCCACTTCCCTGTGAGTTGATCCACCCCTTCACTGCCACCGACTAGCCCTTTCCCCACCATTCACTACCATCTAATGTCCCAGTTGTCACTCAGTGTTGTCATAACTGTATCACAGTAGATCTGCTGTGAGTGTGTGTGGTCTGACCCAGCTTTGTGTTCGCTCCAGGCCCGTAAGGCTATGACCATGCTGCTGTGTGGAGGACGGCCCTTCTCCTGGCTCATCCACATCACGGCAACTGTGATGATCCTGGGCGTGGTGCTGCTGATGGCCATCTTTGTCCCAGACATCAGAAACGTGTTTGGAGTAGTGGGTATGTGGTCAGCCATCTTTGGAGTTTGGGAGACTAATGGTGTTTAAGTTGTTTGGTAACAGGGTCCAAAGGGCTGCACGATTATCTCTAAAATGCTAATTCTGACTACTTTGCTAGATATTGTGATCATGATTATTTATCATATTATTAGTATTTATGATTTGAGGAACTAAATTATTTTTACTTCGCTTTTGGCATCTTATATCAACATCTTAACTATTTCAAACTACAGCGGGCATTAAAAGGAAATGAAATGGCCAACATCATGGGGTCAATATTCCACCATTATTGATTGTGGAAACTAGAATCACAGTATACACAGTTAATTGTGAAGCCCTATTCAAACAGTCTATGAAGTTGCCATTGTCAGACATACAGTATGCACTGTGTACACTCCAACCAGTTAATTCCTATTTGTTCTGCAGGATCGACGACGTCCACCTGCCTCTTGTTTATTTACCCTGGGATCTTCTACCTCAAGATCAGCAACCAGCCGCTCAGGTCTGCTGAGTCCATTGGAGTAAGTACACGCTATTCAAATATACAGTATATCTTCATTGCTGTTAATGTCTTCTTACAAAAACAGAGTTACTTGTTGACTTTGGTGCTCATCTTCTGTTTAGTGAATACCGGATACAGCGACCGTTTCCTCCCAGCTGATGATACTAACTCTGGTGTCTGTGCTCTTTGTGCTTCCAGGCTGTGCTTCTGTTGGTCTTCGGTTTGATTGTGGGAGTGCTCAGCCTCAGTATCATCATTGTCACATGGGTACAAAACCCCTGAAAATCCACAAAATCAGGAGCAAAGAAAGGGAAAAGTGTGCCAAAGAAACTGGATACTGGATAAAGCAAGGGAACAGACAAATGCTAATCAGCATCACCTATAATACTAGACTATATAGTTTTATTTTTTGAGTTACAACTTCAGAACATAATAGTTTTATACTCCTTTGCCTTTTTGTGCACCTTCTGACTCACAAGCATGGACCAAACTCAGATGTCATCATTTCCTTTGAAAGCCTCATTCCCAGCCTGTAACACATGTAGTCATGGGCTGAAACTAAACCAGAACCAGGTTTTATGTTCTGTTCACTCATATAAACATTTACAGATCTTTTCTACACACATTGATTTAGCCTCTAACAGACCTGGGTAATTATTTGCAAATAGTTTTTGGTGTTTGTTTTAATCTGCATGAAGTACCAGATGGGTGGGGTTTACTGCATCAGGACAATACAAGGTGTGTCATGCAAGTTTATTTCCTATGTTTTTTTTTTAATTTTCTGACAGTCATTGTATTGTCCTATGTGGAAAATGTGGCACCTAAGTAAGATGAAACAAATTATGAGAAATATTTGCAAATACTATTGACCCAGGTCTGAAGTGTTACTGTTCTAACATTGTAAATGTGCCATGTTGTTCACTTTCTTTGTTAAATTTTGTTCAAAGCAGATCACACAATTTTACATATAGTGACTAATTTTCATTCCATTTGTGTGTCTTAATGTTTTTGTTGGCTCTTGTTTGTATCCTTAAGCTTATCCACATATTGAATGGTGTAGCACAGTCACTCACAGATCAAACCTCAGGTGTAACTGTTAATAGAAATATTGAAATTTTTGCTGCTACTTGTATTCTTTATCTTTACTGTCTATGACAAAGACTATGAACACTCAACTTTTGTTGGACCAATTAATTGCAGTTGCATTGCTACATTATAATGTTCAGATTATTCCTCAAATTGTTGATGTTTAATAAAAGGGAAATGGTTTGATATGTATTGATATGTCATTTTGCTCATTTGACCACCAAAATGTCTTCGGCAGTGTTGTGGAAAGCTAATCAGTCTAACATGTCACAGTCATGGCCATGTGTTTGATTGGCAGGCGCAGTATTGACGTTGGGACCGGCTCCTCAGCGCTGGGCTGCGGCTTCAGTCTGTAGCTAATGAAAGCCAAATGCTCGGTACGTTTCTAATCATGATGCTGTTTAGATTGTCTTCATGCTGCCTCTGGAACCTATGGCCACCCCACTGCTGCTTTTAATCTAAGGAATTAGGCAGAGCAGCCCCGCCATCCCTCCACAAAGCAGCGGCTGCCCGCTCTTCACGCCCCCTTAAAGGAGGTTCCCCCGTCCAGGAAATGTCCAAAGACACTCCCATGCAGAACAGCGCTCTGTGACTTGGTGCACCTCAGCTACTATCAACACTGTGTGTGTGTGTGTGTGTGTGTCTTGACTGCTTCAGTTTAAGCTCATCCGTGTTTGATAATGCAGGGGGGGATTTTCAGAGTGTGTCTGCAGTTAGATACATAGCTGTTCAGCACTTCCAGCCACCATCAGTTTACATGTCAGCCTTCTATCACTGTTGTTATCTGTTAGTCACAACACAAGCTCCTCTGAAGTGATAATCAGGAACAAAACATCCTCAGTCCTTCACACTGACGCTCCTACATGGATTCCTATGGGAGCCTCCATGCTGAACCCATACACTACACAAGATTACCACCTAGTGTTGGACTGCGTTCATAGCAGCCCTTCCTCCTCACTTTGTTGACATTCCTTGCTCGGTTTATGCAGACCCTAACTAGAGAGAGATAACCAGATGCAGCGACTTTCTCCCAGCTTTGTCATGTGTTGGAAAAACGCACGTTAACGCAGACCAGGGTTGTTTTTTATGGAGGCCTGGCCGAGGCATGTGTCCTCAGCCCGGGGTGGGAGTGTTTTTGTTTGGTTAAACTCACTCACACCCTGGGCCGATGTCCAGCAGAATGACAACACCATCTCCCAGGGTCAGGAGATGGAATGGGGCGGAGGAATGATGGTGGGCTGAAATTAAACCCCTGTTGGCAGCCTCCACGCTCATATTGTTTTAAGAGGTGTCGGCTGTGTTCTTTGAAAATTATTTTCTGTTGTTGGAAATTAGGGTTCCGGGTATGGCCGGTTCTGATCCCGTGTCCCTACTTTGACCCTTGTTTTCTTGTATGAATGTGTGTGTGTGTGTGTGTGTGTGTGTGTGTGTGTGTGTGTGTGTGTGTGTATATGTATGTTGATGAAAGGCAGATTTTGACATCTTATTGTTTGATGGCACAATGTCATATCATTGCTGTCATTGAGTGTCTTAGGAGTGTATTACAGCCTCTATTTCTCCCATTAGCAAGACAATGCCCTGTCTGATGGTCTAAATTAGTCAGTGGGACTTTTGGGGTGAAGTAGTCAGAAAGGTAATCAGAAAGCAGAACCCTTGCCTGAGAATTTCAGTTCCTCTTCCTGTTTGTGTTTCAAGACAACACCTTTCAACGCAGCCTTTCAGAATCAGTGGACATCTGAAACTGTATGTTCTGTTCATGTCCAACATCTGCTCACCGTTTCCCCCTCGTAATCTCGTTCAACAGGCATTCCACACCGACTGAGAAAGGTGCTTCAAGGGTCTTTTCACATGAGCTCTTTAAATACTGGCTGGAATGATGAGTGGTTTTCCCCGTTTAGTCACGGTGGCAGAATGCAACTCGACAAATGCCGCCGATATGCGAGCGTCATCACATGAAATGCTCTCCATCTCTGTTTTTTTTTTTTTTTGTTCATTCTTCCCTCTTCTCCCTCCATCTCCATCTCCGTCACCCCATGCTGCTTTTCTGCTCTTAATTGATTTCCATGCTCTATCAGTAAACATGCTTTTCATGTCACAGTAAGAGCATTCCTCGCTCTGAAGACTCTTTTTAAGACCACAGATGCCCTTTCATTCAAGCTGCTCCAGTCATAGTCAGATTTACTCCGGTGTGAGGAATTTACACTCAAATTTCTAAATGCTGTTTATAAAACTGTAATAATGGAAGGTGTAAAGATGGGAGTTTCAGTATATGGTTTTTCTATTAGCATAATATAAGCTCACAAAGCATGAGGCATTATACCAGGAGGGAAGGAGCATTATCTCTCAGCTCAACAGGCTGCACTTGTTGTCGTCCATATCTTGTGTGTACATCATGATATTGTCCTTTTCTTTATTGGCTCATGAGTCCAAGAGGCTCTCCGCTGTACATAGATGAGTGCCATCCTTCTCCTCACCAGTGTTCTGGATGTCTGGGCATCATATGCCGTATAAAGCTCTCTCTCTCTCCACTTCCACCCACTGCAGTGACAACTCGAGTGCTTTAACCATTCTGTGCCGCAAACACGTCACTGCCAATAGAGAGTCAACAGAGACTCTTAAAACAGTGTTCAGGCAAGAATTGGCTGACATGCTCATCACTTGTCAGTCCACAATCAGGGCGAACACAATAGCAGCAACACAATGACATACAATAGGCTGACTGGAAGGCTGCTGTCGCCATAGTGACCAAGACATAATAAGCCCCGGGAAGAGAATGACAGAGATTTTGTATTGTCAGCGCACCAGAAATCAAGGTCCAGAGTGAAAAAAAACCTTTCAATAAATAAACAAGAGGCTTTTTGCTGTGTTTTGAGAAGTATTGCAATGCTCAGTTCTTTTGGCAGATGATGAGCAGGGGGTGAGAGGTGGGAGGGGTAATGATGGAGGCTCAGTGGTCAGCAGCACAGTATGGGGCTTTGAGCAGGCTGTGTTTTTTGGGGGCGGGGGTGGGGGTGGGGGTGGGGGTGAGCTCGTCTCTCTGCGATCCCATCAGCCCTGGGCTGAGCTCTTAATGCGGCCCTGACGCCTCGCTGGCGCAGGGGCCACGCTGCCTCACATCTGGAGCCAATTACCCAGGAGGGGCTGTGACAGAGCCCCCCTCTCCTCTCTGCTCTCCTCTCTGTCCAGTACAGGACCCGCCAGTCTCACACTTACATTCCTCCACTTTTCACAACACCACTCTTTATTTCTGTCAACCCCTCTCTCCTCTCCGCTTCCCCTCCACCTCCCCCTCTCTTCCTTGAAAACATCTCCTGAGTCCTCCTTACTGGACAGGATTGTCACATTTCTGTCTTTATCTCTGCAAAGCTCATGAAGAGTAGTATCATTAACCGTGTATGACACAAACTCATTCTGCCTTCTTTCTACATCTTGGCACATTTTCTCCATAATATCGTCAACTTTTCCTCTGGCGGAGCACTGGCAGTAAACACCACTTGTGAATAAAGGGACATTTAGTACCAAATCAGCTTTTACAGGTGTGATTTATGGAGTGGCTCTGCTTCCACAGAGAGCCCCAGGGGTTTATGTGTGTGTGTGTGTGTGTGTGTGTTTGCATGTGCTCAGTTCAGCATGTAGGCTTGTGTACAGGACTCTGATGCTCTTATTCTACCTGCAGAGAGGTCAGGGTGCGGTGTGGCAGTAGGTGACTGCAGGGTGGGGGAGGGTTCTGGTGCTCCAACCCAGTGACTGATGGAGGTAATTGGGTTCGGGGCGGTGCGGAAGGCATGGCGGGGGTATATACTAGTCCCACAGGATCTCTTTCACCGGGGTCAGAAGAGCTAGGAACGGGCTGAGCCATACCTGGCCCATATTCTCCCTATTCCCCATTGTCCTGTTTGGCACCGATGCTATGGTTCATTAGCTGCAGCTATAGGGTGTACCTGGGCAGGGAGCCAGAGGATTGAGCTGTCCCGGGTTACAGAGACATAAATTGGAGCGTAGACTGTGAAGGGAATGTGGAAACGCTACAGGTGGCAGAAATCAGTCACATGCAGAGAATCGCTCCGGTCTGAAATATGGAAGTCTTCCTGGTAGCTGTCCATGTGCTTGTGTGCATTAAAGTGTTGTCGTGATATCTGGAGAAGATACATCGAGAAGAATTTTTTGTGTGTGTGTGTTTGTGTCTGGGGGAGGGGGTTGGGGGGCGAGGGGGGTGCATGCACGTGTCTGTGTGTCTGTACACGCACATGTGTGCAAGTGTGTGTTTTCAATGAGGTACCTAGATTCATGTGGAGACTTGCAGACTTCTCCCATGGGAGCATAATTCAAGATTTGGCCATGACAACCACTGCAGCCAGTAGATGAGACTGAAGAGAGAGAGAGAGAGGGGGACAGTTGGTAGAACAAAGACACCAAACAAATCATCCTGGACCGTAAATATGCCAGCTCTGGCTCCGGGGGGAAAGCACGGGAGATAGGACAAAATATACAGCCTCAAACAAAGTAGCTTCATTATGATTGAGAGATAGAGCAGACAGAGAGGAGGAGAGGCGTGGAAGGAGAGGGGAAGAATGAATGAATTCAGCAGTCTCATTCTGCCCTCTGCTGGACAGTGTGAAACTCTAAAAATCTGTTAAAAATCTTTGTCTCAGTGGGCAGAATCACACATTATAGAAGCCATGGCTTTAAATCCTGCAAATGGCCTCTTTCTCCCACTATCTAATAAAAATACCTCTAAAATACCTTGAATCTGGCATGTCTGCTTCCGTTGAAGGTTGTGAAGTGAAATTTCAAAAGATTTCACTTTAACCTCCCTGGCCCCAACAGAAAATTTGAAAATTTCAAGTCACATTCAATTCCAAGGTAGCCTCCTCTCCTATCTGCCTGCTTTATCATTACAACCCTCTGTGCTCAGTAAGGTCATGTCTAAGAGGTTGTTTACAAGACAGTCTGTATCCTAGGGATGTGTAAGATCTGGGACCCGGCCTCTTTATTTGAAACAGCTGGAGGAGGGAGATGCGGTGCGCTGACATTTGGCAGAGTGGGGTGAGGGGTCAAGTCTAACACCAATAAAGTCCAGACTTTGATCGTGGCATTTATGGATGGACTAGACTTCTCCAAAGGCACGACACCCACAGAGACAGGGAGAGAGAGAGAGAATGGCATTTAAAGAGAGAAAGGGATAGTGGTATAACATTAAAAAGAAAGAAGAACAAAAGAAAGAAAGAAAGAAAGAAAGAAGGAAAGAAAAAAAGAAAGCCAGCACTCCTCTGTTCACCATCTGTAACTATTTAGGTTAAAATACGAATGAAGGAGCCACAAGTGTTGACTGGAATTTAAATCTATTTAAATCTAGGCATACAAAAACACAAAACAACATTGTAGACTTATCATTGAGTTGTCAGTAGTCACTAAAAACCACAAGGAGGCGCTGTTTCCTCGCGCAGAACACGGGACAGGTGAGTCACGATGCATCATGGTAATTATAGTGCCGGGTTTCCCCTCGGTAAACAAAGACTACAAACCTAACCACGTGACTGTCAAACCATTATTGACAGGTTGAGCGTGGACTGGTTAGTGTGCGCGCTGTGTGTGTGTGTGTGTGTGTGTGTGTGTGTGAAGTTATGCGGAACTTCTCGTGCCTCGTCCTCGGCGTGTTTCTGCTCTTGCTTCCTATTTACTGAAGTCGCAGGCTTCCTTGAAACAGGTTCAGTCTGAGACCAGAAAGTGTTTCGCAGGCTGACAGCGACAAGTGGCTGCAGTGAGTCCGGCGCACAGGAGCGTAGGCGGGGGCTTCACCTGAGGAGACGAGTCCCATTCAAGATGAGAGCAAGACTTGACACAAGTGGCGTGCAGACTCTTTGATACCTCGTTTTTTTTTACTTTTTAAATATTTCCTCTCGCTTTTTGAGTGTTTTGTTTTTCACGATTGCCTTACTTAGCCTAAACAGACATGAAGTTCAACGGGTATCTGAAGCTCCGGATCGGCGAGGCCGTGGACCTGAAGCCCACCACCACCTCCCTCCGGCACACTGTCATCTTCAACAAGGCGCCCCCCGCCCTGGACCCCTACATCGTGGTGAAGGTGGACGATATAAAAATTGGACAGACGCACACGAAACAGAAAACCAACATGCCGACCTACAACGAGGAGTTCTGTCTCAATGTCAACAACGGGAAACAGATCGAGCTGGCTGTTTTCCACGATACTCCGATTGGATATGATGACTTTGTGGCCAACTGTGTAATTCAGTTTGAGGACCTGATTAGAACCTCCAACACAGAAGAGACTTTCGAGGGATGGGTGAGTAAAAAAAGATCTCACTGGAAGCTACCAGGGGTGTAAATGAAGAAAAAATGGCCTTATTAACCAGGCAAGTTGACTGTCCCTTATAGGAACTAATTATAGTAATCTCCTATTTAATTTTAGAAGGATACTATACAAAACTTAGTGTATCTTGTAGCTACTATAGTTAAAAAAAATACAACAGAAAACCCTAATGATAGTTGCACCCTGGTAGTTAAAAATAGCACAAAGTTTAATAAAGTCACTATAAACTCCTTATGGAGCACCACAGCCACACTATAAGTCTCTATATACTGTAGGAATATTGTAGTGATTTTTCATTAGGGACAATACATTCTTATTTACAGCAACAGCAACATTAGTAGGGCCTATTTTCTATGTGATCTAACCCTTGACACCTACTGAATGGCATTTATGAGAGAGTGACTAATATCTTCTATGCCCAAGATCATCAATTAAGCTTGAGGAAACAAAACATTGCCTTTAAACTTGGTGTGTTCAGTGCACCTGTCACTTGCAGTGTATTTTCTGAATGACATTAACACCCCCCCCCCCCCCCCCCCCCCCCCGCCTGCTCTCTGACAGGACAGCTCTAGTTGAGAGGTTTAAGATGTTCTCTCAGGTGCTGCCAAGGAACGTCCTCACATGTTCAGGCTTCTTACTTAGGGCAATGTAGTGGACAAGAGACCTTCCACCTCCTTCACATATTGACTTAGAGGCCTTCACTTCACAAATAAGGTCTGAAACCGCACACGCCTCTGCTGTGCAAAGGTGTGAATTCTGGTTTCTGTAGGCCATGCAGGCTTGCTATGCCATGTAAAGCACAAGAGGTGCACAAACTAGCAGCACCCTGGCCGACGCTGTCTGTGACCTGCCGCTACAAACAAATGTATGACGATACCCCTGCCTTGCATCCCACGCTGCCAGCAGTTACCATAGGTGAAAGGTAAACCATGCATGGTAGATTAAGATGCAGTCCAAGCGTTGACCTTAAACGTAAGCACTTTCTTTGCTCAACGTAGACATTGGACGATTCAAAGCAAAACGAAAGCCAAAAGCTCATAACAGCTCATGATAAAGGCCTCATACAGAATTTCAGCTTATCATTTCTTAGTGATCTTGGTGACGACCCTGTGCTCAGGATTCATCCGCATTTCCCACGACTTCAGGTTGACAGTGACACAGACGGAAACCTGCATCTCACACTGGAGTTTCCCTCCTCTGACTGACTTTCGCCCCTCTGGGACTGAGCCATTCCAGGTGTCAGTAAATGTAACATGAACCTGTCAGGGCCTGGAGCAGGTAGAGGTGGTATCGACTGTGTACCATAACACTCACTGTCCTCCTGTCTGCATGCTGCTGGATCATTATAGGTGTCTCTCCTTGAGCAGCAGGATAATGCGAATGCTGAATTGATGCAGAATTCTGGTCCAGCTACTGTCAGTCAAGACTGACTTTATGCAAATCTTCTCTAAGACAAGCAGTGAGGGGAAGCGGCATACAAATGGAGCTGCCCTGCTGCTTCTAGAAAAACTAGAACTAATTCGTTAGTGCAGTTGGCTTTCTCACTTCAAGGTGCAAGCTTGAAGTTATAAGCTAGATCTGAACTGTGAAAACAGTTTTGTGCCTTGTTGGCCTGTCTCTCTCTCACGTGAGGCAGCAGAGGCGAGGGCACAAGCCTCCACACGCCCACGCTGCTGTTTATTGCAGCTTTCCCACCGTCTGATCGGCGCTCAAAGGCTCACTGCTTCAGCGCTCAGTCTCTATTGGCTCACAGCCAGATGCTCTACTTTCTCTCTTGACTCTTATGTTCACCCCTTCTTCTGCAGACAGGCCACACCTCCCACTGTATGCCCTTAAACTTCACAAAACACTAGAGGCCCTTGCTGGTGGAACTGGCACACACGCCGAGTGCTTTCTTTAAGAGTCCCAAAGAAATCAGCTGAATTGACCAGAACCTCTGAAGAACATCGGCAGAGGAACTTGCACTACCAGTCAAAACTTTAGACACACCAGATTTTTCTTTATTTTTACTATTTTCCACATTTTAGAATAATAGTAAAGACATCAAAACACAAAATAACACAAATGGAATTATGCAGTGACGAAGAAAGTGTTAAACAAATCAAAACTATCTTATATTTTAGATTCTTTTAAGTAGCCGCCCTTTGCCTTGATGCAAAGGCTTTGGAAAGAAATTCATACATAGGCATCAATTTCACGATTTGTATTTGTCTAGGAAACACATTTAAGGCATTTATGGATAAGCCTTTAGATTAAAATGGCTTTAAGACAATGAAAAACATAGCACATTCAATCAGATGTGTCCAAACTCTTGAAACTCTTGAAAGGGAGTGTTTACTCCCTTTCCAGCCCTGGGTCTTTAGAGAGTGAAGCTGTTGCCGTCATTGACCTTCTGAGTTCACCCCATGACATCTGTACACAGTACGATGCCAGCAGTCAGTGATAGCTGCTGGTGTGTCATCTCCTGCTGTGGCAGTGGCTTAACCTCTTCTGCCTCCCACCCATTTTGCTCACATCCTCATCACTGGAGGCCAGTTGTTTCCATTGTCACCCACAGCCACCCCACCCATCCCACTGCTGCCACCACACGGGCCGTGACATTTCTGACTTGATGTTACTCAATTTGATTCATTAATCAAACTTGACACATTATGTCGGCTGTAACCTGTATCTAAGCATTTGCGGGCCTGTATAGCCAGAGCGGTTTCTCAGACTTGATTGATGACGTCCTCCCAAAGAGTATTAGAAATTGAAATTGGGTTAAATATGGCCCCTCAGCATTTTCCAACAAAATGTACTGCTTGCTCGACTGAAACAAGCCCCTTCCCCGTTTCTAAAAAAAGAGATAAACTTCCTCCTCTGTAATGTAGCAGTTGAGTTTCTGCTTTTTAAATACATCAGCCTCTCAAATAGCATCAGCCTCTCAGCACCCACATCTATTACAGAGCAGAACTGCTCCATCTTCATCTAACTCAAGTTCTGTCGCTGTTTACCTCAGCTGCTTTACAGACAGGGGAAGAAAGAGAGAGACTTTCAGAAAGTGACTGATGCGTTGCAATTGTCATGCTTTTTTTTTCTCCACTGGAGCTTGGGCAAAGTAAACCATGGTGAATGCCAAAGATGGCACTGAGATCAAGTGGACAGGTCAAACTGGCTGCCTAGTGTTTAGATTGAGATGCAGGGTGATAGGAGCAGGGAACTGATAAGAACTCTTCCTTCAAGTAAAGAAGTTCGAAACAAATGAACTCTTCCTTCAAGTAGAGAAGGTCGAAAGTTTCAGACCTAATATATCACTTCTGCTGCAGACACCCAGTGTTTTCCAGTCGGGTGTATGTGTAACACAAATAGATCTTTATTTGAGCTTACAGTGACCAAAGTTTCCATTCGGTGGTTACTGCAGGAAGCGCGTTACTCTGTCCCCGGCCGCCTCTGTCGAGACCCACTTCTGTATGTAGGTCCTCTTAATGCTTAACTTGGACATTTGTAAGTCATTCCTCTCAGCTGAGCATGGTGTCACTGCAACCACTGCAACCAGCCCAACCTGCTAGACCTGCTCTCTTGCCTGTCTGTCATGTTGTCTGAATTCTCCCCACGTTACACATACACATCAAAGCATGCACAAATATGCACCGGCATAGCTGCATCTATAGCATACCGGCACTAAAGGACACAGGCTCATATGTCACGCAGATACCACTGCACATATTTTTCCCCCTGTTATTATGAGCCAAACCATCTTTGAACTAACAAGTCTTCTCACGAATTGTTATTTGTATTGTCTCCAGTGTTTTTGGTCAAATATATCATGTTTCTGCTCAACTTTATTGTGATGTATGTTTAATATATGTTATCTTCAGGTACATAACTGAATTGGTTGTGATTTTTTGAGAATAAATTACTGTTGTGGTGGATCTTAATATCATTCTGTTTACCTCAGTGTTTTGGTATACACAAATATAATATGTGTGTGTGTGTGTGTGTGTGTGCAGATGGACTTGGAGCCGGAGGGCAAGGTCTACGTCCTTATTACACTCACTGGATCCTTCACTGATGGTAAGACCGCCACACTGGATCTTGGAATGCAACCCTATTTTCCTCCTCACGCATAAATATCCCCATCCCACTTCCCTTCCTCCGTTCATTTCTTTTTATTTCACGCACTCTTGGAAAAACAGCGCTAACCCTTTCCACCGTCTCAGTCAGTCCTCCTGTTGTCACCACCTCCTCCTCCTCCTCCTTTCGAATCATTATTGATATCTGCCAGCCATTAAATGCCCACAGTGTAATAAAAGAGGCCGGTGCGTGCATACCTGAGTGTGTGCGTTGAGTGTGACAGACGTGAGAGTGACACGGGCAGGTCGGTATGCGCTCGTCTGGTTAATGTGTTGTGATGAGAAGAATGCTTTCTTTCTCCGCACGTCAGTGTCACGCTCCTGCTCGGCGGCGGCGGCATGTTGGGAGGCTTCACTGGCGTCCCGCAGAGCTAAGGCACTTTAGTCTGTCTGACCTTCACAAGTCAACAGCCTGAGTCGCTCGGCAGCTCCCTCTAGAGGCTTTAATGCTCTCACCGCTCGAGCCTCTAGCAGCCCTGATAGAGTATCTGTACCTGAAATACATGTCGGTAATGTTTTACCCACTGAGGTGTAACCGATCAAATAAGACGAACAGGAAATGAGGCGCAGGTGATCTTGAGGAGAAGGGGGTTAGCAGGCTTCAGTTTTCTCATCTCACCCCCCCCCCCCCCCCTCTCTCTCTCTCTCTCTCTCTCTCTCTCTCTCTCTCTCTCTCTCTCTCTCTCTCTCTCTCTCTCTCTCTCTCTCTCTCTCTCTCTCTCTCTCTCTCTCTCTCTCTCTCTCTCTCTCTAAGTTCCCCTTTTATCTGCTGTCACGCCTGAACGCATGTCAAACCTCACAAAACGCTGCACTGCTATTCTGGAGAATAAGTAGCAGTGTGTATGATAAATATTGAACCAGGGATTGATATGTTTGTACATGAAGCTGTTGCACTGTGGTGTGACTGACCGGTACTGCTGTATTTATTCTGTGATCTGTGCTCTTCTGCATTGTATTTGTCTTTCCACACTGTTGATATGAAGGCTAATGTGATGTGGGACAGTGCATAGGGTTAGTCTCAGACTTGGTAGGTCCAATCTTGAGTTGACTGCTTTGGTCTTGATTAAAAGCACTGATGAAAGTGCTGAATATTAGTTAGTATTTACTATCTGCAACATCTGATGGACCACTGAATGAAAATGGTGTCGCTCCTTGTGCTGTCCATGTGTTTAGTGAGTTTCAACAGTTTGAAGTGAAACAAGCCACAGCCAGCAGGAGATTTTATCACAGCCAAAGGAATTATTTGAATTGTTCATTGGCTCTAGGAAATACTGTATTCAAAATAATAATAGAGGATGCTGTGTATTAGTGGCTCCATAGGCATAGTAATGTTGACAGTTAGTGTTAAAGTGGCTCCTGTACAGCAGTCATGCTGTTTGTATCTCATTTTACTGAGCTGAAATTTCAAGTGTCATGTGGTAACACTTGAAGTGTAAATTTGAGTGTTTATTGGCAAATAACACTCAATTTGTACCACCAAGATTTGTTTTAACTTCTTTCCCACTGCTGGAAACTGGCAGCAGGCCATACGGCAGAGGATACTGCTGTTTTCCCCAACCAGTCTGTCTTCCACCCTCGCTTGTTTGATTTATTGGCCATTTTATTTTTTGTTGAAGCAGTGGTTTGTGTGCGGTTGGCCTCTTCTTCTAGTGCTGGCTGTGTGGTGCCAACATTTCTGCTTAACTTAAGGCTGTGTCCTCAGTTGTTTTCTGATCAAAAACCCAGAACACCCTGGAAAGAAGGGTTAGGGTTAGGCCCCAAAGTAAGCTCCTGTCATTCACCTACGGTGGCCTACGGGGGACAGTAGTCACATTCATTGATTTTACAAATCAATGAAAAAAATGTGAACAGGTGAAATGAAAAAAGGGTATCCCCAATTTTTTGCCCCCTCATTTTTTATTTCACAAAAATGTTATGAACTTACAAGAGCATTTTTGCCTCAAGTCCCCTTAATAAATCACCTGGCCCGCTGCATATTTTGAAACGGCCCTTATTTTACCCCCCTGGACGGTCGACGGGAAAGTTTGTCTTCTAGCTTCTAGCTCAGTCACTTATTGTCACATTCATTAACAGCAAACAGCAAAAAAAAACAACAGTGTAGGTTTAAGGACACAAGCACATAATGGAGAGCTTACAGTCTGTGTTTGTGTTAACAGTATGAGGTTGTGACTGGATTATAAGTCATTTCTTCACCACAACTAGCTCTGTTGGCGGGTGGGGGTGGGGGGATGTGGGGGTCGGGTGGGGGGCTCTGCAGACAGGTTTCCATTATGCATGTGTGGTTTTCAACACCTCTCAAATAGCTTGCCTGTACAGAACAGCAGATATGCCTATCAGTCTCATCGAATCAAACCACACGGAAGTGCACAGACAAACTGATGCACCATGAACTTACACAATGTGACGCTCACATAACTATTGTTCATCCACTGCATCCTGCCACAGTCTCTCTGTCCAAGTTGTCAAATGGCAATGATGAACAGGCCCAACACTCTCTCCATTTAATAAAAAATGATCCTTTATTGTGGTATAAAAAATAGATATTTTGTTTATATCGTTATATATATGCCACAACACAGGATGAGTTTTTAATTAGGGAGTGCTGTTCATCCCTATCGATTTATTTCAGCCCGCACCTCTGCTCACAACTTTTCTCCCCTCATCTTGTTGTCAGACGATGCCATAGTGAAAGAGAAGCAGTTCAAGCAGTTCACGAGGAAGCGTCAGCGGGCCGTGAAGCGGAAGATCCACCAGGTCAACGGACACAAGTTCATGTCCACCTTCCTCCGCCAGCCCACCTTCTGTTTTCACTGCAGGGAGTTCATCTGGTGAGAAAGACGCCCGCTGTGTGTACGCATGTTTGATATGTAAACGCTACAGTGGAATATCTGACAGTGTGTGTTTCTCTGCTATAGGGGTGTGTTTGGAAAGCAGGGCTACCAGTGCCAAGGTGAGCAGCCTTTATTTTATCTCTCTCTCTCTCTCTGTCTCTGCCTTTTGACACTGTGCTTTAAAATAGGTTAAGGATGTGATACTGAGTGATGTATTTGTTGTCACCTGCAGTGTGTACCTGTGTGGTTCACAAACGATGCCACCAGCAGGTTGTCACTGTGTGTCCACGCATGAAGAAGCCCACAAGGGAACCGGTAAGAACAGTTTAAGTGACAAGTAAACACTTTTATTAACTCAACAACTCTGTTTCAATTCTGTTCAATAGAGCGCGCGCACACACACGCACACACACACGCACACACACACGTCTGATAAACACCTGCAGTGATCAGGAGCCTGTACAGGTTCCTGTTTTGCGTTGAGGCGGTCACTGAGCCAGAACACTGAGTAAACTTTACCAAAAATGCTTGTTACAGCATGTAAATACTTTATCATATACACATCTGTACTTGTTTCAGCATGTTAATACCTTGGTGTATACATCTATACTTGTTTTAGCGTGTTAGTAGTATTTTTGCATGGTGTTTTACTGATTCTGCTGATCATTACAAGTTCCCCTGCCATGGGGGAATTCAGAGAGAGGCAAATGCCCTCTGAGAAAAAAAGGAACTAAATATTTTCACAATTTACTGTGCGTGTCATTTTATGATCTTTTACATGATGTACATGCGTGCCTGAACATACTTCCTGCCTGCAGGTGGTTTAGTTTACAGTAGAGCCCTGCACAGGACTGTTTTCTTAATTCCGTTCCCGCCCGCTCCCGCTGGATTTCTGACCATTACCGCCCGCAATGTGTGTGTTACTGACCGCCCGCTCCCGCCCACAGCAAAGTTAAAACCGCCCGCTCCTGCAAGATTTGCGTTAGGTCCTGCGGGACCCGCGGGATCCCGATCCCAATGCAGTCCTCTAGTTTACAGCACGCTTGCTGTATGTAGATTGATAGATGCTTCTGAAAAAGCTCTTCCAGCACAGTGTTTTTTCTCCCTCAGTCCATAAACCAAGGCTTCAGCATCAACGTCCCTCACAAGTTCAACATCCACAACTACAAGTCGCCCACCTTCTGTGATCACTGTGGCTCTCTGCTGTGGGGAATAGTCCGGCAGGGGCTGCACTGCAAAAGTAAGAACCGAGTTCATCTGTCTCTCCAAATCAGACTCTCGTTCTCTCTCTGCTGTTTTAACCTCGGTGTCCCTGTCTGTGCTGTCTCTCTCTCTCCAGTCTGTAAAATGAATGTGCACATCCGCTGCAAGGGCAATGTAGCTCCCAGCTGCGGGGTCAACAGTGTGGAGCTCGCCAACAAGCTGGCAGAAATGGGTCTGCAGGCCGGGGGACTCTCCAAACGCAACTCACTGGTACGTACATGCCGTTTAACAGAATGAGTCAAATGAGTGCTTATTCTACTCTAATGTGCCTAACTAGAGAGTGAATAATCAGGTTCTAATTGCTGGTTCCTCTGTTCTTTCCAGTCCAACAGTGCAGACGAGAGCCAGTCCAGAGTGTCCACCGTCAGGAGGGAGAGGGAGGAGCCTCGGCAGCAGACTAGACGGCTCGGCATCTCCAACTTCACTTTCCTCCAAGTGCTGGGCAAGGGCAGCTTCGGCAAGGTGGGCATGACAGCAGAGGATGATGGGAAAATGCTTTACGTGTGTAACAATGAAGTGATAAAAGGTGACACGCGGCTAGAAGGTGGGACCAGGTATACTGGAAGAAAATGGATGTGGTCTATAAAAGATGAAGGGTTTTCATCCCATCCATCCAACCTGAAAAAGCGTAGCTGTTGTGTAGGGAAAGGTGTTACGATGACTCTTAACTAGTACTTTTATGCCAGCAATCATTTTCTAAGAAAAGGCGGGGGATATCTTGTTTTGGAATGAGACTTATTCATTCTGATTAGGAGCTGGAAATGGTATGAAGGTGACAAAAGACCAGTAAATTCCCATCTATCAAACTGAGTGTGTGTTTCCTCCACAGGTGATGCTAGCGAGGCTGAACGGTAAAGAGCGTGTTTTTGCGGTCAAGGTGCTGAAGAAAGACATCATTCTGCAGGATGATGATGTGGAGTGTACCATGACGGAGAAGAGGGTGCTGTCACTGGCCTGCTGTCACCCCTACCTCACACAGTTGTACTGCTGCTTCCAGACACCAGTCAGTGCACACACACACACACACACACACACACACACACTGAGTTCCATATTCACAAAGTTTGCTTTGCGAGGGCAATCTGCGCATTTTTTGTGCCTCAGAGTTTTTGTCTTTTTCACTAAGAACTTTATGCACATCAATTTCATTTCAGTCAGACAAGTGCTTGAGTAAGCAAAGAGCCCCTTCATCACCAGTTGTAAGTGCTAATCGCATGCTTCAGCCGTAAGACTAATCCACAAGGCTGGCACCCTTGCACCCTAAAGCACCCTCTATATTTGGAGCGTTCCCTGATCTGATCTGAGCTGGAAAACCCTCTCCTTTGCTTGCCTGACTTGTTGTTGACAATGTGCAAAGTCCTTACATCACCTTTCAAAGGATCTTATGTGCTACAATAACTTGGGGGAGTTGGTGTTGCAATGTGCAATCTCGATTCGCATGGCTTTACCAACAAATAGAATTTATTCATTGTCAAAATAATTACATTTACATATAATTTAAATATGCATAATCATGGCAGGTACAGTTTTTTTGGCCAGCATCCTTTAAACTCATTGTCCATGGTTAGTGAATAGCATGGCATTCTGATTTGGTCTTTTTGGTGATCTGGACCTGGAGTGGAGTGTTTGTCTTCTCTGTTGCAATACATAAAATGGTCAGCAGATGGCAGCAGTTTCCCAGCCTTGTGTCACAGTTGGCTCAGTAGTGAAAGAATGTAAAAGTGAGAGGGCGTGAGGGAGCGAATGACCCTCGGCATGCCAGAGCTATTCTTCCAGCCACAGAGGGGTCGCAGCCTAATCTGCTTTAGATGTTTGAACCCCCGCTGGCCTACTTCACCGTGGATCAAAATAGAGCGCTGAGTGAAGGATTGACTCCCCCGACCCAGACACACCCACGCACACTGTTAAATGACTAACCTTTGTTCCATCAGTGCAGCTCTTCTTTCCTTTAGACACATTGGTATCTCTGTACCCTTTTCCTAAGCACACTGCCAGTGACATCAATCAGATATGTGGCTTGATATTTTCTGTTTCATTTGGAGGGGCTTTTCATTTGGAAAAGTGCTACAAAAACATCAAGTTTACAATTATCTATGGTTTAACATTTCATTGTGATATTAATATTAGTATCATTATTATATGTTGACTTTTTAAATATACACTCAATGGTACAGCTAGACCACACACAGACATTACCCTCTTCTGCCACTTGTGGAAAACATATTATTATGGACCACAAATGTAATCTCAGAAGGTAAACACCGGACCAGTCTAAACCAGAGCAGTTAAACGGTGTCAGCTATAGCTTTCCTGCCTGTCTTGATTGGTTCAGGGAGCTGTATGACCAGATCTGTACATCATGTCCTGCCACAGTGTTTATTTTCCCCAGGCTGCCATTTTCTAGAACATACATCGACCATAGCCTGTAATGAGAAAAAAAGATTTATGGATTTGATCAGCATGTTTTTGCCCTGCTGACTTGAAACTGCAGACAATTGCGCATGAATCAGTTATAAGGAATTGTGAAATTCATGACAAGCGGATATGTGTTTGTCATCGCTCTTCCTTGATGCAGGCTTAGCATATCTTGGTCACGGTTGCTTGGACTGTAACATGGGCGCTTTTGTGAAGCTAGTGTGTTTGTGTGTACACGTGTGGGTGTGCTCATGTATTAATATCACCTCCTCTTGTGTGTTGCAGGACCGCCTTTTCTTTGTGATGGAGTTTGTGAATGGTGGCGACCTTATGTTCCACATCCAGAAGTCCAGGAAGTTTGAAGAGGCCAGAGCACGTTTCTACACAGCGGAGATCACCTCCGCTCTCATGTTCCTGCACAGCAAAGGCATCATCTATAGGTGGGAAACAGGCGCGCATACAATATAACCTGCTGTGTCAGTGTCATACTGAACAAGCTTATTATGTAGAGATCCCCAAAGCTTACAGGAATAGTTCACCCCACAATGAAAATGCAGTCATTATCTACTCATCCTCATGTCAGTCGAAACTACATGAAGTTCATAGGACCAAACGCACAGCGAGTTAGCCCCCACAGTTCCTTCTCAGCCTTCTCCCAAACTATTGAAATTAACGATGCCATCTTTTTACAGGTCCGAAAAAGTAGAAAATGTCCATCATATTCCTCCAAACTCGTGCATAATTCAAGTGTTTTGCACTGTGGGTCCAAACGTCCAATATTGCCCTCATTGTTTCTTATATTCTGACAATTCTGTGGCTGCGCACAAACCCATAGCAGCAAGCAGAGTCTCCTGCCAGAGTGCTGACTACAGCATTGTCAGAATTTTCATTTTGGGGAAAACTATTCCTTTAATAATAGAATTTCCTATGAAACATTAATGGATTATGATAATCATAGTATAGCTCCCATCCCAGCCTCAGATATTTGAGTATATTATTCGTTGACCTGAAGTTGAGGTGAGTGCGTGAAGCTGGTCCCATGGCAGGTCAGGTCTTCCAGCACCAGTGTATGTGTGGAGCGGTTTAGTCCTTTTTAGGATGCTGTTGTCTGCTTTGAGTGGCAGCGCAGAGAGCTCCCAGCCACTGCATGATGATAAGGGGGCATCATGTGAGCGAACAGTAAATGCTGCGTTATATTTAGATGTGTGTGTTCCATGTCAGCACCCACCACACAGCACGACTGTTAGCCTGACATGCCAGCCACAGTTTGAATGGTAGAACTGAAATAACTGGCCTGTTAGCAGCTCTTCTTAAGAAGTGTAGAGCTTGTGCCGCCTCCTCAACTTAATGGACGAAGTTGTAGCCTCAGTCGCTGTGTTATGTAACATAATTGCTTTCTCATGACTTAACTAGTTATCTCTCTGACCCCTTGGTCTTCAGGTAAAGGGTTGCTTTGATATGGAGGAGCCACAGCCTTTCAGGGTTAAAACAACTTCTGTCATTAGTGCTACAGTGTCTCCATGTTTCCTATAGGACTGACCACTTAAGGAAGTAGTTTAAAGGTGCCATGTTTTTGATTTCAAATATGCTATGGCTCAGGATATGAATAATGTTCCTCATGATAGTTTGCAAATAGATGTAGTTTAGTTAAAAGGTATTGATTGATTGAATGAATTTTAAGACGAAACAATCCTCCAGTATAGTGATACTTGAGGATCTGGAGTTAGTCTGAAAAAAGTTAGCCTGTAAAAAAGGATCAAAGGACTTTAAATCGAGCTACTCTAACAAAATCAAATTCTAACAATGCCTTCATTAATCATCTTTTATCATATAAGTATAGATATATAAAAGCTCCTTTAAATCATGCAACTATAGTCTTGAATGCCATGACCAGGTTATCATTATAGTGTAAAACTCTCTTTCTGTGTCTTTGCATAGATTTCAAAGACAAGGTAGTTTGTCTAGATACAGGTTTATTGTCTAACCACAGTCACAGACTCTGTGCGTCACAGTGCTTCAGCACTTCCTCTTCTCTTCTTAGGAAGTTCTGTTTTCCTCTCATTGCAACTGTACCTCTTACTTACTGAGTCAGTCATTCTTGCAGTATGCCAGATCAGCAGCTAAGTGCGGGAGCTAAGTGCGGGAGAGGAATAGTTTATTTGTTATAGCCTACATCATACTGTCCACCTGACCCGCTTCCCATAGAAAGAGGTTCAAAGTTAGACCTGTCTGTCGAGTGTGAGGAGGTTGATGATGGAGGAGAGGTGCAGTAGGTGCAGTGAGTTATTTGGGTGGGGACATGTACATGTGGAGACATAGCACAATGATGAGAGTGTGGCACTAAAGCTGCCAAGGTTAGGGGTTCAGTTCCCACTGAGGCCACCCATGCTAAAAATGTATACACTACTGATACTGTGAGGTGCTTTGGAGCATGAAAGCAGTTACTAAATGGCCATGTGATTGGGGTGAGGACAGAGATAGCCACTTAAACAGAAAATCAATTTTAATGTGGTATTATAATACCTGTCAACAACAAACAAACCAAAACATACTACTTAGGCCTCCATGTCAGAAGTTGTTTTATATCCAGGTTGTATTAAGCCCTAGCATGCTCTGAACTGTGTACTCTATGGCTGAATGGCCATCACATGTTTGTAGTGGACTTGCCCCTGTTTGGCCTGTTTGTTCGGCCGTGAAGCTCCGGCACTATGAGCATCTGACTCAGTGTTACACAATCGGCTTACTGCAGGGAAGAGCAAACCGGATTAATCCAACCATACCAATGTTGCTGGCTCGGCTGTCTGTCCGACTCTTTCACTTTCAGTCTTTCTCTGTTCCTGTATCTGTCTCTCTGCCTGGGCCATAAGACAGTAACAGCTGTACAGCTTCAGTCCCTGACTGTTAAAGGGTCGACACCTTGGATGACCTTGGTGCAGCGTTGGGTCACCTGATCTCAGATTAGAGCTGAACTCCAGAGCAACACCAGGCACGTTAAACGCTCTGTCAGATGGCAAAAGGCTCCACCTTGCATGAGTAGAGAGGCGGAGCTTTCACTTCCTCTGGTTATACAGAGATTTACAGTCAGCACTCGGTGCGAAGGTACTTCCACTGAATATTACCGCACATATTATTTTTGTGTGGTAATATTATTATTGAGTTAAGATGCACAGATGATTCTTGTCAGTTCATGTTGGTCATTCATCAATTCGGCAACATAAAGGACACAGTTGTCACAATTTCCATCTATTAATTCAGATGAATGTGTGTAATTTAATTAGGACAAGGCTAGCTAGGGTTTCATCCCAGCTGTCTCTTGAAAAGAGCCTTTTACTAACTAAAATGAGTATGAATTCACTTAAATTCAGCAGCTTGGCTTTTAAATTCTGTGTATAGAAGTTTGTAGTAGAAGTATGATTCTAAATGTAACTTTGCATTACTTTGGAAAGTGAATATAATTGATAATGGGTTTCAAATTACATAGTTACTCATTAACAAACTATTATTACTTCATTAAGTGCCAATACAGCCGACAACAGCTGATTCACTATGCAGTAAATTGGATCTGCTTCCACGTAACAACATTAGCTAATAGCGAGTAAATTGCCTTTCCAAGTAACGACGGACAGCAAGAGCAATTGAGGCCACATTGTTATAGTTAATGCCTTTCCATTCTGACAGGTAAATATTGACATTAGAGCGCTTCTTCCTTCTCGCCAGCCCAACTGGTCATCTGCATGTGTCAGAGTTTTCCTGGCTGCTGTTGGTCAGGCAGGCGTCTGTTTGTCAGTTCAGAAGTGTCTCCTGCTGCCAGAGGAGCCTTGCTGTCCTCAGACGGCCTTTTCTGTGTCTCTTCCACCACTAATTTCGCCCTCCTCCAGATATATTTATAAACCCCACTGACGGGGTGTGACTGGAGACTGTGCACAAACTGACATTTTAGGGAAGACAGCCTTTGGACAATTGGATTTTAGTGTCTGATTAGCTTCAGGCCTATACTAGGATTCAGATAATGATGTGTTTCTGTGTGCTGGATAAAAAGTTCCCTAATAGAAATATCTCACTGTTTCTGTTTCTCTGTGTTTCTGTCTTGCCTTCTAGGGATCTAAAATTGGACAATGTTCTTCTTGACAAAGACGGCCATTGTAAGCTGGCAGACTTTGGCATGTGTAAGGAGGGCATGTTTGACGGCGTGGCCACCGGGACTTTCTGTGGCACCCCTGATTACATAGCTCCCGAGGTCAGTTTCTACCCTCCTACTGAACAACATCACTGCTAGTAACAGTATACACGCACACACACACACACACTGTGCACCAAGACTCATAACTACTAATACCATAGATGGTGAGATCCTTTATCCGCCACGTCTATGATACAACTAATTTTTCAGTTTTGATACAGTTCCCAATCCCGTCCTCTCCCCACATCACTCCACCTCACTAAAAACAACACTGTGGTCACTGCTCATGTATTTCTGTCTTACTGCAAGGCAGCACACCTGTGTGGATTTGAGCCAAAGCCCTGCTTGAGCCTCTTGTCGTTCTGAAGGGCCGTGTTGACCTGACAACCCCTGATCCCCCTCATCTGAATGCACCATGAGAGACGTGCTTTGTTTTCTTAATGAGGGACTGAGATACTCTGCGGTGTGTGTTAATGTTTGCGTGGAAAGCTTTTCGGAGTTTTATTTATGACCAAGATTTACGTGTCTGGATTTATGAATGGCTTCTTTGCCATCCTCAACACTTGGTCCACAGTGTGCCCCATTTACAGCACGTTAAACACCCACACACACACACACTAACTGAACATCATGCAGCAGTTTCCAGTTTGCCGTTAAGCTCCCCGATGCTCTGAGATGGTTAACGTGTTGGTATGATGTGATTTGGTTCCACAGATCCTCCAGGAGATGCTGTATGGACCCTCTGTTGATTGGTGGGCTCTGGGGGTGCTGCTGTACGAGATGCTGTCGGGACACGCCCCCTTTGAGGCGGAGAACGAGGACGATCTGTTTGAATCTATCCTCAACGAGGAGATCGTTTATGCCTCCTGGCTCAGCACTGAGGCTGTGAATATACTCAAAGCTGTGAGTCCACCCTCAGTTTTATGCCCGCTATCAGTTTTGGATTCAGAGTTAATAATAGGTTAACAGTAAACATGACTGCAGGACGGATGAATTTGTTGTAGTCTTTGGGTGTCATATCCTGTTGGCAGGAGTTTACACTTCTCAGGTTGCCTCTCTGAGACAGGACTCCACACATTGTTCACATTATACAATTGCAGGAAATGCCTCAGACTTTTTTTTTTAACTGTGATCTAATGACAGACGAAATCGATTTCTCACTGTGGTCGCATTTAGTACACTGTGGGGAAAACCAATAAGCAGTGTACAGTTACTAAAAGACCAGTTTCCCGCATTGTTGGATGCTCTAATGAGAGAAGCCGAGGGATGATAGAGCTGTGATCTGGACATGTGGAGGGCGAGAGCTGCTGGATACAGTGAGAGACCACAGGTGGAAGGGCTTTGCTGTGGATTTCTGTGATCAGGTTTTGTTATTTGTTGTCCTTCAGACCGACTGGCTGCAGAATGAATGGCAGCCTCACAGAGCGCTGCCAGCCAGCTGTTGGGCCTGACTCTTACGTAACTACATTAAGGCACGGCCCACTGCCCAGCCACAGCACACGCTATAAATACAGCGACACCTCCTTCCACCGTTCCTCCCGTCTTTGCTCTCTCCGCTCCCCTTATCCTCGCTAGTGTTGTTCTTCCAACATGCTTGAGGAAGCACTGGTGCAAGCTCCATCGCCGGTTTGCCCCTGGCGACACGTGTTACATAAAGACGAGTGTCTGTGTGAGTGGATTTGAATGCTGCTGCACTATTTATACTGGAGGCTGATCCAAGGTTTTCCCTTATTCCTGTAAGCAAGCCCACAGAGTTCAGAGCCTTATATTTGATAATCAAATGAAACGATTGTTCTCCTGCCTGATTGCTTTGCATGCATCTGTTACGGTGCAGAATGGCTTTTTCTCCATCCCTCTGCTGCAGTGCTGACATGGCAGGTCTGGTAGAGTGGATGGCACCGCTGACGTGGAGCCATGGAAAGATGGCATCAGCTTCAGTGGATTAGTCTTTTTTTCAGTTTTGTGGTCTAGAGAGTTGGAGTGAAATCCAGATGGCTCACGAACTGACTGACCCCTGCTGCTCACCTCACCATTAGTTTCACTTTACTTAGGTACATTCCCACCTCTTCATCTTTTTGTCTCTTCTTATGCGGCATTTTCCTTTTTCCACATTCACTTCTTTTCTCATCTCTTTTCTCTCTTGACCTTTGCGGATAGTTTTGCTGAGACTGCTGTGTTGTTCAGGCCAGGACTCTGGTAGTTAATACTGTTTGGGGCAGATGTGGCAAGACGTATTAATCTATACGTGGACTCGGGGTTAATCTGGCCCCCGTCACTCCTGAGAGAGAGGCTTGTTACTTTGTTTTGGCCCCATCTGAATGTCACCACCAGCCTTGAGGTGCGTGCAGACTCGTGCAGAGAGAGCTGTCCCAAACACATTTATTTGTTTCTTCAGTTTCTTCCCTGGGGGCCAGGTTGAAACACTGTTTTTAATTTTAGTTTGTTTTGTTTTGGCCTCTCCCTCTGGCCTCTCCCACCTACGAGCATCCGACGTTTGGTTGCAGAGAAATTGTTGTCACCTGGAGTCCAACAAGTGATTCACTGTTCTGTCGTTGGCTCAGTAAGCGCAGGTGTATAACACCAGGAAGTTGAGGCAACTTAACTGCAGTTTCCTGGACTTGGTGTGTCTCTAGCAAATCGCGGTGGGAGGTGCCAGACATCCACCAGGGTGTGTGTGTGTGTGTGTGGGTGGGAGGTGGGGACTGACGGGATGTCATCCTGGCTCTAGTCCAGTTTGGCATTGCTCCAGAGAGTGGCTAGTATGATCCAGCCAAAACTAAAGACTTGCTCACTCTTGTATACAGATCATCTATAGATAATTAATTTCCTTACTTGATATTTGACCGATTTTATACAGTTTGTTACACTCTTTTTGTTGATGTTGTTTCTGTTCATGTAATGAGAGTTTATGAAATGTTATCTCTTTAACATAGATTTTGTTGATATTATGCTGGGTTCTTTTTTGATTCCTTTAGTGTAAAGTGTCTTTGAGTTCATCCATGTCTCTGTTTCTCCAGTTCCTGACCAAGAACCCAGCGCGGCGTCTGGGCTGTGTGGCCTCAGAGGGCGGGGAGAGCGCTGTGACCAGTCACGCCTTCTTCACTGACATCGACTGGGACAAGCTGAACCGCAGGGAGCTAGAACCGCCCTTCAAGCCCAGGATCGTAAGTGACACGCCTGGTGTAATTTATAACATGATGGAGGTGTGTGTATACAAGATAATGGAGCCAGTGTGTAGACACTATGTAATGTTTGCCTTTGTCTTACCTCGCGGTTGTAATTGTGCTATAAGGAAACTTGGCTACAATTATGTTGTGATATAAGCAAAGGTTCTGATAAATCCTACCGGTTAATTGCCAGTTTCTTCAACGTTTTCAGGGATGGTGCCATTTTTCACCAGCAGATAATTGTGTGCCTTTACCTCTAACAAGAACAATTCTTTATTATCCCCCTCCAGAAAACAGCAGAGGATGTAAACAACTTTGACCCGGACTTCACCCAGGAAGAGCCCACCCTCACGCCCATCGATGACCCCCTCATCCCCTCCATCAATCAGGACGAGTTTGGTAACTTCTCCTTCACCTCGCCTGAATTGCTGGAAAGCTAGGAGTCTCCTCACCAACTGTCGGCCTGCACTTCTCTGACTCTAACTGTTGCTGTATAGTTTTGTCTCAGACTGTTCCCACTGGTACATATGATATGTGACATTACACAGAGACATGAAGGTTGACCATGCCATGGACTGAGCCAAATAAATGCTCATTCAACAAGAACTGGGGCCACACTTGATGAACTCTGTAACACTTGAAGACAACCATTATATATGAGCTTTTGAATTGTCATTCAATCTTTGACTGATATGGCTGTATTATTGGTACTCATCCAGGTATGGGTCTATACT
This sequence comes from Centroberyx affinis, assembly GCF_046629955.1. Classification (NCBI taxonomy): domain Eukaryota; kingdom Metazoa; phylum Chordata; class Actinopteri; order Beryciformes; family Berycidae; genus Centroberyx; species Centroberyx affinis. The sequence goes on from NW_027280025.1 coordinate 415,285, forward strand.
GAAATGGTATAGTTGACATCATGGTATAGTTGTGGATCCCATCATCGCTCATCATGTAGAGAGAGAAAATGGCTGCCTGCTGGAGAACAGTGCTGAAGAGCCTGGCTGAGGTCATGTCAAGGTTCATGTTAACAGACTCATTACAACTGTATGTCAGAATTTTATTGTGAATTTGCTCTCGCACAGATGAATGAATTTGCTTTCAGTTACTTAAAATGAAAAAGCACTTTTGGAACAAAGGGTTAAGTCTGTGTTTTGTATTTGATGATCTATTTCTGCTCTAGCACAGAAAAGAGAATGACAGGAATCAATTCTTATTTTAACCAACTCTGCCAGAGATTCACAGAACAGTTGAGCTGCCTGCTAAAATCCTGGAAGGACTGACTGAGCATAGTTTCTCAGTGATGTGACTCTACTGCAGGGGGAAAAAAATGGTCAAAACACACACACACACACACACACACACACACACAGTGACTGAATGAGAATCAGAGTTTATTCCCTCTTTCAAAAGAAGTGTTATATGTAAAGAAGCAGGACTTATTCTAAAAAGCAACAATCTAGCATTTTTTTCTGGGAATGATGAAAAGTTGTATCAAAGGGATAGTGTTTATCTGAGTTTATTTTATATGAGTCAATTCCAGATGTCATTTGATGTGTAGAATTCCACCAATCAGCCTGTAACAACAAGTTGGCACCCTTCTCTATGACTAAGGTACCTTTCACGTAAATGGAGCAGCCAGACATCAAGTGGATGATACAAGATTTCATCTGAGCTGAAAGCACTGTGGTGATTCATACTGATTGTGAAATTCTGAAAGTTTGGAGATTTCATCATGCACAAGTGCCTGGGTCAGGAGAGTCCTGTATGGCAAAGGTTAACTAGATAAGCAAATCTAGGCAAACGGAGGGGAGCAAAATAATCCATTGTCAAGTCTAGGTGAGTCTGTCTGAAAAGTTCTCAAGAGCAACAGCAGTCACTAGTGTCTCTCTCACACATTTCTCTCAACAAACACAGCGTCTTTGAAAAGTTCCAGGTTTGTGGGCAGACAGGTTGGGTGTTGCCAGCTGAGCAAGAGAGCTGTTTTCAAACCTGTAAAACTAACAAGGTTATTGAATATTCCCCCTGCTGCACACTTCAGCTGCCCTCTTTACTTGAACATGAAATGGAAACTAGGAAGAGAGAGAGAGAACTTGAAACCTTAACCCTATCGTACAGTAACATTGGCCAATCAACAGATTTTATCGTCACAAACCAGTAGAGAATAAACAGGAAACCACACAGCGTCATGACTCTCGCCTTTGATAGCAACAGGAAGACTTGAGAAGGAAAGGAATCTTGCTTTTTTCTCTATGAGGCTCTTAAACTTTGCCAGGCATGCTAATGTTCTGTTAGTAAAGGAGACTGAAAACAAAACACCAACAAAGAAAATCTTGCCTTGAGGGGGAATCTAGTGTGAACGGCGGCGCTGCCCCGGGCTGACCCTGCCCAGATGGGACGACCCTGACCTGACAGAGGGGAGATAGACGCTTCCTGTTAGTTACCATGAGGAAGTCTTCAGGCTCCGCATCACATCTGCTTATCTCCTCAGCCCTGCTGCCCTGCAGAAGACTTGCACTGCAGAATAAATGATTAAAACACGGCTGCGGTGTGTGTTCTGAATCTGAAAACGGTGTCACCATCCTTTGACGGCACCAAAGGAAGAGCTACTGTGATGAGTGTGCAATTCAAAATCATACTTAACACTAGAAAGATACAGTAGCTTGCCATAAAAATGCATTTGTATCTTAAGTCAAACAGCTATTTAGATTGAGAAATTCTGTTTACTACCAAAAACTCCATTTGAGCTAATGGAGGCCAATACTAGCCCAAAGCTCTTCTTATCCTGCCTTGATCCCTTTTTAGTCTCTGATTTACTTTAAACATCAGTTTAGCTCAGGATTTAGAGGTGTATTGATCTTGGGGGGCTTTACAACAGCCAACTAATCTGCTTTAAGCTTTCCTTAACAAGGACAGTCGCCGTGCGCAATGCAAGAATAGGACATTGGGTGAAATTACTTGACTTTTTATTTGTTTACCCCTCAGTGTGTCCCTGTCTGGCAGCTTTCCTCGGGCAGCGTCTGAATGAGAAGATAGACTTATGAGCCTTGTCTCAACTGTCATTACAGAGACTTACTGATGGCTGCCAGCAGTGTGTCTGCACTGCTTGATTCAATTGGTGTTTGGCCCTGCTGTCCTTGCTGTTTGATTGATACCGCAGAAGGAGCAATAGAAAATGAAAAAGATTGACATCTCCACACACCAGCTAAGCATTTCCCTCCAGAAATGTTAAGTCTCGTTGCTTGTTGAATTTTTTTTGCCATCAATGGAAAATAGCTTTTAATTCAGCTTCATCACTTCGCAAACCCCAAGCCTTCTTCATACACTTTTGTAAATCTTCATTACATGTTTAGTCCCCCAGACTGTAGTTGCTGAGTTAGATCATGACTCCAACACTGTTTAGGATAATTGGCTGCAATGATGGCGACATGCACACAGAAAGTAAATCCTGCAGAATGCAATCAGCTTACAAGACAGCAGCCTGGATGTATTACCCTCCGCTCTAACTAGCAGACTCACTCCACTCAGTCCAGTCACACTGTGGTGTTGTGCCAGCCAGGCAGCATTTCTGGGAAGTGTCAGCCAGAGCTTTCCTGGTCCAACCACTAAAGATTTATCTCAATTCATTGTTACATCTACATGTAACAAGCCACAGGTCCAGAGTAAGAGAACACAGAATTGTGAGAAAAAAGAAATACAGGGACAGGTAGTGAATTTTGTTGTGATTTGGGGGATTAGTAAATAATTTTATTTCCCAAAAACTAGAGCTGAATCACAGGCCAAGCATGATCCACACGTCCCCCTGTGGTAAGAGAGGAGGAGCCTGACTGGCCTGGCATCTCCAAACCAGTACAGGAAAATTACCAAAACACTCAGCATGTGTGGATTGGAATCTCGCTCTTCCATATGCTCACACTTACTGATTAATAGTTTGCAGGGTCAGAAATTGCCCACATTTGCAATGCTTCAATAACCAATTTACACTGATGATAAAGATGTGTCCTCACATCACACCTGACACTGAAAATGTTTAGCTCACTAGTTTATACGATAATTATGTATACATACAATGCGGTTAGGTCATCATCTAGAATACAACGCTACAGTTACACACTTACTTTCGATGTGGTGAAGAATTTGGCATATCTAGTGGAATGGGAGGGACATACACCGAGCCAGAAAGTCTTTTATGAAACCCTTTTATGATAGCTAAGCTTACAAACCGACAGCTGCACGTTTAACTACACCACACCACTAGCGTTTGATAAAGTAACTGTAAGTAAGTTTAGAAATTCTAAAAATTCTCTAAAAAGTCGATCTAGTCATAACACCAATGGTATACATAAGAAACAACACCACAAAACACCAAAATAACCTTACAAAAAGAGCTACGGTAATGCTGTAATGTGAAGATGTGATAACCTACTATACAAACATCACCGCACATTTATATTTATATGCCATATTAGGAATATTATAGCGAAATCAAATGAGAAACAAAAAATACTATTTAGTATACGCTCATGTCGTTATACAATAGGATTATGCCGTTATAAACTCACTATTGAACGCCACACACACTATAACACCCAATATGAATATTATGGGAACATTGTAGTTAAGCTATTTTCATAGGTTCGTTTTCTGAGCGCGTCCCCACGAAAAGCATGTGACTGCGCGTGCCCGTCGAGGCAGTGGGAGGGGGAGCTCCTGATCCTCTACGGTGCAACATTGTCTCAGCAAGTAACCTCTCTCCAGCGTGGCACTGTCTTTCAAGGGAAATAAACGAATGCCATATTTTTCACGGATGAAGGCTCGATTTCTTTCCGAAATACACACACTAGCAACTCTTATGTAACCCGCTAACGGATTTACGGATCGATATCTGTTCAAAAACGTGGGATTTTTGTTCATTCTCGACGGGCCGGAGACAGCTTGATACCGATAGAGAGACTCAACACAGGTCCTTACGTCCTGAAATGGACACAGGAATTGTCCCCGAAAAGAAAAGGTAAAGCTAGCTACTTAGCCAGCTAATGTTAGCTTGTTGTTTGCTAGCTGGTTGAACAACTTTGATGTCCGTTAGAGTTTGATTTCTGGTGTTAACATTACGTTATGGACTTTTATTCGAGGTTATCTGCTAGTTTGGTGTGTTTGTTTGACATAATGCGTTTGCTGGCGACGATATTAGCAAGCTAGTTAGCGGCTAGCTGCTCCTGCTGTCAGTGGAAGCTAACCAGAACCAAGGCTAGCTAGCCTGTTATTATCGCTCTTTCTCTCTCTTGACCCGACTGTTGCATCTGTCTCCTCCAAACTAGATTGTTTTTGTTTTGGTGGCTTTTGTTTACCTTGTTCATATCAGTTGTGTGAAACGAATTTTACCTAGCCAGACCCCTATCTAGCTGTTTTGTGTGATTGGTATTGTGACTTCCTAGATTGTTGGTGGGAGACTTTTACCATCAGAATGTTATGTTATGTCTAGCCTATATATATATTAAGTTGGTTAATGTCACTTCCAGATTACCTAAATGCGTATGTAGACTTGTTGCAAAAGTAAGATTATCACTATGTATTAATAAGCAGTTGGATAGTATTTTCGTTTTGTAACGGAATAGATTACTGTGACACCTTTTGTAGCGTATTAAAGGGACATCACTAACTTAGTTTTTAAACCTTTTGTGGATACATTATGTTTAGTCTTTGTAAGCTTGACAGTGATCAGCGAAGCTGCTAACGCTCATGTGAGTGGTGCTGGAATTAAATGGTGTGTGGTGTGCGGTTACTCTTGAAATATTTACAGTTAGTGAAAGCTGGCCTTGGTTTGGTAGTTCTGTTTCATTCTTCCGGACTGGTAACAATTTAGGATGAAAAAAAAATAGAGAAGTAACCTAATCAGCCTCATTTACATCGATTGCCAGGTTATGTGGAAAGGTGACATTGGATTTAAAGCGATGTTGACACTTCCTCAAAAGGTGTCTGCAGTGAAATTAACTTTAGCAATCAGCCAAATGCCAGAAAAACTTGTTTGTGACTGGTGACTTTGCCTATTTGACAGGTAACCAAGCAGCATTTGGAGGTCTGTTGTATTCTATTAAAGTGCAGTTGTCTGGTAAAATAGTGGAAGTGGTTGATGAACTTTGGATGTACCAGACCAGTAGGGCAAAAAGTTAGTTTCCTCCCCTGGCTGTTGGTCCAAATAAGAAATAGACTCCAATTTGATGAATGACAGCCCACAACAATTCAAATGCAAATTGTTTTTCTTTTTCTATTTTAGCATTTGCTCATATAAACAGACATCCACTTCAAACAACCTTGGCCTTGCATACATTCTTCATAATTAGTGGCTAGGCTTGGTGTGTTTTCTGGAGAAGCTCCAGTAACAACCCGTTGATTGGTATTGGCAGACACCAGTGCTAAATATGGTGATAGGTGATGAGCCTACGCTGAAAGTCCAATCTGATGTAGAGAAGCAGAAAGTGAGCTGTTTGCTTTATCTGTTATTTGCCAAGTGCAGTGTTGCAATGCACTTCATCTTCTACCAGTGTAAACCTTCAAACTCATCGCCATATACCAGTGCTGATCCCAGTTGTTTAAACACGTACAGTATCCCTCAAATCTATTCCCCCCACGTTGACTTTTTGCACATTTTCTATGCTCAAAAAAATTCAAAATGCATTTGATTGAGAGTTTTTGTCTGAAATCTGCTCCACATACTCTGTTAAAATTTTGAAGGAAATTTCAGAGATGTATGCAAAGTTGTAAAATTAAAAAAAACAGAAAAATCAGATTTTGAAAAGTGGTCATCTTTTTGTTTTATTTGGGCATAATCACCCAGGGAGCAAAGATTCAACATCATCACATCGCTCTTAGACTTCCTCTTTAAGTTGTAGTTAAGGGTGTTCAATAGGCGTTTTGATTTTCAAAATTGTCTTACTTTAATTTCATTGTTCTATCATCTGATATAATACTATTCCTTTAAAGCACATCAATGGGTTTTTAGTGTGTAGGGTGGACAGAATACTTGAGTGAAATGTGGAATTTACAGCACAGTTAATGAACGGATGGTGTTAGTCCAGTCCATCATCCTCCCACTATATGTGAAAGTACAGAGGGTTTTCACTGAGGTTTTCCTGTCCAATCTCTACACATATTCTGATAGTAAAATTCGAGTAGAAAGGTCACTGAAAGTCCGTCCTGTGTTTTAACATAGTGATGGGAGGATAACTTGTTTATTTTCTTTGAAACCATGGGAACTTGACTTGGATCCTCATGGGCTATACCCACACTTGGAAAAGTTGTAGGTTTGACCGAGATATCTTCATCCTGTTTGGTTTCATGAATACAGTTTTTTTCAGTATTCTCTCAAGTAGATCTTGCGTTGCAAACTGGTTTGATGAAGTGTTCGCTAGTGTCCGTGAGGTGCTCTGATCTTGTTATTTCTGTCTCATCTCTTAATCACTAGGGCTTGACGTCAATGGGAGTGGCTGAACGTGTGTAGCAATTCAGTGACTGGCAATTTACAGGCCTCCATGAGACATTAGAGTACTTGTGTGCAGGGTAGGCTAGGTGAAATACAATTTTTGGAAACAAATTGTGCTGCTTGCTTGTCAAGGGCAGGGGTTTGTATTATTTGTGTGCACATTTTGTATCATATTATGTTTTGTGATTACAAGCTACCTAAGCTTTGTTGGGCAGCAGGGTGACATCGTGAATCATCTTCTGTGAGACGGTTGTATAGAAAGTGATGAAACAAATTGCTTGTGTTCCCTTTTGTAGTCGATACTGTTTTCTGACAGCGGTTACACTTCGTTTTGTTCAGCATTGTTTGCTGAAGAAAAAATGTGTCCAAACAACAGACACAGGTACCAGGAACCAGGTCTTTTTCATTTTCACTCGACTCATTGTCCATACCCCAGTCGGGTTTCGTATTCGCACTCTGGGTGTTCTTCTCAGGAGCACAGAACAGGCAGTGGGGAAAACTGTTACTGAACCCACATGAGTGAAATTAAGTTGGTGAAAGATTAATAATGTTGGTATCAGTGAATTTTCAGTATGCTGCCCCAGCCTAGCATCTGCCCTGCTGAAGTATTCTTTATTACACTGAATCCTCTGCAGCTCCAGGAGGTCCCTCTCCCAGTGGAGAGGGACAAGCAAGAATCCTACTGGAAGTAATAAATTATTGTTATTATTTACTGCGATCTTCAGCACCTCGCAAGCTATGACTGTTGGTAAAAGAATGGGTAGGCCTATATTGTGGTGTGTGAAGATCTGACTTTTCTTCGTACTTGATTGTATTTATTTTATCAGTATCAGCTGTCAAAATGTTGACAGCTCTTTGTTACTAGCTTATATATTGGTGTCACACAGCTGGGGTTATTGCTTGCATAGTGTTAAATATTCATGTTGCTAAAAATATATATATATTTTTTACTTTTATACATGATGAAAACTAAACACAGTTAATAAAAACTAGATTGAAACCTAACATCATCATTAACATCATTGAAAAAGTAACTACACAAACGTATTCAGCTTCATTAATTCAGCTTACTACAGCAGCTATTTTGACCATAAAATAAAAATTGGAACACAAAATGAAAGGTGTGGCCTATGAGTGATACGAAAATACTTTGCAATGCACAGTATCTGACAACACAGACAGGTCAGACTACCGAGCTTTTGCTAGTGCTGCTGCTACCTACTTATAAATCTTCCAGCTGTACAGAGATGCAGCTGCTAGCCAAGTAGCACGCAACCTTATAACACTTTCCTACCATGAATTTGCATTTAACTAGATTCATGGAAACTGTGAGGGTGAGTTTTCTAGAAGTGATGGTTGATGTTGCCAGCAAGTAGCCCCTGCTGGAAGCAATGGTGTTTTTCTTTCAATGATGTCACTTCTTTTTTATCTTTATTGTTTTGTACATGCTACTGCAGTGTTTCCTCTATTCATTTAGCAGTGGTGCTCCACCACAGCAAGGAAATTACCACCACTGCTAGAGAAAATGTGAAATTAAAATTAGCATTGTAATTCAGTCTTACTGTCATCTAAAACATAACATAAAAATAAATGTAGTCCAAATGTTTTAGAAGTAATGATTTTATTATGATTTAAAAAACAATTTTAGCACTACAACTTGAAACATAACTTAGACCCAAACAGTGACAGATATGGGACAAAACTAAGCACCACAGCTGCATACAGTTATAGAGGAAACACTGCTACTGTGATATAAATCTCTAGGGAATCAAAACCTAAAATCGCTGCCGAAATTTATGCTGCACATGGCTGATGCTCATGCTAAAGGCTTCTTCTGCCAGTAAATGGGTTGTTTTAAATCATGCTCTGCTGTCCTCTCCGTTTGGTCAGTTTGGACGGCAGTGTTTCCCTGAACTAGGTTACGTAATAGACAAGAGAATGTTTACTGTCATATTGAACAGAGTGACAGATAGCCTGAAACATTTCTGTAGTAAAACCAGGTCAGTCCCTGTTAATAATGTACTCAAGGAGCAAGGGTAGGCTGTATGACATTGGCCAGGGTGATTTCATTATAAGATTGTTGTTTTTTCCTTTGACCCTCAGTCCACTTGTTTACATGAGCTAGCAATTCAAATGAATTCCGTTGATATAATAGTGTTCATCATCATTAGAAAACAAGATAAGTCTAATTAAAGCTGGATAAACAAAGCAAACACGATTGTGTTTACAGCCAAGAATGTAATGCAGAGCGCTGCTAGGCATGCATGACCATGTGCATAAGAGTATTATGTAATGGTGGCCTCTCTGGTAGCCTTTGTTTTAAGATCAAGGGATCGGTCTTGTTTTCATCTCATGTTTCATGCAAAAGAATCAGTGTTTATTCTCCCCATTTCTAGGTTTTAAAAGTTTCATAACTATAGTGTGGGTTAGGGTTCTCAAACTACAACAGTTTTACTTAGCCATTTTTACACTTGACCAAGTATCACAATATCAAATAGTAACACAGTAAAACAACTAAATTACTAAAATAGTAAAACAAAAAAGCAAGAAATAAATATTTCACAAGACGCTGTCCTTGATGGTCTGGAAGTTTCGATAAACACTACATTTCTTCTGAATGTTTGGTGTCCGAGGTTTTGCAGGGCTTTGTTGTTGTAGTAACGTGCATAGGAAAAAGTATTGTGCCAGAGCTAGATGGATTGGATGCATCATTAGACTGTCAGTAATAGTCATTTAGTGTGTTGAGTTTGAACATGAATTGTCAAACACACCCTTGGCTCCTGCACAGAGGAAATTTCTGCACCTGTATATGTCCAGATTACAAGTTATCTTAATGTCACTTTGACTTTTTTTGACATGGCTCTGTAATATTTTTTGATAATTTGACCTATTTGTTGTCTAATTCCATAGATGCAATATTGTAGGATGTAACCTAGATATTCAGTTTAATGGTTTTCAGCCAACAGCAGTGCATGGTGGTTATTCTTGTGTTACACTTGGGGCCAGAACTCGAACTCGTGGTGGGGGTGGTGGGTGGGGGGTGCAGTGTGTTGATACGATGCAGAACTGGTTGCATAACGCAGTGATCAGCTTTCATGGAGCCCAGATATACCGGCTGGGCCTTTGTAAGTCCTGTGGGGCTGACAGAAGATAGTGTAAATATTTGGTCCCCACTAAGCCTCTCCACGCTGCACAGCCAGGTTGTCATCGGCACTGACAAATGCACAAACATGTGGATGAATGTCTACACTTCTGTTTGTAGCTGTTACTACAGTCTGTGTTGGGCACTCACTCCCTGCACATGTAAATTTCTTGCTTTCTGGAAAAAAGAGGGAATACTCAGATAATGACAAATATTAGCCTTCTTCCCCAGAGGACCAAGTGTGCCCTTAGAGTGTGTTTTGCTCATCAAATGTTCAGGAAGGGAAGTTTTAGTCTGTGGAAAAAACAGACTGCAACCCTGTCAGGTGACTGGATCTGCAGAGTAGGCTAATTTTAGTTAGCTGATCCATTTTCTTGAGAGCTTCAAATAACAATAAAGCCTCGGCCAATTGTGTTTCTGTAAGTACATAACAGATCAATTTCAATTAGGCGTACATTTCAGAATCAAGGGCTTTTGAATTGCCATCCATTTTCTTGTAATGCTCTTCCAATGTCATCTAGAATGCATTTGAGGTTGTGAGCTAGTGGTTGTGAGGGGGATAATTGTATAAACTCAGCAGCAGCTACATTCACTAATAGGCAGGCTATTGAATTGATGTTGAAGATTTAGCCAATCTGTTTATGGTGATCATGAGTGCTTATTCGGTGTGCTACACATTGCCACCAATACAAAGGGGGGAAAAGTAAAGTACGTGCTATGCTGCTAACGTTGACTCTAAGGCCATGGTTTTTTGAGTGTGGGAAAAGCAAGGGAATTAACAAGACTTTTTAATAGTCGTGACTTGTACAATTCATTATGTCCTTTAAAATCCATTGCCTTTGTTATTCTGAAATACTGCCTAATCTTGAGATCCATTTACTGTGTGGTGTTAGTCCATTAGTCAGACCTTTGTTAGACCTTTGTTAGAACTTCATAACAGTGGTTCCATGTCCGGAAAACAGCTTGATTGAGGAATAAGGATCCAAAATTGATGTAGTATTAGCAGTAAGCAGTGTTTAGTGATGCTAATGTCAGTAACAAAAAGGAGAAGATGACTATAGCCCACATTATAGTTCTTTTGTTCTAATAATTGTAGATGTCATTCAAGCTGTGTTTGTGTGTGTGCTGTCTGTGTTGGTGTCAGTATTACCATTCTCTCCTCTGTAGATCTGTTGAGCCAAGCTCGTAAATGTCAGGATGATTAGTGTCGTACTGTAGCTTGGCTGTGCACCAAGGAGGCAGACTGGAGAATCCGTGCAACCGAGCCTCTTCTCACAGCCAATCACTCTAAGGGGGTTGACTGCGTTTCTTTTGGTCAGTAGCCAATAAGACGGTCGTCCGGGTCCGTGTATGTAAATGAGTGTAAACGGTGGCTGGACTGTGAGCTTGCTCGTTGCAGACTCCAGCCACTGCAGCCCTCCCAAGTGACAGGCCAGTGGCTGAGCCGTAGACCATGCTCAGCACGCAGTTTCAGTCAGGGAGCAAGGAAAGAAGGATGCCAGCTTTGGTAGTGTGCATACTGGGGTCAAAACCAGACTGTGGCCAGGCTGTGGCTGACCTACCACCTGTTTCCCACAGGGTGAGCTCGGAGCGGAGAAAGGAGAAGTCGCGGGATGCGGCGCGATGCCGGCGTGGGAAGGAGTCGGAGGTGTTTTACGAGCTGGCCCAGCAGCTGCCCCTGCCCCACAGCATCAGCTCCAACCTGGACAAGGCCTCCATCATGAGGCTCACCATCAGCTACCTGCGCATGAGGAAGCTGCTCAACACTGGTCAGTATCTGCTTCAGAAGCAGGATAATACTCTGAGTTGTTCTGGGCAGTGGAGAAGGTAGTAGTTTGGGTTATTCATTCAGTTTAGCTCCAATTATTTTTATTGAAATGAGGAAAGCAGTGTTTTCTGTAGAGTTGGGGTTTTGGTTCTGAAATCTAGGATCACTGTAGGGCCAAATGTAGCATGCAGTAGTTATTGATCCTTCTCTGGATAATGGATTTATATCATAATATTATGTAGAATTGTGCTGCAATTGTAATTTTTGGGGTTGGGCAGGGGTTTGTTGAGTAATAAGGCCAGCCCCCACAGCTAAATGAATGTAAAGGTGACAATGGAGGAAAGAAAGGAGACCCTAAGGAGAGATAGTGAGTGCAGTTTGAGATGCAGATTAAGAAGCCTGTAGAAAACCTTAGTGATCGACAGTTGAACACCATGTGTCAGCTGCTCTGGGAGATCTATAAGCTTGCAGACATGCACATATAGATCCCTTTGCAGTCATACCTGTGGGTACGCTGTGTTTTCTGTGTGTGTCGCAGTGCCCTGCCCATGCAAACATGTTCTCTGAACCAACACAGAGAATTCTAATGACCTGTGCCTGATTTATGGAATCCTGACCGTTGATTTTTTTCTTCTTGCTTCCCTCCCACTTTCCCTGCCGTCCTTTATCCCCCCTCCCCTGTCCCCTCGCTCTCTTGTCTCCTCCAGATGAGCCGGTGGCGGTGGAGGAGACAGAGCTGGATGCCCAGCTAAACGGCTCCTACCTGAAGGCTCTGGAGGGCTTTCTCATGGTGCTGTCTGAGGACGGAGATATGATCTATCTCTCAGAGAATGTCAACAAATGCCTTGGGCTAGCACAGGTTTGTTCTGATTTGTCCTATTTCTCACATGGGAAAGAGTGTGTCAACAAGTGAAGGAGTTCCCAATCAAAGAGGATGAGTCTGAGGGGGGAGGAAAGTAGGAAATTGAAGGCAAAGGAATGATAAAAGAATAGAGATAACAACGTAACGTGGGACAAAAGGGGAGGCTTTAGGGTAAAAAACAAACAGTACAGTAACATGACACATTTATAGTTTTGCAAGCTACAGTTGGTTAGCTAAAACAGTTTAAAAATACACTGTAAAAGTGCAAATGTCAGGCATAATCCATATCAAACTGGGTTGTAAATGTCCCAAAAAGTCCTACCTTCAGAAAGGAGTTTGGATTTGTGTGGAGTTGTGTGAAAATGTACAGCCAAGGTGTGAAGATCTGTGGTTAAGGTTAAATTTCTAAAATAATACAACTTTCTTTAATTAGATAACTTCTCATTAAACAACAGACAAGATATGTAGAAAATTAATTTCTGAAGTGCTGTAAACTGTGATGACATTTGATAGTGCACAGGTATAGATGAGTGACACCTCAGTGGCTGAATAATTTGCTTTTTGATGGAAAAAGCTTGAAAACCGCTGCACTATGTTTAACATTGACATTTATGAGATTGTTGTATGTGCTCACTGGTGAAAGGGACTTATGTTCTGTCCTCTCCCCACTCTGTCTGCTGTAGTTTGACCTGACTGGACACAGTGTGTTTGACTACACACATCCCTGTGACCAGGAGGAGCTGAGAGAGATGCTGGTCCACAGAACAGGTGAGGGGAAAACAACAGTGAGCAGTGTCCCGCCATAAGACCTCTAATGGAGAGAGACAGGCACACACAAGCGCTCTGTCAGCTCTGCCAGCGCACCAGTCGGCAGCGGGCCCGATTCGCTCTGAGCTGGCAAATTCAGACTAGGAGGTTGTCAGAACAAGTTATGATTTTCCCACTCCGGTCCTCAGGTCACGGTGATTAGAGTTGGCTGGTGTGCACTCATGACCTTTCACTCAGCATTACTGGCACAGTAGAGTACATCATTGGCACATTTCCTTTTTTGCTTACACAACAGGATTTAACCTTGCTTTTTGTGTCAATGGATAGTACTCGTGTTTGTTTTTTTTTCTATGCCCAGTGGATAGAAATGTTTTTTGTCCCCCACCAAAGGGGGTACTATGGATCGGTCTCCGTTCGTTCGTTCGTTCGTTCGTTCGTTCGTTCGTTCGTTAGTCACACTGTAACGTTGACTTTGTGCGGCTAGGGGGCGGCATTGACAATGAATGGGGACTCAGTGGTAAAGCAGGTCATACAGTTAAAGTTATCATACAATGTGGGGGACAATGAATGGGGACTCAGTGGTAAAGCAATACAGTTAAAGTTATCATAGGTAACATAATAGTCTACACACGCTACACACTTGGAGACATCAGACTGGGTTGATGTGTTGAAGTGAGAGTCAATGCAGAATTTTTGGGCAAACCTCTAACCACAAGACACTGTAGTTATTGTACAGTTGTTGGACTGTTGTACTGTTATTGCATCATCACTGCACTACCACTGTGCCTCAGTGTTGACTACTTATATCATATTACCACTTACCTACTGTGCAATACCATATATCACTTATCATTTAGCATTTATATTATTCATAACACTCACGCTCCTGGTGTTGTATGTTATATTGTATTATAAATTGTATTGTAGTGTACATTGTGTAATGTACGGATTGTATTTATTGCGTATTTTAGTTCTTATATTTTGTACTGTATTGAGTAAAAACAGGACAATTACAGTTAGTACATTTCAAGATATAACTTGTAAGCCTAATTCTGAGGAGAGTAGGCAACAGAAATATATGGTCAATATGTCCTTTCATTGTCCCATACGAAAATGCTTATACAATTTCACTCATATTTCAAGTACACTCAGCAATCAGTGACTGACCCAAGGGTGGAACTACATCACTGGTGGGGGACAACATGTTTACTATTTGCTTGTTTTGTTTATTTTATTTCTAGCAGCTAAAGGCTCCATCCGTTCTCAGCAGAAAATTGTGAAGTTAAATTAATTTAGCTAAGAGCTTCCAGTGCCTCCCTCTAAAATGTGCTCCAAAGACATAATTTTTCATCTTTATGAGCTTAGGCTACTTATTGTGACAAACATCCTGCCATTTGTGTGCAGGAAAACTTGCACTTTAGTTAAAAAGGATTGGAGATGCCTCTAAATGCCTCTAAATGCTCCAGAAATGCTGATTTGAAGTCAGCTTTGCCATTTCTGCCTAGGCAATGTATTCAAGTAGAAACTGATACCAACCAGCTGATACTGCTGAAGTTGCTCTATACATGCAAATGTATGTTATTTAGATGGATTTTAGATGCACTTTTGAACTGTATTGAAGTCAATGGGAGCTACGAGGTAAGCAAAACCTCATAGTAAAACTTACATACAAAAAGCTGGCAGAAATGGAGGCAGTTCTGCAGTAAAGCTAATGGTGAACACTACGCCATGAGAAAACAACCTTTATGATGTTGGTATCTCCGTTTCAACTCTGCCGCTCTTTCTGCTCTTGTCATTTCAGCCTCCAAGAAGAGCAAGGAACCAAACACAGAGCGCAGCTTTTTCCTTCGAATGAAATGTACTCTCACCAGCAGGGGCCGCACCGTCAACGTCAAGTCGGCTACATGGAAGGTAGGCCCTAGTGCAGGCTTCTAGGAAACTAAACATTTTCAGGAATTAATCAAAATTAACAGGGATATGATTTTTTTTTTTTACCATGTAGACACATCTCCCATTGATTTCTTATCAGTATTCCTACCATCCATGGTTTGACACTAAAGATTGCTGGACTGGAAACATGTTGACTTGGGACAGTTCATTGGATAGTTCAGTGGTCAAACTGGGCCAGTGTCTGGAAAAAAAAGTCTCTAGTTTTGCTATTTCTCACCCGATGATAAGACTCTGCTGTGCTGCTGGCTCAGTCTTCTCTCTGTCAGAGCTTCTTCTGACCGGTCAGATTGCACGCCACCTAATTTTGCTGCTGTATATTAAGAACTGTCAGTATCACACATTTTAGAAATTACTTAAATGCGTCAAAAAAGTGTTTATTTCCATTTTTGTCTGCTGGGCCAGTGAAAATGTGCTAGGGGCAAGTAGAACTCGGACCTAGTGGCTTGACTGGGCAAGCGAAACATTCTTGACATGGTAGAACCTTGTGATCCTTTTGTTTTTGGCTTTTTTTAAAATCTCATCTCAATCACATCCCTGAATTAAATGATGCAAAAAAAATTTCATGTATTTTGAATGATTGTTCCAGATAGTCTAATAGACAATATGCAGGATGTCATTTAGAGAAGTCAATCATCAATCAATTACTTTGTAATCACCGAAATTAATAGAATACATGAATGGCTCACTACAGGGTTGTAGGACATATCAGATCTCATTACAGCTTGATTATATTACTTATTACAAGTACTTTGGCAAAATTGCTTGAGTCAGCAAAACACCAAAAAGAACTAAGTAGTTAAATGAACAGCAATGAAGTCTGAGGTATTTAAAAAACATGACACATTTCGATATCAAATACGTATATATATATAAATGAGGTCAATCCATTAAATCCTTCTTGGAATGTGCTTTTACGCACACACTCATCTAGTTTCCTCTCCTCTTATTCCTCCGACCCACAGTTTAAACACACTCGCAGGATTTCTCTGAAGCGGTTCCTTGGCATGGGTTATCTGAAAAAAAGTCTGTTCAAACTTTTATGGCCAGTAGCTTATCCAAGTTTTTACCGTAATATAATATTCCACAGAAATACAGAGGCGTAATTCATTTACAGAAATATCCCACGTTCATGTCCGGGAACTAACGGTGTGTGAGAAATCATGTGTTAAAGTAGTTTCCGTTGAGGTTTGATGGTGCTCACCATGTAACCTGTCAAAGCTCTCAACATGCACAGGGATTTAGGCAATTTCACAGTTTGATCTGAATCTAATTATGACATTCGGCAGCAGGATAGCCTATACATTTTTACCAATTTGCAAACGTATTTGCTTTTATTTGAAAGTTAATGTGGAGGAGGAAAGATTCTTCAGCTGATAGCCAAACATTGATTGCGGTCATATTAAAAAATTGTGGCTGGCTCCTATAATTGTGATCAAACAATTATGCAATTATTGCAGCAGCCCTAATTACAGCTGTTGTCAAAACATCAAGACATCAAGCCCTGATGCCCAAAAGAAATGTTTATTAATTGATTTATTAGTCTTATCCAAGAACCACCGCCCATGTTATTTGCTGGCCCTGTTGCAATCTAAAACTATTTGGCATCCTTGGGAGCTGTAAACCAAACTAAGAGAGTTGTGTGTCCTGGTCCTGTTCTCTCTGCCTAGGTGCTCCACTGCTCAGGACAGGTGCGTGTGTATGAAAGCCCAGCTGAGCAGACTTCCTGTGGGCACAAGGAGCCACCTGTCCCCTACCTGGTTCTGATCTGTGACCCCATACCACACCCCTCCAACATTGAGGTCCCTCTGGACACCAAGACCTTCCTCAGCCGCCACACACTGGACATGAAGTTTACCTATTGTGACGAGAGGTGTGTTTGCTCACTCAAAGTGAATATTCTGTACTTAAGAAGCTTACTCATGGATCAAGCCCGATCCAGCTTCTTAAGCTGCGTGTGTAGCGCTTGTCATTTGCCATTGATAGATAAAAACAAACCCACAGCCAGCGTAGTCCTGCAGAGCCACCTAGTGTTCAGTATAGATACAGAAACTTCATCTCTATATTTGCTGACTATTTCAATGGAAGAATTTAATCTTGTTTTGTTTCTGCAGGATCACTGAGCTTATGGGTTATGACCCGGAGGACCTGTTGAATCGCTCTGTGTATGAATACTATCATGCTCTGGACTCAGACCATCTTACCAAGACCCACCACAACTGTAAGTATCAACGCCAACAATGCAAAATTCACAGTATTTGGCTCTTATGAAGATGAAATCTAGAATAACTAATCTCTTTTTTTTTTTTACAAAACTAACCATATGTCCAACTGAAAACTTGTCTTCTCTATTTTTATTTTTCCTTTTGTTTCTCTTTGCTCTTAGTGTTTGCAAAGGGCCAGGTCAGCACAGGCCAGTACCGAATGTTGGCCAAGAGAGGAGGCTTTGTGTGGGTGGAGACCCAGGCCACTGTCATCTATAACAACAAGAACTCCCACCCACAGTGTGTTGTCTGTGTCAACTTTGTGCTCAGGTACATTCACGGGTCCTGGAAGAGAGGCGTGTTCAGAAGAGACTATATTCTACCAATCAGTTTGCTTTCATCCTGTTTAGATGAGCGAGTTAGCTGCTGGAATGTATGACTGTGTGGTGAACTATAGCTTTTATCACAGCATGTACACAAAGGTAGATTATAAAGGATAGTTCTGGTCTTCAGTTCTGATTGAGTCATATTAAGAGCCATCATTAAATACTCAATAAATGCATACCTGCGGCTGCATAACTGTGTGATGTCTGTCTCCTCTGCTACAGTGGCATCCAGGAGGAGAAACTGATCTTGTCTCTGGAGCAGACGGAGGACCTGAAGCCGGTGAAGGAGGAGCAGGAGGAGGAGGAAGAGGAGGCAGTGGAGGAGAGCTGCCAGACGGACAGTTCTCTAACCGTGCAGGAGGAGGAGGAGGAGGAGGAGGAGGAGAAGGGCCCAGAGCTGGATGTGATCAAGCTGTTCACCCAGACGGTAGAGGCTCAACCCCTGACCAGCCTGTACGACCGGCTGAAGGAGGAGCCTGAAGCCCTCACCCTGCTGGCCCCGGCCGCTGGAGACACCATCATCTCCCTGGACTTCAGCTGTCCTGGTTGGTGCCCTCATACACACTCTCACACTTTCTTGTCCTAAAACTGGGTGTGAACATGTTTATCTTGAGTGTTAATCAGTGTTTATATCCAGGGTGGCTCAAAGCATTCAACCCTCCCTCTATCCTCTGCTGCAGATTCTGAGATCCAGCTGCTGAATGATGTCCCCCTCTACAATGATGTCATGCTGCCCTCCACCAGTGACAAGCTGGCCCTACCTCTGTCCCCTCTGCCGCCCAGTGAGCCTCCCCATGTCACCAGCAGCACCTCTGGGGAAGCAAAAGCTGAGCCTTACGTTCCAGCCTCCTCCACCACACCGGCAAGCCACAGTCTGGACCCCAGCTCCACAGAGGTGAGGACTGATGAAATCCAGAGTTACAGAATTCCAGAATTTTATGCATTTTGCAGTTCAGATAATAAGCTTTTTGTACAGCTTACTCATGTTTACAAAGAAAGGGATGACTCTTTGATCTGTGTTTGTCCTCTTTAGGCCGACAGTCCACTGGACTTCTGTTTCCCCATGGACTCGGATATGAGCTCAGACTTCAAACTAGACTTGGTAGAGAAGCTGTTTGCCATTGACACACAGCCCAAGACCCCTTTCACCACACAGGTATAGTGCAAGGAGATTGTACTATTATTGAATTGAGAGCATCATTGATCTCACACAGTGAAAAGTTTCTTGTATTCTGACTCAGACTTTTGTGTCCTCCCCTAAGGCCATGGAAGACCTTGATCTGGAGATGTTGGCTCCCTACATCCCCATGGACGATGACTTCCAGCTGCGCACTCTGTCCCCAGAAGAGCCTCTACCATGTGGCCCAGTCAAATCCCTGGAGAGTTCTCCTCTCCACCTCACACAGGAGGTCCACAGCTATCCCAGCTCCCCCTTCAGCGCACCAGGCAGCCGCACAGCTTCCCCAGCCCCACCGCCCCCCGAGCCAGTAAACACCCCCCATCCTGCCATCATACTTTCTAAGAGGTAAGGCCTCCAAAATACACCCTCTTTTCTTGGGCAGGTCACATTCAGATCACAAGATTTTTGGGGAAGCTAAGTATCACCATTGCTTTGCTGCAGGATCCCACAGTTGGACAAAGAAGTGTCACTCAGGACCCTGGCAGCCCAGAATGCACAGCGCAAAAGAAAACTGGGAGACATCAGGGAGATTGTTGGACTGGTAAGTCCTTGGCATCCAAACATGGTTCACAGGTTAGGCTTTGTGTTTACGGATGGATGGCTTGAGTTCCTGTATTTTGCATTTTTCCAGGGCACATTGCTCCAGGAAGCACCGGAGCAGGGGAAGAAGCTGAAGGTGTCTGGGACGGTAACATCTGAGGCTCTCTCCCACAGGACCATACTGCTACTGCCTACAGGTGAATAGACTACATCTACATTGCTTTGGACTCTAGTCTGAAATTATGCATCAAACAAAGCACAGCTCTAATCTGGCTTCTCCTCTTTCTCTCTTAGATTTGGCAAGCCGTCTGCTGGGCAGTTCCTCAGAGGGCACCAGCTCCCCCTTCACCCTGCCCCAGCTCACCCGCTACGACTGCGAGGTCAACGCCCCGGTGCTGGGGCGTCAGCACCTGCTGCAGGGCGAGGAGCTGCTGCGTGCTCTGGACCAAGTCAACTGAGTCAATGCTTAGCCTGCTCACTGCTGGACTAGACTGGACACTACAATTTCTCCCTCACTTTCTCACTCCCCTTTCCAAGCCCCGCCCCTCGCCACCCTGCCCCGACCCCCACTCCCACCCCACCCCGCTACCCCTTATTTATGTGTCTGTATCAGTTTGATTAGTTTGGCTGCCGTTTGTGCACACCATGTGATCTCTGCAGCATTCCACCGTGACAAACACCATAGCAGCGTTTGGGTTTTGGTGCAAGGGATTAAGGCATCAAGAGACGCCTAATTGTTTTGTTTTTTTTCTTCCGGGAGTCTCTCAGCACACAGCGCCTCTACAGATGACCACCTTCCAGCAGGTCACCACAGAACCTGGCGCTACTGCCAGCAGTGTATTGTAAGCTTAAGTCGCACAATTTATATTTTCTTAAAAAGAAAAATATTACCAGCAATATATATTAAGCCTTTTTAAAGTAGTTTTAATGGGATTTGAACAATTTTATTTTTCCTCCCATACTTGTATGTTGTAGTACTCGTACCTAACAAAAATGTCTTTAGTCCAGACGTATGAACTTATTGTTTAAACCTAAAGTGGTTTGAATGTTGTCTCCATTTAATAGTTACCAGTCCTCGAGGTAAATGCATTTAATTGTGTAGTAGTTCAGTACATGTCACTTTATTACATTACTGTAAGTGTGTGTTACTGTACATAGACCAGGGAAATTTTAATTTACGCAGTATGGCTTCACAGCCATGACTGTTACTCTCAAAATGAAATATGAGAGTAACCAGTTCACCTTTTTTTTTTGTTTCTAATCATGGAAGTTTGGCACCTCTGTTCAAACATGAAATTATTTCATGTTTTGGTTTTCACTGTGCGTTACATACTCAAAACAGTCTGTTTAAATAAGTGGAGTTCATAACGATTCATTTATTTTGCTAGTGTGATCATTATCATCATAGTAGAAATTGTGAGTTGTCAAGTCAAACTTGTTTGCTCAGTTATTGGTAGTCAGTTTTATACCATTGATCCATGCTGCAGTGTTGGGTCTTTCATGCTTCTTGTCGCTGTCTAACATTAAATTGCTTTATTAAAATATATTGATTCAGTTTTTATTAACTCAATTTACAAACACTGTCTTATTTTGGGCATATAGAAACACAACAAAAACATCTACATCGTAGAGACCAGTTTTCCTATTTTACTGTATTGGGAAAACTTGTCCATGTCTGTCTTAAGGCTCTGTGGCAGGGGCATGATTATTCCAAACTAACTTAAGTCAAATCCTTCAGTTGTACTAGTTGACATCAGAACACCTACTACTTTCAACTGTATGCTGACACTGCACGCTCATAGTTGTCATTTCCCATGCAATGTCATAGGAATATAGAATCAAAATGTCAACATATCATCTAAACTACTTAAGGAACTCACAGTATAACAATAAATTAAAAACATAGAGCCATATGTTGAGAAATTTCATTGTCATTTTGGGTTTATTCAACTCCAAACACATTTTCACCCAGCCCCCTTCACTATCAGGTTTCCCAGTCTTTCTCTTCCTGCCCATCAGGCCATAGTAATTTAGTGTAGAAGTTAGTGTCACTCTGTGCAGTTAGTGTCACTCTGTAAACTCTGGAGTCATCTCCAGTCGAAGCAGCTCCTGTCCTCTCTGCACCAGCATGGTGATGTTTTTGCTGCTCCGGACAGCCTGGTAGATCTCCTCTGAGGTCTTCACCTGGGCGCCGTTGATCTCCACCACCACGTCTCCTGGCAGCATGCCAGCTCTGAGTGAAGGATTACAGTACAGTGGGTTAACAGCAGTTCATCATACATGAAATGCTAAATACCTATCCTACTGTATGTACAATGCACATGCAACATAAAAAATTGAATTGCGGGAATTTTCAGATTAAATTCCATGACTAATCTGTGCTGCATCTCTTTATCACCATGTTTGAATATTTCAAAGATGTAAATGTCACAAATCTGCTAAAACTAACACTTGCCAGAAAATGTGGAATTGGGTCAGTATCGAGACAAAGAAAAAGCTAATTCTGAGCAAATTAACATGATTTTCCAAGAACTTTCCCACTTCACCATGACTGCAAAACTCAGTTTTCAGTGACCATGATTTTTCCAGGTTTTCCATGACTGTGGGAATGGTCCTTATTGTGTCTATTAAAACTATACCAAAGCAAGAACTGGCCATTTCTACCTTTAAAACATTGTTCCAGTATCCTTGTATCAACATCACCTCCACACTGCCTGTAAAACATCCACTCCACACCTTCCCAAGAGCCCAAATCCAAGCCTTTTTTCTACATCCCATCCCATACTGTCAAACCACGTTATGCCTCAGAAACTACAGGGGTCAATAGTAACATCAATGATTTCAATGGAAGGACGCATCATTACCATCAGAGTGACCAAAATAAATTAGCAAAAACTACAAACTAGCAAAATTAGTAGTTCCATACTGCATTTATTTTACCAGACTTTCATTGAAAACACCTTCAGATTTCTTGCCTGGCTCAAATTAGCCAAAGTTGTAAACAATAAGAAATTACAAAAATAGTCAATACAGTACAATGTGTGGGATTAAATTCCAGGATGTCCCGATCACTGTTCCAAACTCGCGAGACACATTGCTGTTCCGTGCTGATTAAACTCCATCAGCGCACTTTTGTCTTTGTGTGTACACCGGTTGCACGATTGCAAAGACCAATAACTCCTCATTGCTCGTTCACTCGTCGGTTTCCCTGAGTGTGCCTACCTGTTGGCCGGGGAGCCCATGATGACCCTGTGGATCAGGATGCCGTGTGTCACGTCTGGGAAGCCTGGGTCTCTCAACTTCAACTCAGTGATGATGCTGAAGCAAAGGGACGAAACAACAATTTAAATGGCAGCACAGTGCAGCGGTGCTGTAACTAGACTGTACACAGCTTTGCCACAAGCCTTGCTGAGTCTTAAGCGTTTTACCTCGGCGTCAGGGTCAGCATCATGACGCCGATGTACCGCCGCTTGGTCTCCGACTCACCAAACCAGGACTCTAGGAGGAAGATGGACACGAATAGGGAGTGTGAAAATCATCTCTTTAAAATATGGAATCTCTTGTTAGATTGTGTACAGTGGAGAGATACAGAAAATATAGGAGAGTGTTTTTAGCACTTCAAAGCCCTCGTACTTGTCATTCTCAGCCAGTTCTTACTTTTCTTTTCCGCTGATTTATCAATGAAGAGTCTCAAGCGATCGGACGGGATGGCGAAGGAAATCCCTGCTGTGACCTTCATGGTGTTTATACCGATGACCTCACCATCCTGGTGAGATAAGAGATGAGATGAACTTCATACTTTAGGGAAGTACTTTATAGATGTGCAGATGATCTTAAATTTGGGTATTTGCCAGTTCTGAGTACCGAGCACTTTTACTGATACTGACTGAAAATGATCTTTGAACACATTATTACAAGTTTCTAAGAGTTATTCTAATCAAATGTCATCCCCTTCTTCTGTATTTGTGTTGGAATTAATCATTGACCATTCCAGTATCATAAAATAGCACTACACTAGTATTCATTAATTAGTTTCTGCATGCAGAGCAAGACCCTGTACAACTACTTTATTAACCTAGTATCACTGATGTGCTGATACTGTTTGAATGTCAGATTTGTAAAAAAATCTCTCTCATTTTCCGAGAAGTGTGCTTTCACATCCAAAAGGGGATTACGATGTATATACTCTATATAACAGACAAAAAGCTGTTCAATGCAAACATTTGTAATCAAAACATTTTCTGTTTCTGCCATGTAATATTAATAACTGTAACACCTTGGAAATCATGTTCTTTAAAATGCTACATGTCACAGCAAGCTGAAGTTCAATGTTCAATTCAATGGGAAGGATTGTGACTCACCAAGTTAATCAAGGGACCTCCAGAATTCCCAAACTGCAAGACATAAAATCAGTCACATGTCACAAGAAATCCTCTCCACAGCGTTTTCTTTTCCTGATCCATCTCTACACTTTTGCGGTCTCAGCCTTAGATTAAGAAATATCTGAAGTCCTCAGAATGACTGATAAGCAAAAGGCATATACGCTCAATATATGACAAAAATACTCACGTCGATAGCAGCGTCAGTCTGGATGTAGTCCATGTTGGAGTTGGACAGGCCGAGCTCCTTGCTGCCTCTCTGCGCTGAGCTGACGATGCCTGATGTGATCGTATTCCGCAGCGCAAACGGGCTTCCCATGGCGACCACAAACTCCCCTTGTCGAACATCAGAGGACCGACCGAGGGTGAGAGTGGGCAAGGGATGCTGCAGAGAGGTGGAGAGAGAGAGATTTTATGTGAAGAATCTATTGATTTAATATGCCGTTTATTTCATTTTATTCTACTTTATTTCTATTTTATTTATGCCTGAGTCTATGCTTTGGCAATATGTGCACATATACGTCATGCCAATAAAGCTCATTGAATCGAATTGAGAGAGAGATAGAGAGACAGACAGAGAGAGGGAGAGAGAGAGAGACAGGGAGAGAGAGAAAAAGACAGAGAGAGACAGAGAGAGAGACAGAGACAGACAGAGACAGACAGAGAGAGGGAGAGGGAGAGATAGAGACAGACAGACAGAGAGAGGGAGAGAGAGACAGAGACAGACAGAAAGACAGACAGAGACAGACAGAGAGAGGAGAGACAGAGAGACAGAGACAGACAGAGAGAGAGACAGACAGAGAGGAGAGACAGACAGAAAGAGGGAGAGAAAGAGACAGAGAGACAGAGAGACAGACAGACAGAGAGAGGGAGAGAGAGAGAGAGAGAGAGAGACAGACAGAGACAGACAGAGAGAGGGAGAGAGAGAGACAGAGAGACAAAACATTTCCCAGATAAGCAGAGTTTATCACAGATCATCTCTCACCTTAGCAGTGATTTTGATGGTGGCGATGTCTGCCGCCTGATCGACATTTTGCACAGTGGCTTGGTACGTCTCTCCATTGGTGAGCTTCACACGGACATCTCTCTTGTTGGCCACAACATGGGCGTTGGTGACGATGAGGCCGTCACTGCTGATGATGAAACCAGAGCCATTGGACACAGGGACTTCCCTTCCAGAAAATGGGTGCCTGTAGCAGTGAAAACCGGGGTTAACCTTTCCTCAGCCTGGGATTAAAATATATAATTTAAGTTTCACCCAGAGAGCAAAACCAAAATCCATTTTGACCTCTGACCCCTAGTTGAAGAAACCAGACAAGGCAACTTAAGGATGGATCAGAAGCTACCACTGATTCTCACTGTAACTCATAATAAAATGATTATACACTGCATGATACACAAGATATATTACTACTTCAAGATATGTGAGATTTATAGCTGTCCACACACACACACACACACACACTTGAATCTTGATCCCCTCCCTCTGTACCACTGTGCTTTTTCAGTCAACTTACCTGCCTACGATTTCAATGTACACGACAGCTGGCGTTGACTTTTCCACTACATCTGCAATAAAGTTGTATTTGTACCGGGGACTGTCGGGTTTGTAGGGAGAAGCACATTGGGCTGATGGCAGGAAATGTTCAAGAATCCGCCCGGGGAACGAGACTGTCCCGTCGTTCCCCTGCTCGTCTGTTTTACTGTCCAGAAGTGCCACACCGCAAAGTCCCAAACCGACAGCGACTGACCCGACGAGACTCCGCCGGCCCCTGCTGCTGCTACCCGGACCGCTTCCCGTGTCCCATGTCGGAGCTCTTCTGTCCAGGCTTGGGTTTCCGTCGCCGCCTGGTTTTCTTCTGTCACATATCCAAACAGAGGACACGGCTCGGCCCACGGTCCTCTCGGCCAGAGAGTTAAACCCACGTCTCTGGTCTCGAGTGTGTCTCCTGAGTAGTGAGAGAAAACACCGATTGACAGCATGTGAAGCCATGTTGCATCACCTCAGTGACACGGCTTTAGTAGTTTTAACACCCAAACAACGCTTTGTACTGAAATAAGATGAGGCTTTTGTAAGAACGGTCCACTTTAAATCGATGGCAAAAGTCACACAGTATGTAAGAGACAACTCGACAGCGCTTACTTCCTTGAAATGTCAAGTTATCGACAGCACAGATAGAAGGCGACAGTTAGGACAGCTGAGAATCGATCCCGGAAGTTCGCTTGTGCTCTGAGCATGCGCAGTTTAACACAAATTACTGGGGCACATTCAAGCGCAGCAACTAGAAGAAGTTGCAAAACCAATAGATTTATTTTTTTATGGTCAAGATAATGCAGATTGAGCACTGTAGCCGCATGCTTCACACCTGCACAGATAGGATTAGTAAAATTAGGTAAATTATTAAATGATAATAAATAAACAGGGGCGGAGTTTGAAAAGCAGTGCGCTGTAGCTCTAGCATCAAATTGTTGTATGTAGCGTAAAGTAAACATTTATTTCAAAGTAAAAAGGTTTCATTCTACATGTTCCATTTTATATGGGTGAAACATTCTCAGGGGTATTAAGCATTAGAAGACAGTCTCAGATTTGAAAAAGACCAATCTAATTATTAGAAAATACCAATCATCTTTGGAGTGGAACACTAGTTCATAACAGGTGGATGTTTAGAGAGCCCGAAGTATACTAAAGTATACATATGTAAACTTAAAGTTACCTTAAACTATACCTGCAAGTACACTTGTATTATTTGTGTAAGTAAACCAAGTATACTAGAAATACACTTAGTTAACTTAAAGTATACCTAGAAGTACACTTTTATCAACTAAAAAGTGGGCCAATTTAATCCCACTTTAGTACACTTCTTATACTTAAATATACTGTAAAATATACACTTCAAGTTTACTACTTTTTTGTAAGGGTTAGTGACCTGAAATCCACGATATTCAGTGTTAAATCATGGGTTCTCTAATATAGTTTTGTGTATGAGACCTCTAGCTGCTGCAGCCATCGCTTGGTGAATAACTTCAGCCTAATAAACTTCATGATATAATGGGAGGATCCCAGGTGCCTTTGTTTGAGAATGCTCAGGACTGGGTGTCACTCTCACCTACATGACATTATATGTATATATATATATATATATATATATATATATATATATATACATCCTTTATTTAACCAGGTAAAAGTCTCATTGAGATTAAAATCTCTTTTTCAAGAGTGACCTGGCCAAGAGAGCAGCATAAACATTATTACAACAATAGACACAAACAATACAAACAGACAAATACAACTGTCACACACTACAAACGAGAGAACACAGTATCCAGTTAATATGCAATACAAGGTCATAAACATGCATAAAGGTATAATTTTCTAGAAGGATTTCATTACATTACCATTTTGATTACATTATCAGAGGAATGATGTAAAACTGGCACAAACAATAACATACAACTATCTTCTCCTATGGCTCTTTCTACAGTCTGACCTCCTGCTGTATCAGCTGCCCTGCAGGCCTTGAAGAGGAAGAAGCGCTTGGAGCAACAGCTCACCCCGACTGATGGCACGCTCTCCACCACTGAGTTCCAGAGAGAAGCGTTAGAAAATGGCCTCACCAACACCGAGGTCCTGAAGAACATGGGCTTCGCTGCCAAGGCCATCAAGGGCGTCCACCAGAACATGTAAGAGACGTGCAGGAGAAACAGAGAAGGATTGATCGTATTTTTGTGAAACCTGCATTCTCTCACTATACCTTAAATCAGTGGTTCTCAACCTTTTTGGCTTGTGACCCCTTAAAATGAAGCGATGGCCTCTTACAACCAGTCCAACCAGAGAATGATTTTCCCATTTCAGGTTGTTTCATTTGATATCACAGAAGGCCTAGAGGCTGAAAACTATTCAGTATTTCACAAGGCAAAAGCAAAAATTAGACAAAAAACAAAAAATAGACATGAGGATGAATTTGTATGATATATATAGTATATACAGTCTAGACCTGGAGTAGAGCACTAGCTGTGGCGGTACCCCTCTCTCTCAAATCTTGGTTCTGTTCATGTTTATTTAATTGCATTGAAGACATGTTTGTTCACCTTGCAGATTGATTGACTTCGCTTATTAAACAATGACTATAACAGTATGTGACAGCTGTGAATTTAAAAGACATTGCTGAGTTACAGCGGTAGATGAAAGCTGCAAAGATATTATTTTCCATCAGTGAATCTTACCCTTCAGGGATCTATGAATATTTATGCATAATTGATATAATACTACTAAAATATTACATTGGGACTAAAAATTACAAGGGGGTTTGTAGCAGGTGAACTCCTTGAAGTGAGTGAAAATCTGAGAATGAGTTTATTATGAAGTTGGACCTAAAATCTCGCCCTTTATCTCTCTCAGGGACCTCGACAAGATAGACTCTCTAATGCAGGACATCACAGAGCAACAGGCATTGGCCCAGGAGGTTTGTGATGCTATCTCCCGACCTTTTGGCGAGACATTTGATGAGGTAGAGACCTTTCAATTCCTCGATCGAAATCAATCAGGCATTCGCTCTGTTTCTGCCTTTCTATCCATAATTTTTGTGAATCCATTCGTTGACACAGATTTTGAAATATAGCATGGTACCTTGGGTGTGTCATTCGCCGCTAATCTATTGACTGCTTTACTACTATTCCACAAAATGCATCTTATAGATATAATGCTGTTTATGTGTTTTCGTAGGATGAACTGTTGGCAGAGCTGGAGAGCAGCATGAAGAGCAGGGGCAGACTGCCGAGCGTGCCAACCTCCAAACTCCCTTCAACACACCCCAGTCACCGCTCATGTAAGTACAACACTGCAAGGGCATGATGCATTTTCTTTCACCAGCCACTTTCACAGTTTTATCAGAAAAATGTAACTTTCAGATATGAACCTTGGAAAGCAGCTGGTTAAGCAGGCAACTTACCTGGCACTGTCAAAATTACCTGTATTTGACTGATGGCTTGTTTTCATTTCCAACCTTAATAATTGTTCCCAAACATTTCAATAACATCTAATGTTAATGGTCCCTCCTCCTTTTACAGCATCCAAGAAAAAGGTTGAAGATGATGACGACATGCATATGCTGGCAGCATGGGCAACTTAAGTCCGTTAATGCAGCCTTTCACCCACTGATGCAGGGTAACACACACATGAGATGAAGATTTTTTTTTGTTGAGCTTTTTCTATTTTTGATAGGGAAAATGAAGTTCCTTACATTGTTTTGTAAATTACCCTTTCTTCATGAACTTATACTGCCACTTGCCTGGTCATATTTATCAAAAATATTTGAAATTTTTAAGCGAAGGATTCATCAAGATGTAACAGATCTATGTTTAAATGCTTGTCTATTCTCCCAATTGTCATTCTCATCTAACCTCCAAAGAATGTAGGAGGTTCAAGTTCAGGCTCACCTCACACTGCCTTGACATTGGGTTATACTGATGTAACATTAGCCTGAGGTTACCTGACTACTAAAGTTAACTTTCCAACTTGCAGAAAGCTACATCAACACAGTCTGCTCAGCCTGGTTAACTTGCTTTGTGGTGGATGGACAAAACCCTTGATTTATTTGATAAGCTGAAAGTTGAGAAAGGTAGAATACTAAACACTAGTGATGTATTATATCACTAGTATGTATATGTAGCAAAGAACAACAATGATTGATACTTTCGTGATGTTTAGATAGTGCATCCAACTCCTTTATAATCAAAGAGGCACGATATGGGACAAATATCCATATAAATAAAATTACAGTTCACTATTTCACAAATGGTATCTTTTATTTATTCATTTTCTGAATGCAACATCGGGGATCTGGGCCTTCAACTGGGTGAACATTTGTACAGCTCTGTTGAAATCCCACTCATTGTCCTGTAGACACTTTTGGGACCACTCCAGGTTCATGCCGGACTGCAGGGAGAAGGCTGAGAGCATCTCCTGCTGCGGGGCGGTGAGGGTGGCCACCGGGCTGGAAGACGGGGGTGGGACGGGAGCCCCAAAGGCTCTGCTGATCTGCTCTGTTGTGGCCATCCGGATGGAAAGCTGGTCGTTCACTATGCGCAAACCAGAATCCCCGACAGGGACTGCGATGAAGACTCGAGAGAAGGCCTTAGTGGAGTCCTGAGATTTACCGTCAACTTCTTTGAAAATCCCGCTCACTGTGAATGACAGCAGTGTATTTGTACAGGTGTTTACGTCAATAGTGAAGGAGGCAGGGTCATGCTGAGTTTTGGGGAGCTCATTGAGGAAAGCCACCACATTTAGTCGCGTGCGTTTTAGTAGGCGAGACCGCATCGTGGAGTCTTTGATCCGGTTCAGGTTTCGACTGTCTTTGTGGTACTCTCCCAGGCCGCTCCTTGAGGGGTTCTGTGTCACGAGGGAGAAGGAAGCTCCATCATGGTAGGCATCCAGAAGAGGCTGTCTGTCTCCTGAGTCGTAGATGCTGTAATAATGTTCCAAGAAGCGATGGATGAAATCCTTGATTTCATCGGAGCCAAAACAGCTGCCCTTGAAGGGGGGCAAGGCGGTGGGCCCTGCCATGTCAAAGCCTATGGGCGGGGGGAGGTCTTGGCCATCCAGTTTGAGAAGCTGGGGGAACCTCTGCCGCACAGCACTGATGTAGGAGGCCTGGTCCTTGAACAGGTCACACAGAGGGTTCCCGACCAGCCACAGCTCCACCAGCTTCAGGCCTTTCACCTTGTCCAGCTCCCGGTCCGACCTCAGCTTATTGTGGGACAGGTTGAGGGTCTTCAGTTTGGGTGCCTTGGTGACCAATTCAGCCAGTTTGTCCAATTTGTGAATACAGTTGTTGCTCAGGTTCAAGCGCACCAGCTCTGGAATGTTTTCTTCAATGATCTTTATCACAGCCTCCATGCTTGTCTTCCTATTCAGGATGACTTCAGTGTTGTGGGACACCAGGTCCGAGTCTGTTTGGATGCTGTTCAGGTCAAGTGCTTGCTGGGAGCCGTCGAAGCGCTTTGCCATGCATTGCTTCAGGCGCTCCAAGTGTTCAGGCTTCAGATCAGAGAGGAGGAAGGATGGAGGAGATCTGCCGTTGATGAGTACTGCCACCTTATAACCGTCTGCGTCTGTGATCTTGTGGAAACATTTGTGCAGAGCAGCGGCGGCAGCGACATCGCCCACATAAAAATGGGCCTGGTTACTGTCAGTATGAAAATGTACAGCTGTGAAGGGTACTGAGCAGATGTTCTGGAGAGCTGTCAATAACCATGTCTTGTCATATTTCCTTCCATGTGGTATGGTTACTTTGTACCAGCCTGATCTGCGTTTACCTCCTCTCCCACCTCCTCCTCGCCTGTCTCTGTCAACCTGCCCATCTTCTCTCCGATTGGGCCTTCCATAGGGGTTGAATCTGCGCTGGGAGCCGCTGTCCTGGGAGCTGTCTCTCACAGCTGCATCCCCGTTATCGTCAAGCCTGGACCGTGGTCCGGGGCCCCCGAAGTTCCCTGAGCGGCCTCCCCGCTGGCGGTCCCTGCGGGACTCGTCGCTGTCCGACCGACCCCTGTGGGACTTTCTGCCTCTGCGGCACTGCGGGCCGGTTCTGTCATCGTGCCCGTCCGCCATATTCCTGGGAACAGCGTTAGTTCGAAAACACAATCCTGGATGAAAAATAGTATTCACAAAGCCAAAATTGTCTGCTTTACGATACACAAAAGCGGGGATGTGTGTGATACTTCAGCATTCCACAACCTTAACGCTAAACATAAAGGTGATTGTGACGTGATGACAATGAGTTGTTTACTTCCAATTCAGCTGGTTAGCTACTTAGATTATTTTTTTTATTTTTATTTTTTTAATTATAATTTTCAGATGATCAATTATCAGTATCAGATATACCGAAATACCCAAAGGCATAAAGCAGTAACAGTACAGTAACAAAAAGTAACAAACATACAACGTCAGGGGTTACAAACAAAGCTTGACACAAACGAACACAAAAAGAAAATGGTGCAGTAAACATTACATTAAGATGTTACATTTGGAGCACAAATTTAAAGTTTTCACAGGTTTTCTATTGCATGAGGTAGATAATGTTCTAATGTAGGACTCTGCTTCCTTTTTAAAAGTACAAGAAAGGGTTTTAGTTTTTAAGACCTTGCATTTATGGATATAAAACTTGGCCAGCAATATGATAAGATTACACAAAATATTCATTTTCTAATTCTTTCCTATAATTTGTAAATCCAAACAATACATCCTTCAAGCAAAGTACAAAACCATTATAGATAGTGTCCAGTATAAGACAGATGCCTTGCCATAGACTCTAAGTGTGATCACAAGTCCAAAACAAATGGAAGACAGTCTCTGGGTGCAGGTTACATCAATATCATTCTTGAATCTCTCCAAAAATGACTTGACAGGATAACAGCGATGAATGATCTTAAAAGAAATTTCTTTAACGTTAACCAGTAGATATCCATTTCGAAGAGACCATATCTTTTCCCAACATATGTTCTGAACAAGCTTATTCCAGGTTGCAATTATGGGACAGATACACATTCATTTTGGCATAAGGTGCAGATTTTTCTGTTATTTTTACAGGAAGCAAACATAATTTTCCCATTTCACAAGCTTTGTTGTATTGTTGCAACCATGACATCTTATTAAATACACAAATTAGCCTGATGGAGACATTATGTTACCCATTTAACTCAGCATTTGCACAAAACTAGACATTTCCAGTTTCTTATGCAAAGTTAAGACCAGGTCAAATGTTTTAAAACAGCATTTTATTAACAGAAATAGAAATGGCACACCATATGTCTATAGCAAACACCCATGCAGCGGTTGCTGTAGGTTACTCAGGTCTGTGGGACGTAGTCCAAAACATCCTCCAGGCCTGTGCTGGCATTGTCCAGGTACTCCAGGATCACATTACCCCCGTTGAACAGGGGAGTTTCTGGGTGAGCCGGGTGTCATCCATCCGCAGATCCTCACCTGTCTGAGGATGGCACAGCCGCAGCTTCTACGGATGGCGAGACAGCATGGAGAGGACAGAGGCATGTTGTTAAGACATATTTAGGAGACATGAAACAGTGTTTTTCCAGTCTCATTTAAATTCCAAGAGTTTAGTATTTATATTTGGAAAGAAACTAAGTAATAAACCCAGTAAGTTTAGTAAAATATGGGATCCTTTTCTGCAATTACCTGGGAAATGATCAGTCACTTAGAGATATAAATTTTGAAAGGAAATTATGTGTAATTCATGGGAGATGTACAGTAAGAGAAAACTTGGAGCTATAACCATTTTATTATTGGATAAGTAGGTGAGGCCAAACAAGAAATATTGACTGATCTTTAAACTTTGATATACATTGACGTTTGACATATAGAAATATACGGATATATATATTTTACCTTGTTATTTATATAATGAAATTTGAAATAGTTGTACTTGTTTTTGTGTTAATAAAAAACCCCAACTGTGATTATCTTTGACTCTGCTGATGCTATCTCACTGTTACCTTAGCTGTCAGTACATTGTTGTTGTTCTTGGGACTAGGTAGAGAAGCAGCGTAATCCACCACTCTGCCCACACTCCTTTTGGAACAGAAAAACATGGGTTGACTAGATACACCTGAAAATAGGTCCTCTCTGTCTGGAAAGCCAAATGGGACAGAAAATACTTCAATACTGAAATCCATGTTGGATAGGATTGTACCTGTGGCAGTCCCTTGTCTCCTGCTGCATGCAGTTTCAGTTTCATTAATGCTTCCTTGGCTGCAGTTGCAATGTTCTTTGCTCCTCTGTGTCCTTTAACTGCGAGTCCTGCCTTTGACTCTGAGTTATCACAAGAGGGTAATACAATCATAATCCAAATGTAAACCAGAGTATTTTGTTGAATGCTGCTCCCATGTGGACAAAAGAGGAATGGTAGGATACATTTTGACTTGAGCCACCTTGTCAAGCTACCAATTACAAGTTAACAAGTAAGTAAACAAAGTTGTAACTGACCCACAATCTTTTGCACCAGCTCTTTGGTGGCTGCCATTCGAGGCTTAGGGATCTCCAGTTTCTCACACTTGTGATCATCCTGATGACGATGGCTGTAAAGGAAGAACCAAAGCAACTTGAAACTTTCAGTTTACCTGTTCCTTTGATAAAATAGTAATATACATCCCCTCCCTTTGAGTCATTCTGTATGGAAGTCCACATGTGAACGGAGAGCACAGTCAAGGTCAACACACATTATGTTACTTTATACAAAGGTTAATCAAAGAGAGAGAAAACAGTAAACCTACGCCAAGCAGAAATGTTTTTCACACTGTGGGCATATGACTGGTAAAAATTCTTTTCCCTTGCAGTCTTGAAATGAGCATGGATTACTTGTACTGCCACCTGAGGTCTGGAACTCCCTTTTCACTGGCACCTGAAAAAATGTAAAAGGAAATAAAGTATAAAAACAGCACAGCCTGCATATAATTAACAGCATGGAGGACATGTAGTTGTTGTGATCATATAAAATGAGCGCATGAAGCACATTTTATTGTGCTCAGCAACCAAACCTACCTCTGGACATGAATGGGACTCTGTGCTTCTGTAATCAAGGCTCTAAGAGACAAGATGTATGTATGTATGTTTCACATTTAATAAAGTACATTGACTAGTATTTAAAGAGCTGTGAAATGGCTAGGCACCAGGTGATGCACAAATCTTACCAGAAAATACCACTGCAGAAATCACAAACAAATGGAAGGAAATCTAATAGAGGAATGGGAAGAATAAGTTCAATCAGGTCAGTGTATAAGAAACAGGATTCAACAATCAACTGCAAAAAACAGCAAAACAGACACTTACCCTAACATTGTCCTACCCTGTCAACCCTAAACTGGGATCAGGTATGTTGGATTTAATTCTAGGTTGTAGTTAGTTATTACCTACTATAACCTGCTATACAATGGTGCTGATTCATATGGATCTGATCTGATGTAGCTAGATTTTCACTGAGACCAAGCAGACAAGCAGCTACATCAGCTAACGGGATAGCTAGTAGCCAATGCAGTTTTTCTAATGATTAAATGCAGAAAAGAAGAAACATAAGTATGGAATGCAATTGATTGAACTTTCAATCTAATTTTTAATCAAAATAATTCAAAGTGAATTGAGGATTGCATTGCCACTTTGCATATTGAATTGCCAATTGCAAAATGCATTTTCAAATTGCATGACCAAATTGCACTTTGAATTGCCAATTGCAAAATACATTGCCATTTGAATAAAGAGGCCAAAAAACTTCCATAAAAAAAACTTCCATACATAAGTTGTGAAAATAACCTAAATTTGGGCGTCAGAGCAAGCTTCAAGATATTTAGCTAGCTGGTAACCAGCTAAGGTAGCTAATAGTAGGGAGGTCAGACGGCATATTGTTGTATATGTTGCTTAATCAAATATATTATTATTATGTACAAAATACAGTATGTCTGTCTTGAATGCCTGCCTGTCAAGCAAACCGGACGTGATGTATTTTATTTTGGGAAATGACGTAAAACGATTTCGGCCAAAGGCGGCAGTGATGAGAAATTTGAAATTTGCAGGCAACAAGCAAGAGACAAGCTAGCAGTCGGTAGTCAGCTCAATGGGATAGCATTAGCCAGCGATTCAGCGATTAAGACCATTATAAAAAATATCTCACGCTGTATTGGCAATATCAGTTTTATCACTTATGTTGGTATCAGGGAACTGGAGATGAATGAGTTTATTATGTAGCTTATTGACGGTAACCTTAGCCCACTAACGTAACGTACCGCTAGCTAGTTAACGTTAACTAAGCTGTAACGTAGCCTGCTTCCGTACAATGCTAACTGTAAACTGTTACAGAAAAATACATTTGATGGCTACATCGTTGTCACTTTTAAGTTAGCTAGCGCGAAAAATGGACCAGACGAGGACCGGTAATGAACGCTAAACCATAACAGTAACGTTAACGTTAGATCTTATTTTTGTTGCTAGCCTCGTGTACATTAACTAAAAGTAAGTTAAGGGAGCGATGTTCACGCCATCGAAATATAATGAATTTGCCCAAAGCAACGAAAGAGCAGCATACAGAGACGCTGTACCTTTAAAAATGAGCCCGTACAAGACAGTCACATTAGGGAAAGACCTACTATGGCAGCTGAAGGCAAGCCGGGACCACAGGATTTATAGCCAACATGAGAACAGAGGATTAAATTCAACAACAACTCAAGATGCACTAACTGTCCCCACTGGTGCGGAGTCCACCGTGATGGATGATGGGTCTGTGGTTTGTGGCGATCCAGTCTCTTTTCCCTTCTTGAAAGGCATGGGATCACTTCACCACCGACTGCAACACACCAAGGCACAGCTTGAATCTCCTGCCAAGGTGTTTGCTAAGATGAAATCCAAAGTTCAGAGAGGGGCGACGTGTGTGAAGGAGGGGATCCACACAGAGAAGGACATGCTCTTTAGAGTTAGGGAGCAACATGGTGCTGAATTTAAGTCACCCAGTAAGGGAAAAGAGAACACTTGGACAGCTGACAAGACCAAGGAGAATCAAAGGCTTCATTTTGATCACGATGAAGCTGAGGCCTTGACCCTCTCACCCACACCATCTCCAAGGAAAAGCCTGAGCTACAGGTTCTCTGACTTAAGCAGCAAACCTCTACAGGAAATATCTCCTATGAAGGACATAGGAAATTCTTTTAAGCCAAGAAATGGATACACACCGACAAAGAGACCCGTCCTGGAGCCAACAGCGGGGTCTCATCCCCTCACTGTTGTCAATACAAAGCAAATCCAGAGACCATCACCTCTTATTAGCAACGTGGATGTCTTCAAGATGACCAACAGAACTCCAGTAAAGGTGTCCACAGAAGATGACTTTGCAAGGAATGCATTTGGGGAGGCGTGTGTTTCTCTCGACAGACGTCCTCTGATGTCCCCGGCCAAGATGTTTGCTCACATGAAGGAGAGGGAGAGGAAGAGAAAGTGGGAGCAGCAAGAGTTTGTTCAAGTCAGCAGCAGGACAAGGGAGTTCAACAATGGAGGTGAGAATGTAGCGAAGCAGTTTGAGTGCAGCATTTTGAAATGTGAGGAGTCATAAGTCCATTATTATATCATGTCTTCCTGTTGATTATGTCTCATGTTTCATAGGCCACATCTGTCCGCCACAAGAAAGGCCAACCTCCACTGCCTTCGATGAGGATGAGACTCACAACGACACCAGCGTGGCGGTTTTTGGTCGAGTTCCAGGAAGTGTGTTCCCTGCTAACCAATCAGAGATGAACCCGTATGGGCCGGGTGCCACTGACAACCGATCAGAGACTGATCCCAACGATGGCATGCCGCCACCCGCTGTGAAGCGGCGTCCTGTCCTGGCACAAGAGCCACTCCTCCATGACTCACCGTGGACCTCCGTCTCAAAGAAACGTGAGACTTCCTTCATTCAGCAAGTGTTTGTTGCTGATTTGTTGTTAGTGAAACAATTTAACTTCTCGCTTCCTACTCACCCACCCACACCTCCACCCACCCCTATTCTTTCACTCACTTGCTCGCTCACTTCACTCTGTACAAGGGCTGAACAATTAATCGAAAAAATACCAAAACACAATTGTAATATGAACTTCTGCAATTTCCAAATCAGAGGAAATGGGTGTTCACAATGGATTTCTAAACAAGATTTTTTTTAGAGCTGCAGGCAATCTTTGTTTCATGAATCAAATACAGTATTGGTGAAAACCTTTCATCAGACTCAAAGTCAGTAAATCCTGCACACTGACATCTATTCTTTTTTTAACCAAAATCATCAAGAACCAAAATTTTCTTTAAACAATTTTAAAGTTCTAAAAATTTTATGACAAGGAAAGCTTGTGATATGAATCACAATTGCTATATTCTGTCAAGTAATCACAATTAGATTTTTTGTCAATATCGTTCAGCCCTACTCTGTACCTCACTGGTGTATGTGGTCTTGCTGTTTGAACAGGGTGTTATGTCGCTCTGGCTAAACTTCCTCTGATGTCCCCTGCCAAAATGTTTGCTCACATGAAGGAGAGTGAGAGGAAGATACAGCAGCAACAGGCTGACAAAGTCAGTAGTAGCACAAGGACACTCAGGAATGGGGGTGAGTGTGTAATGGAGTGGAGGTGACAAAGTTTGGTACATCTGCATTGTATAATAATAAAATAATGGTGGTGGTTTACGATTAGAATCCAGCAAAGCAATGTGCAGCATAACAAAGTTTCTATTGAGCTATTTTATATATTTGGGCCTAGTTCATATTTTGGTTTTCCCATGTTGCACTGGGGATCCTCTGTCTTGTTTCTCAAGTCACATCACCCTTGTGTTTTTTTTTTTTCCCATAGGTCATAGCTATCAGTGCCAAGACAGCCCAACCTCCACAACTATGGATAAGGGTGAGATGGAGGACAACACTTGTATGGATGCTTTTTTTAGTGTTCCGGGAAGTGCATTACCTGTCAGCAGATCCAGATCGGAGGCAGCTGACAGCCAATCAGATGTTGATCCCAGTGGTGTCTTCCTGCTCCCTGCTGTGAAATCACAACCTGCTCTGGTAGAGGACCCGCTTGTCTTTAATTCGCCACGGATCTCCATCCCAAAGAAACGTGAGGCTGTGTTCAAGCAAAAACAGTTCCCCAATGTGAGTAGAGCCTCAGTTGAGAATGAATACCTCTTGAATATGATTTAGGGCTTTTGTGATTTTGTTCAGTGTTCCTTATTGAGTTTGTGTTTATTTTTCTGTCTGGCAGGTGAATGTGATTTATCTCAAAAAGTGGTTGCTGAGATTTAATTCTAATGGCCTGTATGTTGATGGAATCCGCAGGTAAGAAACTATACCATGACCTTAGGATTTACCCTTTTGTAAAGGTCTGAGAGGTTTCCACAGGGAATACAAGAAATTTGAAGAATTAGAAGTTTATTTTTCATAGGAAAGCTAGAGCTAGTTTTCAAACTGCTTACACTTAGCTGCTGTTCTCTGATATAGACATGCTCAAAAGTCTAATGCAAGATTCTTTTTATGTCTTTATGTTTGTTTTGATTCATTTGAACACTGCTATTTTTACTTGTCTTTTCCACCTAGGGAAGACAATATGCCATGGCACAGTAACATCATTGTGGAGAGGGTTTCTAATTGTGAGCTGAAGACGGTCTCTGGCAGGGTTTACATGTTGGTTGGCAAGATGGACGTGGAAGTTGTCTCTGGTAAGCCAGTTAAGCACAGTTCAGATTTTGTTAGATATTTTGCATTGAGAATACACTGCATTGCACGCCTCATTGGAAAAAAGGCCAAAAAAGTACATTAGAGAATAAAGCACACTGAGGACATTCCGCACATTCAAGACTGCAAGACAAGCTTACCCAGATGCTAAATATGATGTGGACTAATATTCTTCCTTGCTGTGTTTTGTCTTTGTTCTTTTGCAGAGTTGCCAAGGTGGCTTTTGAGGAAGTTTGTTTATGGTTTCCCTCCAAAGTGGAAGATGTATTACGAGAAGTTTCTGTCCGAGTCAAGAGAGTAAGATTATTAATTTCAGTCCATGGCTATCTAAAGTGACTGCCAAGTTTATGTCTGAGATGGAATAGCTATTGAGTGGTAAATTGAAAACCATATCTACAAATACTTTGTGTGTTGCTTGTCACCAATAAGTAAATGAAGTTTTCTGAAGCACTAAATCATTGCTGCTTTGATGTTGTAGCTCCAGCATGGAAGCTGGGAGGAACAGTGAAGGGAGAAGCACAAAGGCCTGGCCAGTGTCTGAGAAACCTGCCACCACCCTCTCTGTGAAACGCCATCGGCAAAAGCCTTTAAAGACGTGTAAGTACAGGACAAACTGAACTGGAATCACTTCAATAGCCTAGTACAATAATTGTACAGGGTTTTGTGGTGCAGAGGCATATTGGGAAAATAGGAGTTTCAGTTCATACTGACACACATAGTGCAAGGACAACAGGACCTCAAACCATGCAAAGGGACAGAGCAAGACATACAGTGGATGGTAGACTGTATATGCCTTCTTCCTCCTACCTCTCTCATTCATTGAGTTTATGGATTAATAGCGCCCACTACTGTTTTTTTTGTTTTTGTTTTTGTTTTTGTTTTATTACTGAAATTATTACTATTATTATTTTATCTTCAAAATGACCGTCTTATCGTCTAAATCTTAATAACTTTATTTAAATCTTCATAACTTTATATTAAGAGGCCAATTATTGGTAGTGTGCAGAAACTTGTAAATTGAGGCATTAGGAATGCAAGATATTATTAACTCCTAGGGGTTTTATATTGAAGACAGGATAAGATATCATATAAATAGTTTGCTACAATAAGCAAACTGTCATTCAGCCATGGCTGCACCGCTCTTATTGGAAGACTTGGTAAATCATGTCTTTAGGAGAGAGTTTTTAGGGACACACAGACCACAAAGGAATTACTACTGAAGAAGAACATGTGCGTTGACACTTCCATCGCTGGTCGTGCAGTGGCTAAATTATGTATTGGAAGCCAACGCTGTTGGAATAATTAGTACTATATAAGTAAATAAGTCCTTTTTTTTTTCGTTCAATTATACCCTTCTCTCCTCATCTCCAGCCGCTTCCTGTCTTCCTACCCTCTCCTGTTCTGTGCTCGGTGGCACAAGAGTGTCCCGAAGTGGTCGGGTCATTAAGCCGCCTCTGGAGTATTGGAAAGGAGGGAGGGTCACCCTGGACGCAGACATGAATGTCACCATTCACGAGACTTACGATACCACCACCTGCAAGCCTGTAAGCATCCAATGACATGTTCATATGGGATACACAATAATCCAGAATGTACTCTGTGTGTCTTCTAACTGGTTTGACGATATACAAGCACTTGACAATTTTGAACAATGTGACAATGGGTTATTTCTACCTCTCCCAGCAGGTCACTACACCGGCCTCCACAAGACTGTCTCAGCAACCTGCCAGGGTGTTCCTGCCCCACAGCGAAGGTAAAGATGCACAGAAATACTGTAGTTCTTGTACTGTGTGATAAGTTGTTGGGTGCATGCTGACAAAGTGCCCTCTGTATTTCCAGGCCACAGGCAGGGTGAGTTGCCCAGCAACAGCAATGAGTCATCTGTCCCACTGAGGAAGGTCAAGACCTCACACCGCAAACGTAACAGAGACAAGGCCAACCCTGACAAGAAGTCCTCCAATCAAACTGAACTTAGCAGCTCTGAAGAATCCAACAGAAACACAAGGTCCGGCCCAAGGTGTCCAGCTAGAGAAACAACCTTATATACAGATGGTGTCCCTCAGTCTGGACTTCAGCCCAACCAGTACTCACCACTGAGGTCAAAAAAACAGAATCGCTTGCATGACGCTTCTTCAGTGAGAGCCTTGGTGAGCAAACTGACCGTTCCAGCGCCCACAGAGCCACCTACAGGTAATGATACAGCATCGCAGTCAGAGGACGAGTTCTCTGTTGAGAGAAAGAAGAAGGGAAAAGGGGCGCACAGGAGGAGGGACCAGAAGGTTCTTGACGAATCACCGCCAAGTCACTTGTCTCCGCCGTGTCGGACATCGAGTTCCTCAGAAGACAGTGGGAGGGTGTTGAGGAAGAGAACCGCTGTATCAGCAAAGAGTGACGCTGCACAGAAATCTAAAGTGCACAAACAAAACAAATGCAGCGAAACATCGCCACCTCCAAAGCCTGTGCCTAAGCTGATCCAGTCCAGCAAGAAAAGAAGCAAGGGACACAAAAGTGTGAGCAGTAACAAAGTGATTCAACAAGAGAAAGATGAAGACAGGTGGACTGAGGCAGAGCTTGTGAAGCTGCAAGAGTAAGTTTCATACTCCCACAGGATGAGAAAGTTGCTTTTTACAGAATTAGAGGAATGTATTCTGTATCTTAACTATTTATTTCAATACTGTGTATGCGTGTGCTTGAGCATGCTTGTGTGCTCTTCTGTGATTTCCAGGGCTGTGAGCTCCTTCCCCAAGCACATGGGCAGTTACTGGGTAAATGTGGCCATGATGGTTGGCACACGCTCTGCAGAAGAGTGCCAGAAACAGCACACATCCCAGGGGACCTTCCAGGTCCCCAGCAACAGAGCCAAGAAATCCAATAAGGAGGAAACGACAAAAGATCCAGGTACTTACATTTATTATTTGTGTTGGGATGTAAATTGTATTAGATGATTGTGAATTGCTAAACCTTATAGGCAATGGTTGGCCTAATTCCTATAATTGTCTGTAATTTTTAGCTGCAACCAGCAGCTAGTATAAGTGTCTGTCCCAAAAATGTCTGCATTTAAGTCAGAAATTGCACATAATTACAAATTGTTTCTCGATATTAACAAAAATGTGTTACTTCCTGATCATTTCTATGTAATTACACACAGTAATTACCTTGCAATTTGTGTACTGTAATGTAAAGTACTACCAAAATTTGCTTTTCTCATGTCATATTTTTCCAACATGGTGTGAGGCCTTTCCCTTTACGGAGAAGTCTTGACATTTTTTGTTTTTTTACCTTGTATCTTTTTTTTCTCAAAGCTACAAAATTATCAAAAAAATACTTTTTGAAAGTTGCGCATTGAATTGCTGAGATTTTGACATGCTAGGTGTGTATGCTTACTTCCAGATCCTCCCACGATATCCGCCCGAGTGGGAACCTTGAAAAGAAAGCAGCAGGTCCGTCAGTTTCTGGACGCCATGCCCAAAGAAGACCATGACGACGTCTTCAGCAGCGCATCCATGCAGAGCAAACGATTCCAGGTGTCTCTCTCTTTCTGTTTCTGCTCTTTTTCGCAAACATAATCTAAATCTATACACTGTCATCTCATTTCCTGTACACAGGTTCATGCTCAGTTGACTTGCATAAATAAAGGTTAGAGAAGAAGTGCAATGTGACATTGATGTAAAGTTGCCGACTCTTTGATATGACCGTCCTTTATCTTCCTTCTCGCGCAAAAAAAGATGGTCCATCTAGTGATTATGATACAATATAGCATGAATGACAACTTTTCCCCTTGTTTCTGTCTCGCTGTGTAGCTCCCCTCCATGACTCCCAGTGGTAAGGACCATGGGTTCATGTTTTCGGACCAGGACCCTATGACCCCCATGTCGGCAGGCTTCCCCGCAGTGAAGACCCCTCAGTGTCTTCATATCACTCCTGGCATGATGGGCTCTCCCAACAGGTGAACAAAGTTGACTTCTGCATGCTAGCTTATCTCACTTTTCAAAATAATTACATCATGTCTTCAGGAGGAGCATTATTCAGTTTCGTTACTTTTGTGAAAAAAGGGAATTACCTTATAACCCAAAACCCAACGTTAAGAGGGGCTTTCCCATCAGACATTTGGTTCTTCCTTTAGAGGCCATCTTGTTACTGGTGAAAACAGACCTTCTCTGGGCAGGAGAATGTATTTTGGTCGCCCTCCTGGTGTTTGCTAGGTGCCATTTAATGCTTCTGGAGTGAGCTTGATTGCAGTATGGTAACTGAACCTTTCTCTGTTCTTCATTTTAAGGAGCAACGACGACAAGTACATCTATCAACTCCAGAAGAGGATGAAAAAAAATCAGTTCAATGTCTACAAACATGGTCCTGCAAAGGTACTCGCTCACGAGGGTTGATTTCGGAGGTTCTTGTAAATGATAATAATGTAACAGAAAGTACATGCATGCACAGTAAAAAACAAAAAGCATACAGATTATTGACCAATACAAAACAATTTTCATATTTGTTATATATATTTTGGTTCTTCTCTTTCAGAACTACACACCCACACCATCAGTGAAACGAGCAATGAGAAGATGTGGTAACACAGGTAGGTTTCCTGAAGAAGACACTGCTCATTAATTTAAGGCTATACAGTGGCAGTGTTTTGGAAATTCAAGCCATTTGCCATATATATAATATATATAATATATATATATATATATATTATGTATATGTGTGTGGTCCTGTCCACAGGCATTTCTACAATCTGACACTGG
The DNA here is from genome assembly GCF_046629955.1 of Centroberyx affinis. Lineage (NCBI taxonomy): Eukaryota > Metazoa > Chordata > Actinopteri > Beryciformes > Berycidae > Centroberyx > Centroberyx affinis. The sequence goes on from NW_027280025.1 coordinate 459,032, forward strand.
TTTTCATAAATTAAATGACTGAAGAGGTTTTGAATTCTGCACATGTTGCACTTGCTTTGTAAAATGAGTTAACACAATCAATTCCCTTTTCCCTTTCACTAGAAAATGATACCTTTGTTGTATGGGAGATGTTCCCAGACAAGGATGGAGGATTGGCTGAAAGTGGAGAAGAAGAGGATTTTTATTTCTCGGACAATGACTGATTGGAGGCAGAGTTGTTGCAGCTTCTCATAAAATTGCTTAAATCGTAAATTAAAATCAATGTAAAATGAGGAAAGATCTGAAAATGTATTATTGTCCAAAAAAGGGACAGTGATCCCAGTAAGTTACAGAAAATACTGTGTTGAAAATCTGTTTTGACTGCCATTATATTTCATCATTCCTCTTGTTTTTTTAATGTGTAATGATTTTCTGCTATTTGGCCAGCGCTGTCTCCAGCTCCCTCTGTTTATCCAAACTCCCACTTGTATTTCCTCTTTTTCCCCAGTGCCACATGTCGTCACTGAGCTCTGATTTCCCTTACATGGGGAATCTAAATGGAGACGGCTTTGATATTGTGTCCTTCAAAACTATTCACCTCCATTTTCATTCTCATTTGCTGCGAAAGGGTTTCAAAATACATCTGGGCCTGTCTGAAATCAAGTGAAAGTACTCCAAATAAAGTGGAAAGGAAATTGAATAAACGTATGTCTTTTCGGGGAACGGGGTTTGAAAGAGAAAACAAATGATCCATTCATCATATCTGAAAACACAAGACAATGTTCTGATATTTTCCCATTTCAGTTACTAACTCCAGTTTCAGTCACTAATGTCAAAAGTGAACAGTAGTCAAAAACTAGCATTTCACGCCCTGCTTTTTCACCTGTAGAGAGCGGGACAATGCTGGTTTATTATTTATTCTGAACTCAGGAAGTTGAATATCTGGACTAATAGCCTACACATGCTAATTTTTTTTAACCTTTTAAACATTGAATCCCACAAGATGTAATATTTGCATTGGCCTGTTACAGGGAATAACAACCTGAAATAATTTTACAATGTTTAACATATATCAATAATATGGTCTTATTGATGTTTATGCCCCTGTAAATACAATTTCTTTTTTTACAAGTCCTAGCTTCACAAATCATTTGTAATTATCAGTTTTAATAAAAGTTTTTTATTATTAATAGATGTGGTTCATTTGTGTCTATTAGGCCAATTTATTTACAGTGAGAAATAAAACAATAGCATATGAATAGGAAACCAAGACATGAACCTGGTAAGGTTTGCTTAGTATTGTGTATTGAGCCTGTTTAAGGAAAATTACACCCTTGATAACCTGTGAGTGTCAGTATAGTCAGCTGTCATTAACTTTTGATAATCAGTGCATTCCAGGAGTTAATTTGTGATTAGGCTTTGTAATTAACTTTTTTGCTGTGCCCACTTTCCCTCAACCTGCCTTGTCTACTTTGACTTCAGTTAATGATTTTCTACATTATCCAAAATGCCTTTCAATAACCTCAAATGAACACAGGCCTTGCTGCATCCAGGAAGAGGAAAATGATTCTAAGTAAAGATGTGATCTGTATCTATTCAACAGAACCCTAATTTTGTCTTTCTCTTGCCAGCTTATCTTTAAAATGCTGACATAAACGGACTTGGCTGTCACTATTGAATACCATTTGCAAAATATGAAGAATTATTACAGACAGCTTAAAGACTGGTAGCATTGCTTGCCTAGCTAGCTGTCTTAATTATGTTTCCCCTATATTTTCCCATCTGTGGTCACAAGTGACATCCAAGTGTGTTTTAGCTATTAATTATGAATCACTTAAAGGTAATTCTGACACTTAAGTGTTTTTATAAAATCTTGCAAGCAGAAACTGGAAAACGTGATTGCCATTGATTGGAATGGGGATTACATTGCCTCAAAATAGCCTTCATTTTAGACCTCTAAGTAAATGCATTAGGATGCTACTGACATTTAAGTACATTGAAAAAAAAAAGTTTATCAAGCATAAAAATAAATGGCCATTCTCCACTCTCTCCTAACGGCAAAGATTGAATCTGTGTGGTTACAAAGCCGTTGAGAGACTTCATTTCTGATTCACTATCAAGTGATCTTCATGGCAGTAGGAGAACCTCCTTAGTAGGAAGTACGTTTTGTACGAGAAAAGCATGGATAAGTCACCGGGCTGTTGATCACGTGACAAGCGATCACGTGACTCCTGCCTCTATAACCGCCTGCTCACAGGACAAAACAGCTGAGTTTCAGCAAATGAAATTCATGGGAACACGATGAAGACTCTGTGAGTGTTTTTTCCCTTTTTAATAAGATAAAAGTTGTTTTTCTCGCAGATTTGGTTAGGGAAGCAGATAGAGTTAGACAGGCATTTTAACATTACTAGTATTTGTGGCTGCTATGTAGCGCAACTCGTGCTTTCTGTCTTGCTGTTATGACCTAGATATCTGACTGCTAGCTGGTTAACTAGAAGCGCTCACATAAATAGCCATGTGTCTTTCGTTTACAAGTGTAGACTTAGTATATAGCTCGCTTTTATGCGCGTATCTGCGTGCTGAGGAGTGAATTTGATTTGACCTACTTAGATAACATTAAGACTTCCGTTTGTTATGACCGATAGATTAAACGGTTCCTGTTTTTAAGTCCCGGCATGTGCTCGCTGGATGTTTTTCGGCTCATTTTGTTTGTACGAACCCCTGTAATGTTTTGTTTCTTGTCCTGCCAGGCTGACCTTCACCATCCCCCTATTATGCAGCACGCTGGTCTGGAGCGGATACCTCGAAGATGATCAAGATGTCTTGTGAGTAAACCTCCTTAAAAAGCCTTTCCACGGTCTCTGTATAATCTAATTCATCATATTTGTGCCTCTCCTTATGTAAACCTTTTTCTAACAACATCAAGGTCAAGCCTCATAGACACAGATCAGTCTTGACAGCCCCAGTCTACATATCAAAGGGGAGATCCCTACTAAAATATACTTCCAGACAAGGAGTGTGTCTGGAAAACTGCCCAGCAATTTGCATCTCCTTTGATCTTGTTCTCCTTTGATTGTTGCCACTAACTATAATGTTCATGCAGAACATACAACTGGAGTGATCTTGAAGTCAAGTCAAGTCAGGTCTCAAAGGACTTTACAAATAATGAGCCTACCTGGATCTAAACAGTGACAAAACAAAATGATGCAATGACGAAGGAGCTAATATTTCAGCACAAGTGTGACCAAGTCTTTGCTCGAGTGCCAAGTCAGTACCAAGTCAAGTCAGAACAACTCAAGTTTTATTTCCATGATCAGTTTCAACTTCAATAAATTTAATCATTCCATACAAATTCAGAAAACAGAATTTAAATTCAGTCGTCTGGTGGAATAAATCTCATAACTTTCAATCTAAGTCATTTACACAAACACAATATATCTTTTGTCAAGACTTTGCTGACTTGAAAAGGTTTCTAAAGTACAAGTCAAAGTCAAGTCCCAAGTCAGCAGAACCCATGTCAAGTCTCAAGTATTCTCTTCATGCATCAAGTCAAGTCTCAAGTAATTCAAACTGTGATGAGTCCAAGGCCGGTGACTCGGGTCCCCACCTCTGTGCTATAGTAACTGAAACTATACAGGCAGAGGATGGTTTCACAGTCACAGGTTATGTTCAGCCTCTTTGAATAAGCATCCTAACTAAATGTGTGTTGTGTTTGGTCCTCAGGGTGCCACAGGACTGGGCTGATGTGGGCCGGGTCAGGCCCTCGGAGCAGCTGGAGCTGACCTTTGCCCTGAAGCAGCAGAATGTCGAGCTGCTGGAGGAAACGCTCAGACTGGTGTCAGACCCTGACTCAGCACAATACGGTAGGACTCTGTCTAGTCACTGTTTGTTCTCCCAAAGCTTAACTAAAAATCTGCATATTGTTGCTAAGGAATGATGGCCAGATATCTTGGGTCGCAGTGTGAGCTTGTTGAACTTTCTATCAGGAAGTGCCGGGGCTATTTACAGATCAATGGCCTCAGGTTTTCTGTCTGTGTCAGCAGTAAGACCTAAGGTCTAGCTTCATGTCCCGCATCTGTATGAATTTGAAGATTTGTTTAAGAGTTTCTTCTGGCTTTAGGATAAGAGAATATGTTTTTTCTTTGCTTTTAACAAATTGGCCATAATTGGAAATAAATGAAGACATAAATACAAAATAAACAAATGTATTAAAAAATATGCAGCGAAATCTCTCAATTAACATAATTCAATAAATAAATGAGTAAACAAAGTATTATCAAGAAGCTTTATTTAAGTTTTTTTTATTGCCCCATAATATGCTAATTAGATGTTCCAGTGTGCTTGGTGTCTGACAGTCGGGTGGAGCATGCAAACTAGGAGTTCACTGAAACCAAACGTGTTAAACACCACCCACATGTGGGACAAACGCAGAAATGCATCAACGGGGAAATAAATTACCTATATAGATAATGTTTCTAAACACCTTGTCTTACTCATTTATATATTTTTTTTATATTTATCTATTTTGCAGTCATTAGATTTATTTATCATTAATTTCTAATTATGGTCGATTCTGTCCCCCAAAGTACAGCATATCACAAGGAATATGAACTTTACTGCTCATTGATTTTGACGGTTTAAAAGTGGTTACAGACTGATGACACAAACACCTTCTCTCAACTTTGACCTTTTTCCACACAACAAAACAGAAGTGTCTTTCCTGCACTGTCCCTGATAGTTTAGTATTGAGAAACGCCTCCTTTGTCCTCAACAGGTAAGTACTTGAGCCTGGAGGAGGTCTCTGCCCTCGTGCGTCCGTCTGAGCTGACCCAGAAGGTGGTTCGTCACTGGCTGCAGAGTCACGGGGTTACAGACTGCCTGACTGTTCACACTCAGGACTTCCTACAGTGCACCATGACCACAGAGTGAGAGTGACCACATGCTTTCTTAACCCACGTTATTCTGCTTACTCAACAATAACTGTTATTCGCACTTGACACAAAACAGTTACTTTTCTGTTGAAGTTCCCCATCGTGCAAATCATGTAAAGTCACACCATTGTCTTGTGAGGCAGTTCCTCTTTCTGTGGCTGCTGAAATCAAATTGGCTTTGAGCTGGAGACTGAATGCTCATTGAAATTCATAGAGCCACAACAATGGTGCTGGATCACAAAAATATATAACACTGTTTTACTTGCTGGAAATAGTATAACAACTGCGCTCTTGGAGTATATTAAAATTAATCAGTTGTATCCTTTTTGCATATGAGCTTTCTTAAACAAATGCATATGTTTGCATGTCTATGATCTGGTAATTTATTTGTTGGCATTTAGGCTGTGCTTGAGTTTGTTTGGTTTCTGTATTTAAGGGTGGCAGAGACGCTGCTTCCTGGCAGCAAGTTCCACCGTTACATCAGAGATGGCCGCTCTCTGGTGAGGTCATCGTCTCCGTACTCTGTTCATGATGACGTTCACCAGCACCTTGACTTTGGTGAGTGCCATTTCTACAGCTGTCAAATGTACATCTATCATCTGTGATTGCTCAACATAATTAGGTTAGGATCTGTTATTATTGGTAAGTGCCAAGATTGGATGGTAAGGACTGGATGGGTTATTGGTTTTCCTTGTCCCACAGTTGGAGGGGTTCACCGCTTCCCTCCCAAGGGACAGGACCTCAGCAAAGCCTCAGCCAATGGGAAGCATAAGCAGCCTATGGCGTGGCTGCACCTTGGTGTGACGCCTGCCGTATTGAGGACCCGCTACAACCTGACAGCAGCTGATGTGGGATCAGCTCAGAACAACAGCCAGGCTGTAGCTCAGGTGTGAAGCTCTCACCATATCAATTTATCATTTAAATGTAATCAGGTGTTGCTATTGGACATAATATTTTATCAACTTAATCAACTTCTACCTGGTTAGTTCTTGGAGCAGTACTACCACCCTGCAGACCTGGCTGAGTTCATGAGCCTGTTCGGCAGGAGCTTCCAGCATCTGTCAAAGGTGGACCGGGTTGTTGGCACCCAGGGAGGAGGCAAAGCCGGTCTGGAGGCCAGTCTGGATGTAGAGTACATCATGAGCACAGGGGCAAACATCTCCACATGGGTCTTCACTAACCCAGGTCGGTAGGTTTGTGAAATGATGCTTATACGGAATGACGTAGCTGAAATTTTTTTCTCATTTTGACCCCCCCTCCGACAAACAGACAGACACACAGTTCCTTTAAGATTATGTATGATGTACAATATTTAAATTCAAGTAACTCTCCCCCTTGTCCTCCAGGTCGTCATGAGTCCCAAGAGCCTTTCCTGCAGTGGATGGTTCTGCTCAGCAACATGTCTGACCTTCCCTGGGTCCACACTATCAGCTACGGGGACGACGAGGACAGCCTGTCTGATGCCTACATGATGCGCATCAGCACTGAGTTTATGAAGGCTGGCGTCAGGGGCATCTCCTTGCTCTTTGCTTCTGGTTAGTAATGGTTGTTGTTTCTTATTTAGTCTTTGATTCATCTATCCAGGTCCGTTAAAAACAAATTCCTATTTAGAATGGCACCAGGCAGAAATGGCAATACTTGAACAAAAGGGTAAACTCTTAGCTGTAATTTTGGATGGCAGATGGGAGTTGGAGCTGATGCTATGGTTGTAATAAGAGTCGGCCTTGGTCTCTTTGGCAACATAATCCAAGTTACTGTGGAGTTGCTGTGTTCTTAATGTCAGATTGTTATATCACCCGAAACATGAGTCCACCACCATGTTTTAAATATACACCCATAATGGCAGGGTGGCCTAGGACAAACATGTTGACAAGTTACCTTTTGTGATGTAGCGTTTTCCATGACGTACGCTAATACTTTAAATGCAGCCAGTGGACAATAGAGTATGCTGATGACCTGGTACATCACTTGTTTTTTGTTATTTTTCCCTCTCTCTAATCTCGTTTCGTGTTCAGGTGACAGTGGTGCTGGCTGCAGACATTTGACTAAAGGAGAAAACTCTTTCAGGCCCAGTTTCCCTGCCTCAAGGTAAAACATTAACGCCACTGCTGAGGGGAAATGTGTTTCTGCACTGTCATAGCACTGGAGTGGGCTGGACTTCTCAAGGCAATTCTATCTGATGCCTTATATTTCAAAATTGCAAAGTCATACTGAGGCTTCATTTTGGAAGAACAAAATTTAGCCTGTGGTGTGTTTTGCAAAAGGTTTTTTATCCAATTCAATCAGTACCACAGAGTGTGGTCTATCAGTCCACCCAGACCTCCTCTCTAATACAGGGTTCCTATGCAAGTCTTAGAACATCTGGAAACATAAAAAATTAATTTAATAATTTCCTGGTCTCAAAATGTCTGGAAAAGTATTGCGTTCTACATATTATGTATTGAGATACATGTCTTCCTGTTTTTTGTTTTTGTTTTTTAATGTAGCTGTAGAGCTATTGTCATTTGATATGTGATATTTATTGTTGTGAAGAACAATCTCCAGCTATAGAGTGATATGCATACATCATAGAGAAATCGTCTAATCCAGTCTGGTATTGAGTGGAGACAGTGTAGTGATCCTGCTCATGTCCTGTGCCCCTCTCCTTCCTCCCAGCCCATATGTGACTACAGTAGGAGGAACCTCATTCAAGAACCCATTTAAGGTGACCTATGAAGTCACAGATTACATCAGTGGTGGAGGTTTCAGCAACGTCTTCAAGATGCCGGACTACCAGGTAACCTCTGCTTAGACCTGCTTATCAACTCTGTGACCCTCGTTTGTCAGGCTTCCCAGAGTAGAGGCACTGAATTATAATCTGTCACAAGGTTCCCAAACCTAAGCATGCATTCAAAATGACCTTAAGGGTTTGATGACTTAAGAACAGAATTTGTCCTTTTACAGTTGATTGGATCTTGGACATTTGAGTAGATCTGGAAAACTTTGATAGGCTCACTGTATGCAGAATAGATTGCTGACCCTGTTCCCCACTCTAACCCTTAATGCCAATCCACATTAGAGCTGATATACCAAGAGGATAGTACTATTAGTAGTGTTAAAGTCCATCTCTTGAATGGAGACTGCATTTTGATGTAGTTATTACTTTTTCCAGACTTGTTGCAGGAGATGGCATATACAGTAAATGCAGACAATGTAATTAATGCTGTGTATGCATGTGTTCCCATAGGCCAGTGCAGTGGACAGCTATCTGAAGGCCGCAGCAGCAGGCCTGCCTCCGCAGACTTACTTCAACACCAGTGGGAGAGCCTATCCAGACATGGCCGCCCTATCTGATAACTACTGGGTGGTCAGCAACAGAGCACCCATCCCCTGGGTCTCGGGGACCTCGGTAAATGACATTGTACTTGATTATACTTGAGATTTGACAGTGTTTTAACAAGTCAACACCAAGGAATAAACAGACACAGTCATAACAAAGTGCCTTACAAATAAAAACCAAGGATAAAAAAAAAACAAGGATAAAAAGCAACATAAGCAGAACATGATACATAAAAACAAGACATTAAATGGCAATTAATCAGACAATTAATAAAAGATCATTACATCAAAGCAAGTCTATACACCTGAGTCTTAAGTAATTTAAAAGATGATGTTGATTTTGGCCAGTCTCTGCTCCTCAGGCAGGTCGTTCCAAAGTCTAGGAGCCCTAGACCTCGGATCAGTCATTAGGGTTCTGCCAGAGGAGGAAGAAGTCTGTGATATGTGTTAACATAATCTGAATGCTCACTTTGTTGTGCTTCATCGCGCCTCTTGTCTTCTGATCTGCTCCTCCAGGCGTCGACCCCCGTGGTCGGAGGCATGCTGGCTCTTATCAACGATCAGCGGCTGCTGAAAGGCCTGCCTGCTCTGGGCTTCCTCAACCCTCGCCTCTACAAGCTCAAGGGACAGGCCCTATTCGATGTAAGTCAACTAGTTATTCTACTGTTTACTCTGTACTGGAGCGACCAGCCTGAACACCCAAGGCTGGCTCTGTCAGTATCATCTTTTAAATTACTTCTTAAAACTCACTTTTATTGTTTTCTTGACATTGCTTACGAATCAAATGGTGTTACCACTGCTGAGAGTAGAGGTTTTAATCCGCCTGGAGACAACCTATACAAAAAGAAATGTATGCATTTGCAGTATTGTGAAACATTTTGCATTAAAAACACCAAACAATTTATAATAACTAAGTGGCAGTATTGAGCAGTCATAAGTTTATTCTGACAAGATCTCATACCATTAGATACACATGCTGAGATTTGGCTTTCAGCAAGGAACAAGTTAAACTAGACAAGTCTAGTTTAGCCAGACTACAAATGCAGCCTGTGGGGAACATTGTCTGTCATGTAGGTTCCAGAAGGTTAAAAGGTTAAAAGTCAATGAGATGTAGGGCAACATTTTCAGGTTCTTGGGCAACTGTGCCCTAAAACAGCTGCTGTGGCATGGGAAGAGGACTGGAGTGTTCTGAATCGACACATAAAGACTCAGTGCAATTTCAATAGCATTAATTACCCACAGTGACAGCATTGTGTCCGGTGGAATAATGGTTTACCGTCTGTGCATCGCCAAATGATGTGATGCGCATATTAGGTGCATTGGAGATCGATTTATATCAATTTTTATACAATTTTTGATTTTGTGGTGGCCGTGGCGCTCAGCGGTCTGGCAAAAAATTAGAAGAGATTTTGTTACAAGCAGGAACAAGGAACTCTCTAGAACTGCTACACATTTCATACAGTCATGATCTGTTTCCTACATGCTGTGCCTCCTTGTCCCAGGTGACTGAAGGCTGCCACCTGAGCTGTCTGGATGAGCAGGTTCAGGGGAAGGGTTTCTGCGCTGCACCGTCATGGGACCCTGTTACGGGCTGGGGAACACCAAACTACCCCGCTCTGTTGGCTGCTCTGCTGGAGAAGTGAACACCTCCCAGACGTACAGCAGGAGCGCTCCTGAAACTTAAACCACCAGGCTAGCTTCTGCCCTGCAGGGAGGTGGTGTACACACATCCAGAATCCTGACCAGGTGCCTCATGCCAAAGGCAAGACAGTGAAGTAAGGGGAAAAAGATTCCTACACACTAGATTTATGCTTCCTTGTTTTACTCGCATATATGCCTAAATCCAGTTGAGGATGAACATCGCATTAATCCAGTGTGCAGGAATGTTTTTTCCCTGCATCATAACTTCTATCCATTGAAGGATAGGTGTGATTATATGGTAGTTGCATCCAATTCACGTCTGTAATGGCTTAGTGGATTTTTTTTTGCCACATCGCTTAAGCCTTTTGATTCATGTCGGTAAATACACAGCAGTGGGAAGTGTGGATAAATGGGATGCAATGCATTACCCTTTTTTTCTTTTTCTTTTTTTTTTTCATAAATGAACACAAATTACTGCTAAAAATACATACCAATCGCCTCTTAGATGTACACAATCCACACATTTGCATAAATCTTGTATAACAAGCCAATATCATATTGGGCATTATTCTGTGCAAAATCTGTGTATTGGATGCAATCATTTTTCAGATTTTAAAGGAAATTTAGCATGTGATTCTACTCAGGTTGGGTTTGTAAATAGAAAGATTGAGATTGCCAAAATATCAACTTTTCTTTGATTCCATAATATTTGGCCACACTAAACCAGTCTGCAGGGAAGAGCCAGGTACGATTATTCAACCATGAAACAGTAACGATGAAAAATTTTGCATGTGTCAATTCTAAAGATGTTACTCTTGTCTTGTGTATAATGTGGATACTGTTCCATGTGGAGGGACATGTCCACCTAAAATATTTGGGTTAAGATGGGGGGGGGGGGGAAGTCTGGTAAAACTTCACTTAAAATTGGTTTGTACTCGCTGTAATTACACACTGTATTCAGGTTCTGCTGCAACTGCAAACAAACCCAATGAACTACAATATGTGGCGCAAAAGTTCAGCAATTCTGCCCACCAGCATCGTTGCACTTGTTTTTACTTTTTAAACCTGTAAATAGTGTTCTTCAAAACAAATATATTTAGTGTATAAAAGATTGCCTGTGCTGTGTTGATTGTGAACATTTAATAAAGCTGAATTTTTACTTGGAAATGTCATTGATTCTTCAGGATTATCCTTAGTAAAATAGGATTTAAGAGACAGCACAGTGCTTCTGTAGCTTGTAGATATGCCAATACAAATGCAGTGATTTTAGCTCTTAAATCATTGCCCTTGAATTTACCCGATTTGGGGAAAGATCACCTTATTGAGACTGCATAGAGTAACTAATCACAACAAAAATGCTTGAGGGATACACTGTTCCAGGAAACGAGTTGCACTGAGATTTCACAAGACATCCACCATATGAAAATGACACCTAATCCTAGAAAAAGGAACTGCTGCAGGAATAAATGTTAGAAAACAATATTGTAGTTACTAGCAAAGACCTGTATGTAAAAACCAGTAACATTTGAGGAAGCTTTCATCCATCTGTGCTCTACAGTGAGTAACGGGTACAGCTTCTTTCTTAACAGATGGCATTTTAGAATAAAACCCTTAATCTCCAATGCAAATTGATGTTCTCTCTTGTCTCTGCTGTAAACTCCTCTGTTCAGGCAGACAATGAGCTGACAATGTATTCATCTCACAATGTACCAGCTATTAGATGTGTTGTCTTCAAATTGCTGCATTCAAATTATTAGACCAACCACAATTATGTGCAGTCTGAAGAATGAATGAACCACAACTTATGAGGCGTTCTTAAAATTTTGCTGTGATAGGAAATTTGGATTTAACTACTTTTCTCTCCTCAACAAAGCATTGTGAAACTGCTGGAAGCAACCTGATACATTCTATTTTAATATTCAGCACAAAGTCTGGTTATTGCGTAGCGCTTAAGAGGGAAGATACAGAGTGCAAGGACAAACATGACACTTTTGTATCTGGTAGTGCAGGGAAAAAAAACAATTTAATCATTGATCACTATTGAAATCACATGGCTATTATCTACATGATTCTGATATACCTTAACATTGCATTATACAAAATGAAAATCTGTAAAGAACGCCCCTGTCCACCCCTGAAGCCCAATCATATGCAGGGAAAAAAGGGGAAGTACAACATATTGTGAAATCTCCTCCGAGAAGAGCTACAGGGAAAAACATATTACATACGTTACCACAAACCTTATGCCAAAGCAAGTGTACAATATGCACACTTGGGGAAAGTACAAAATTGAAAAGGTGTTTCATTGCTGAGGATCTATGCAAATTAGACTTAAATTGTAAAATTCTTTTTGAAATGGCTGTGTTAAGGTATAAATAACTTTTCGGGTGCAGATCCATGAATTAACATCTTCACAAGAAGAAACCGTAAGCTTTTCCTTCCGGGTAACACCAAGGTAGGGGAGGAAGTCTGAGGGGGGGGTGGGGGTTCTCAAGAGTTCCTTGTTCTCACCTCCATACGCGTATCAAAAAGTTTCTGAAAAGGTCATTTCTCTCTTTAAACCTTTTATCTAGAGACAATACAAAGGGGATTTGATATCTCACAACAGAGCAGGCCACAGGATATTAGTTGTCTGTGAGGGAGTGGAGATACGGGTAGAATCCTCCAATGTTTGCTCACGTTGTTGGTAGGCTAGTTGATGATAGTCGATTCACTGGTTGTTTTTAGCTTTGGCGTGTGTGAGGATGTGAGACTTCAGGTTGGTTGACTGGGCAAACTTCTTGTTGCAGCCGTCGAAGGGGCACACGTAGGGACGGTCTCCAGTGTGAATACGCACGTGTGTGCGCAAGTTAAAGTCCAGAGAGAACCGCTTGCCACAGCCCTCAAATGTGCACTGGAGACAAAACACAGAAAGCATTAAACTGCTGCTTGCCTCAACTCTGCTTACAGATAAAATGATATCATGTTGCAAAAGCTTGGCGTTTGACATGAAAACGGCATTGTTCTAAATGAAGATGTCTTCCCTTCTTTCTGTGGACTTCATTGTACCTCCAGCACTGTAGCAACATGAAGCCAGGTGAGAGAATGTGTAACATAATATTAAATTTCATTGTATACAAAGATTTTTACTTCTTCAACTTCTGAATGAATGGTAAATTATACAGCCGTCTCCAGAGGAATGAAAGTGGGTGTGGTTGGTGGGGAGCGAAGCCACTCACCTGGAAAGGTTTCTCTCCTGTGTGTACGAGTTGATGCCTCTTCAGCTTCGAGCTCTCCACAAAGGCTTTGCCACACTCGGCGCAGACGTGCACACGAGGCCCGTGGGTGTGCAAGTGCTTTCTCATGGCTGAGTTGTCCCTGAACATCTTGGTACATCCCTGAGGAAAAGATAAACAAGATGAAATTAACCGCATGGGACATATTCACTTAACTGTGCAGCCCTCTGTAAAATATTAGATCAACTGAATCCTGACAGATCAGAATGCTGAAATGTTTTCTTAATACCAATGTAATATATACCTACAACATATTGAGGCAACTATGTCAACATGATATAAACATACACACAACAAGGTGAGCTACTATTCATTTACCTTAATTATATCTTACAAGCAGTGTTGCCAATATCAAATATATATGACAAGATTTAACATTCCTTAGATTCATAAACCATCACATTACATAGGTAGGTCATCATATACACTTCTTATATCACAAATACTGATGTAATATAGAGAACACCACACTCACTTTATGTGGACAGGCTATCGTTCTGGGAGCATCGTCTTCTTTTATCTTCCTTGGCTTCATTCTGCAGTGGAAACACATGAACTGTCACAAACTTACAGACGAGAACTCTCTGCACTCGCAATTTGAGAAAACACCAAGAACTGTTCAGTTACTTTTTAAAAACACATTTGATTAAACTTGTATGGGTAATGGATGGGGGGCATAAAAAGTGGCCACTCTGTCGTTTGGATGTCAAATGGTCAACAGTGCAAGGTGTCTAATTTAACATAGAAAAAACTGTTTTCTGCCCTATGGGTTGGTTTAGGTGGATAGAGAAGGTATTCCAGAGGGTTGCTACATCTTTATGCACAATAAAACTTTAAGAATTTTCCCCCTTTCTCACTATTGCTGTTTTAGTAGTGTTTATTTTATTGCCTTTTTGAAACTTATGCTGAAAAGTGCTGTATGAACACATTGTTATTATTGTTATTATGGTCCACTAAATCTGACTGGACAACATGACTGGGTGAAGGGAAACGTCCCAGTTTCCACTCACCGTGCAAACTCTGCCAGCTGTTTGGGATCTGACAGGTCGATGCCTGGGATGCCTCCTGGAGGAAGCTTCTTCCCTGTCATGTATTCAGAGTAATCTGGTGGAGAGTTCTCACCAATGATCTGCTCCTCATGGTCGATGTCCTTCTTGTCATCTGAATGAGTGTGACACACAGAGAGCTTTTATGAGGGGAGCGTCTGGACAGGACAGGACTCAGCCATTCACCGCTTACTGTAAAGTTACTTTAACAACTTTGCATCTGGTTGCGATTCATCTCCTTAATAAACCATGACTGAGTACATTTCTAGAGTCGAGATTAGGTTTACATGTATTAAGAGCAGACTAGAATTGTCTTTGGTAAAACTTTGGTCAACACACTGACTATGTTTTACAGGCACCAACGAGGTGGGGGAAACGTCTTCTCTTTAGCTCGCAAACTGTACTGTAGGCAAAGCGAATTGGACCCTGACCACTTTCACTGTTTACCAGCATAACCAATGCGATGCACCGACCGTATCGTGGAGCAATTTGTATGCCGTTTTAAATGCTGAAGAAGCTATAAAATCTCACAGCTTTAGGCTATAAAGCAGTTTAACTTGTTCGCTGACTAAGCTGAACTGTGGTGCCTTGCACGCCAAACAGTATACACCGTTAGGTAAAGTTAGTGCAAACATAAAGCTCAAGTCTTGTGCCAAGACAGTGCTCTCGGCAATATCTTAATTACGACTTAATCGTAGCCTACATGAACGATACGCCACTGTTGTAAATAGTCGGAAATGTCTATGATACCCGAGTTACAAAGATGTGACGTTTAGGGGGAGTAGAGCATGGAAACAGAGCTGATGTTAAAGGTTGTGTATATGTTATTGTTTAGCAATCTATATGCATAATTGTTGCATGCATTTTCACTTGCTCTGTTTAATCTTTGGCTGTCACACAGTTTTATGCATACTTAACTTCTAGTCCATGGTATTGAAAAGACAAATGCAAATGATATTTAGCCTAAAGGTTACTTGTATTACTAACGTTACTTCTATACACCATTGTTATGTAGCAACTTTTCACTGATAAATTAATTAAAACCATAAATTCCATGCCTGAAGGACAACCCTAGCAATCAAACAACAACCTTTGCCACATGATGCATTTCGCTGTTATTATTTTAGACCGAAAGCATTTGAATGCTCAACAAGTCTAATTCACAGCTGTCGGAGTAGGAAGCAGGAGCTTATGAGAGCACTTGAAGGCAGCACCTCCCCCTGCTCGTGGAAGAGTCGGTTACTGCTAAACTGCGCCACAGCGGCCTAGCAGGAGCCAGCAGCAGAGCACAGCACTCGCTCCCACTCTCGCCGCCATCTTCCTCGGCCAAATAAACGCCATTTTTTCGGGCCGCCATACTTTCTAGACCGGGGAAATATGGCGGCGCCCATCGACACATAAAACATGGCTTCCCATAAAAACAAAGACATTTCAAAAGGACTTCAAGTGGTCCCGAGTTCGGAAATAGTTTAAACTTTGGTGGAGGACGAGGCCCCCGCCGGGCCCAGTCACAGGCTACACACAGAGAGAACAATGCGAGAGGCCAGCTTGCAGGAATTCACTCCAGACTCTGAACTTACCCGATGCCCACATCGTAACAGAAAACTCCCCTTCCAAAGTCTTTATCTGGACCTGCTTCTGTTCCCATTTTCTGCCCATTTCTGTTCCGCTCAAATAGCTCTTTTTGCCCGCTTTCTTTCCGCTTCCACCCTTCTTCATCCGCCCTGCCGACGAGCTTTTCCCAGCGACAGTAACCAGAGTCTGTTCGATATAGTCCTCCTCCGCGGCGGGCACCGGGACGGGGATGAGGATCTGGTCCTCGAACCCGTCGTCTGTGTGCAGTTCAGAGTCATCCTCACCCACCACCTCTTCCCTGGTTTGCACCAAAATCACCTCCTGGTGATGGTGAATCGAGTGTGGATCGTCTGTGTCAAGAGGCTGTAAGGCGATCATAGGCTGGTGGTCATCGTCGTCTCCAACAACTGTTGTCTCGATTGTCTCTACTTCGATTTCGTGAAGTTCCACGATTTCGGCTGGCATTTCCGACCCATCCGTTTCTATGTACAGGGTGTCACCCGATGCCATGTTAAAAAATATATTTCCCCCCACTTGTATGTTATTGTTTAGTCTCGCTTTCCCTCCTCTCTCTACTCTCTGCCTTCCTCCTCCTTCTCCAACAACACAACTCTACACTGTTCTACTCTCGTCGCCACAATGCTCTAGATATGAACTCTCGCGTGATTTGGCCCTGGCAAATCATGTTAAAAATGTGTAAGGGACTATCAAATGATATGCGTGCAGTACATCACAACATTTGTAATTCTTTGTTTGTTTATTTGTTTTTTTTGCTTATAGATTACGGCTGCAAACATATAATTACTGTAAATGTGTATATAAGCGCCAAATCATTTTCAGTTATATCAGTTGTGCTGCTAAAAGGACAGAAAAGATATGTCACATACACATCATATGTAGGCCTACATGGCAGTCATTTGTGATGTTTTGGACATTGGAAACAAATTTCTATCTATGCCTGTTGACAACAGTATAATTCAAGTATAATCCAGAATACATTTTGGCCATTCAAGCTGTAAATACGATAAATCAGATCAGATCAATAAATTCTTTCCAACTTTTCAACGTGGCTATTCAATTGAGTTTATGTAAGAATGCAAATGTGCACATTTGTAGTCTGTGCGTATTGTGTATTGCATGACAACTGAGAGAGAGTGAGAGGGGAGGGGGTGGGGTGGGTTTGGAACTATGTTAATGCCTACATGGCCTATATATTACAAACAAAACGCATAAAAAACATGAGGAAGGCTTTTGTTATTTCATGTCAAATGGCGGCCACTGATCCCTAAAACCAGGACAATTTTCCTATAGTATTACTATGGGGACCTATAGTGTGTATATGGTACTCAATAGTGAATTAGTGGATTTATACATATGGTAGCCTATCACTATAATATTCTTATAGGGACGTTTAGTTTTGCTGTGATAGCCTGTTTGTATATCTAAAATATTACCGCAGTTCTTTCACATAAGGGATGGAAATATGTAGTCGGCCTACCTGTTGCGCAAATTTCAGCAGGTGCACAGCCAACTTTGTTCCTCCCTCGTCATGGGAGGAGCATCTGATCACACCTTACACCTTGAGCGGCCTGTGTGAGTGGGTGTGCCCCGAAACTGTGAAGGTTGGATGACACACATAACGCCACAGAGCCAGTGACTCGCCTCTCACACACAGCAAGCGCTCCAAGGAGTCATGGGGAAGACAGGTGGAAGAGGAGACTTTGAATGGGTCTACAATGACCAGCCTCACACTTCAAGACGAAAAGAAATACTGGGTAAGATAATCCTCAAAATGGAAGCACAAATCACCACTAAGCAGTCTGCTGAGATACATTTCTTTTTAGTTTGGTGTAAAAAAAGTTGATGTTTTTCTCTGACCATAGCCTGCTTATAAAATCGCAGCCGGTTAAACCTGTTTACTAAGTGTTGCTTAACGAGTTATCAGTCCACAATGGATGCAGGGAAGGTGTAGATACTGTGTGTGCTGACCGTTTAGACCTACTACTAATGATAAACTAAATTATTGGGGAATTCACTTAGATATTGATGGAAGAGGTAGGCTACATAAATGATTTTTTAAAATGCAGTACAAGTAGAAATACCCTAGTAAATCATTATATATAATGATTTCTCCATTCTGCACGTAATTATGTAGGGTGTCAAAGATAAAAGTACACACTATATATTCCAGTAGGACTTTGACGCATTAACCTGTCAAGCATATGTTGAATTATGGTGCCTCCCATCGCTTCCTCTTACAGCTAGCTCTAACTTTGAAGCTGCATTGTTTTCATGAACTTTTGTTTGCTAAAACCCTTCTTTTCCAAAAAATGGAGTGCAGATGTCAGAAAATTCTTGTCCTGTCAGGGTAAAAGGAAGGATATTAGAAAATTCATATCCAGACTTACAGCTATGAAAGGCATGTGTTTACCAGTATTTAATGTCACTATCATGTCTTGTGATTTTCTTTTGTGAATCATGGGGCCTGATGCATTAAATATGTTTGACTATTACACGGATGGGTTGACTCCCTTCTGTTTAAACCTATCTGCCATCGTTTTCTCTGACTTGTAAAACAATGACAGCATGCTGATAGCAGGTGCAGTTGACAATGCCTCTGGGCTTGCTAGGTAACAAGACACATTCCCTGCTCATGGCAAACACAGAAACAATGCTATGTATGACAGTAAGAAGAAAGGCATTGTGGGAGTCAGAAGATCAGGGAGGAACCCTGAAGGAGAAATCTCCATTTGCTAGATCACCTCAAACATCATCTGCTATACACTAGAGAATCTACTTCATTGCTATTTGTTTACTAACAGAAACACTCCCTGATGTTGCATTTATCATTCTTATCATGTTGTTATCTTTGAAATCATGCATATTTAGTCTATATCAAGGAAAAACATCTTTGGTTATCTGATTTATAATTTCATTTGAATAAAGTAACAATAATTTAGGCCTAACCAGATCTAAACCAGTCAGTGTTTATTTAATCCTGGCCTTGACCCACTGGCAAAAAATACAATATGCAATTTTGAAAAAATTAAGTTATGATTGAGGTTGCGTCCTCCCCATATTTAATAATATGGGTATTGCACCCATATTTTTAAATAATAATATCTCTGTTCCAGATCACACCCACATTCAAAAATGGGAATAAATGTGTGCCTGTTAGTCCATCGCTAAAACACGCAAAGTGTCTTTGCAATTTGAGTAGCTTTCTTTAATTAGTTGACTTTTTCTCTGAATGCCATGTCAAGTCAAGTCAAGTCAAGTTTATTTATATATCCCTTTGTCACAAGCATGTCTCAGAGGACTTTACAGAGAATGTGTCTAGCTAGGTCTAACTAAACACAATCAATGGTGAACAAAGTTATGTAAGAAAAACATAGCAAAAAAAACACAGGTAGGCAAGAGCAGATTTAGCAAGACAAACAATCTACCTATTCTACATAGACTAACCTACCCGGCACCCCAGCCTTAGACCCTAAATGCACACAAGGAAAAACTCCCAAGAAAAACCTTAGTAGGAAAACTTGGAAGAAACCTTGGGCGGGCTGAGGCAAGGCCATGTACTATGAATATCTTTGGATTGGACCTTGGATTTCAGTATGTTGATGTTTTAACATCTAAAATCCAAGTTATTCTTAAAATTTAAGATTGATTGCAAATGAGATTGCCCTAAAATACATGGCTAATGTCACAGACCAGTCCCTTTATGTATCAATATTATGAATGGTTCACCAGTGTGTTTGTATGTGTGTGTGTGTGTGTGTTTGTTTGTATGTGTGTACGTAGCCTATACTTTCTTGGAAGGACCGATGTTGCCCCCCCTCCCACCTGACATACTGAATTTGCACCCATGCCTTGACCAACAGTCACATGGCTGATCTGGTTTGAAAGAAGCATCTAGAAGCTGATGGGTTGTTTTGCTGTTTGACACCACTGGGCCTTAAATTATTAAAGGCTTTTGTTTTTATTATCACCTGACCTGCTGTGAACAGAGGGCAAACTGTATCAGGCATGATGGGCGTGAATGTCAGTGGCCTCTGAGCTTCACTTATATGATCATGTGAGATGTTTGGCTTCATGAATTGAATAGTGTATTGTTTGACATGTTTGCCTGTGGTCTAGATATTTCACGCTATAAACTTTATATGGTCTTGTAAGATCAAAGGAAACCTACACCTTCCGTCACAATAGCTTAAGTCACATGAATGACTGATGACTGTGACACTGTACATGCCGGTCAATCATTGACTTATTTGGAAAATCTTTGCTCTTGAATGCATGATTTGATTGTTGGTTTGACTCATCCAGTTGGATCTGAATTTGTTTTTTGTTTACTGATGCACATGATCTGACAACACGGTGACAGAAATGAGCTTTTCCTCTGACATTGTGAAGTTCAAGTCCATTGATGGAGCCTCAGAGTACTAGTTATTGCATCGTCAAAGTGATGAAGAGTGGGACTGCATTTCATGTTCAGCAAGGCGGTTTTAAAAGGTTTCCTTTTATGATGTCTGGTTACTGATTTAACTAGATGCCCTGTGGGTGGGATAGAACAGATATAGCTGAAGACATATAGCCTATAAACATGACTATAAAGGACAAATAAGTGATTGGAACAGACCCTCAAATCATACTTAGGTTGAAAAGGTACATATGTGGCAAAGATTATTTGGGGCATTATCTGTTGATAAATGAGTCCGGTCAGATGAATGACACAGTAGGGAATTCCTCTTGACTGAGCCCTGGCTAAACGTTACTGAATACAGAGGGTTTGGCCAGCTGAACAAAGAGGGTTCGGCCTGCAGGGTGGAGGCTGACCTGCTGGAGGAATACCACTGCTGCCAGTCTGTAGTGTCCTCAATCTTTTTGTTGCTCACATGAGCCCGATTTTACATAGTGGCATTACACAAATGAGATGAAAGCACAAAAGCACACCAGATTTGCATGTACCATCCCGTGAACCTTTCTTCACTTAAAGTCTCTTTCACTTAGTCTCTCTTATTCAGGTGTTTCAGTTGTGATTCATTTGATGGATCACAAAAAGTTAAATCAATAAAAATACCGGAAATGCTTTGCTGACCTTTCAAAAAATGATCTATTGAACCTTTATATAAAATATTTTAGCCAATTGATTTGTGTAACATTGAAATACAATTTCGGCTTCACACTCGGCCTTTGTTTAGAGTACAGGAAATAATTACATGCAGCAATTATTCAGTTATCGCTAAACGGACCACTTCCACACTAACATGCACATCTATTGTAACTCTAAATGGCTTATGAACTAAACCCAGCTGTTTTCGTGATGAGTGTTTGTGAAAGACTCGCTTGTTGATGCTTTTTGATCTGTATCTCCTTGTGAGTCTTGTCCCACAGTAAAACAACACCTCTGCCAATTAAAAAAGAGTTATGTCAACAGGGCTTTTCCCATGGGAAGATACCGTATTACAAAGTGCTTAGTTGTGTTCTTTGATATGCAATATGACACAACAATGTGTCTTTTGAGAGAAAATCCACATTCTAAACTGAATTGAATCAATCGTGGTAAATCCAGCTTGCTTAGTTGTATCCATTTAAGATATTCTCCTCATTTCTACACTCACATACTACAAGATATTAATCTACGCAAGTCATTATTTAAAAAATTCAACTTAATCTGTCTTCTGTCTTTTCTCTCTCTCTCTCTCTCTCTCTCTCTCTCTCTCTCTCTCTCTCTCTCTCTCTCTCTCTCTCTCTCTCTCTCTCTCTCTCTCTCTCTCTCTCTCTCTCTCTCTCTCTCTCTCTCTCTCTCTCTCTCTCTCTCTCTCTCTCTCTCTCTCTCTCTCTCTCTCTTCCCTCCACTTTAATTACTCCCACCATTACCTGTTTTCCCCTTTGGTTCCCTTTACTATCTTCCTCTTTGTAATCCCTTCCTACCTGCTGTTCTCCTTCTGCACCTTTCTTCCTCCTCTGTTCCTCACGCTCCCTTTCTTCTCCCTCTATCCACCTGTCTCTCTCCTCAGCCAAGTATCCAGAGATCAAGTCCCTCATGGGTCCAGACCCACAGCTGAAGTGGGTGGTATCGGGCATGGTGCTGACCCAGCTGGTGGCCTGCTACATGGTCCACACGCTCTCCTGGAAGTGGCTCTTCTTCTGGGCCTACGCCTTCGGTGGCTGCATTAACCACTCGCTGACCCTGGCCATCCATGACATCTCTCACAACGTGGCCTTTGGCAACAAACTGGCCAAGTGGAACCGCTGGTTTGCCATGTGGGCCAACATTCCCATCGGTCTGCCCTACTCCGCCTCCTTCAAGAAGTACCACATCGACCACCATCGGTATCTGGGAGGCGACAAGCTAGACGTCGACATCCCCACGGACATCGAGGGATGGTTCTTCTGCACGCCGGCCAGGAAGGTCCTCTGGCTCTTCCTGCAGCCCCTTTTCTACGCCCTGCGCCCCTTGGTGGTCAATCCTAAACCCATCGGCCAGCTGGAGATCCAGAACGCAGTGGTTCAGTTCACAGCAGACTTCATTATCTACTATCTGTGGGGGCTGAAGCCTATTGTTTACCTCATCGCGGGATCTATCCTGTGCATGGGACTGCATCCTATCTCGGGACATTTCATAGCTGAGCATTACATGTTTCTGAAGGGACACGAGACATATTCGTACTATGGACCGCTGAACTTGATCACGTTCAATGTTGGGTATCACATGGAGCATCATGACTTCCCAAGTATACCTGGCAGTAAACTACCTCAGGTGAGACAAGGAGTTCTATTCTGGCAACTCAAATCTTAACTTCTCAAACTGTGGTTGAAGCCGCTCATGAAAACGAAGCACATCTGTTTCACAAATTACATCCAGATTCTTAAAGACTATTATTAGACTGGTTGAGAATGAGGGGTGTTACCATGTTTACATCACCTCCAGGCCTGTGCAGATAAGACTGGCTACTCATATCTTTTAGAATCTAAACAAAAGACTATTGGCAAATGCCACACGACAAGTTTTTTTTCCTACAACTGCAAATATTATCCGATGAAAGGACGGGCTTTGTAACTGAGTAACTGCAGCCTCTAGAGCGCCACTAGAGAATGACAAATTGACACCCGCTCTTATGAAATGTTTGCTGACATTAAACAATTTTTTTGAAAAACCTTTAGATTAGACTATATTTAGTCTTTGTAGTCTATTTTTGAAGAAGGAATTATATCTATTTTTGAATTATAAAGTGCTAAATTTAAATTTTGTTCCTCTGTGAAAAACTCTGAATTTTGTCTTGAAGTATTTTCACAGAAAGTGTGTTGCTGCATCCTAAAATAACTAATCAGATTAGTGGAATGCTTGCTTCCATCATCCTTTGTACCTGAATGATTTAAAATGGCAAATGTACTGTGTATCATTGATTCCCATTCTATCATTTTTCTAAGCTCTCACACTAACCTTTGTCTTTCTTGTTACCAGGTCAAACAAATTGCAGCAGAGTATTATGACTCCCTGCCTCAACACACTTCCTGGACCCGGGTATTATGGGACTTTGTGTTTGATGACAGCATTGGCCCCTATGCCAGAATCAAACGGGAATACAAGCTAGTCAAGCAGGAATAGATCTGTGACTGATGGAAGATCCCATTAAACCGGAACCTGAATTTCAGTAACAGACATCTATGGACCAGTGTTAAACGTCACTATATTCTCTGGTTTAAAGATCTTTTTTTTTTTCCATGTAGTGTGTGCTTGTCACTGTACGTAAACGTCTAAGCATGCAGGACATCCTACGCTTAAATCAGTCTTATACTTGAGTTAATAAATGGCAAATGAATGTGCAGATTGCAGATTGCATACATGTACAGACGATGACTGCAGGTCATGGAAATGGGCAGAGAATTCAGATACAACTGGAAGGCATCCTTACCCCAATAATTAATGCTTCTATTAGAAACAGATAAACTGTGGCTCTGCTTTGTGATAGGGTGATGACATTTCCTTGTATCTAATGGGCACTGTGAAGGGGAAAATGGTAAAAGCTGGCAATTAGTGTCTATTTTGATTGTGTAATATTTCCGTATCAGTAACTGAAGACAATAGTATTTTTTTAGATAATGGGAAATTTCATTTTACTTCCTAGGGCAAAGGTCACGTACATTCTCATGAGTCTTTACCAAAACTTTACTGCTTCTGTAAAACTTATTTTCTGTCTATTACCTGCTAATGAGCAAGAAACAGTCGTTAAGTCAGGCCTAGCACACAAAGCCTCTCAGTGTGTGACATGGTGATGCAGGATTGTTTTACTGTTATATTGCAGGCCTTGACCAAATGTTATCTCACCACTTTTATGCCCATCATGCAGAACAGTGCAGAGATGGAAATGAGCATTGAAACTTACCTTTCAGTAAGAAGAGCCTTTTCTTCAGTGATGCCCCAGCTCCATCCTGTTGTTGAGCTGTAAACCGTTTGATTACATCTATATACAACTTAATCTGTGCTGTTGTGACTGATCAGTATAAGCATTGTTGTTTCTATTTAAATGATTGATATGGAAAAGGATCTTGATAAGAACAAACCACTAAGAGAACATGATTAATTTGCCTTTTCCTGTCTGTTTTTTGATAACCGGATATCTTCTTCTGATGGACATTTCTCACACTTTTGTTTCTACATAATTAAAAAACACCTTGAAGGTGAAATTCGGTTAAATGTTCCACACAATGAAACATGAGGGCATCTCGTCGTTTGGGATGGCAAGTGAAAACAAACACAGCAGGACATTGTGTAGATGGTCGACAGGTCTATTGTTTTTGTTTGAATGAATTTACTTCCAGCTTTCAAATCAGAACGTAGTCGAGAGCGGACAGAATGGATAGAATGCAACAACCAATGTTCAACCAAATCCTCCCTGCAAAGAAACATTTAGCTATCACATATCATAATTTTCCTTTTATCTATGTAAGATTTGCATGTTGCCAGAGCAACCCATTATACTTTCACATAGCTACCACTTTCAAGTTCAACTTCTTCATATATAGAAAGGGGAATCTTCATGGAAACAAACCACTATGATAAATGTACCACCGTTTTTTTTTCCTTTTTTTTTTTTTTTAAACCAAATGAAAAACTAATTTATAGAGATAAGGTTTCATGCATACTTGGGAGGTTCACAAAGCATAGGATGACTAATAGTTACTACTACGTTGTTTTATATCTAGGCAAAACCAGGTGGCACATTTACAGTTATCGGCCTGTTTTGTGAACGATCCCCAAGTTCCAATGGTCTTACACATCTGAACAGGTAGAGATACCTTGATCACACTGGAGTTGTACAGCAGACTGTGTTATATGTTATAAATTTTCTTGATTAATTGTCAAACTCTGCTCTTGTAATATGTTATGCCTTGGATGAGGAGGAAAGGGGTCATTTAAATAGCTAATTGTGGTTCAAACATTAATTAGCTAAATGTTGTCTGGAGAAAAAAAAACGTCAGACACACAACGCCAGTATGAACAAGACCTTAAAAAGCCTTTTTTTTTTTTTTTTTTTTTAAACAACCCAGTTGAGGGCAGGTGAGTCTGCAGCACCATGTTTGCCCATATTGTGCTTGTTATCATCAAATACCTAGGGATAAACTAAACAAAAATAACAATAGAAAATATAAAAGGCTGACATAAATGGTGTGCAAGTTTCCTTTCTCCTTCTATAATATCAATAAAATACTCATTGTCATCAACAGCATCGTCATTATCATTATCACCACAGTTTTTTTAAATAATAAAACAGTAAAAACTTAGAAAACGAAAATATTTTCTTTTTAAGACTTGGACTGAACAGAGAACAAAGAGTTGCAACACTGGGCTGACTGAGTCTATAGGTGCACAGAGAGGACCACAACACCAAACCCAGCACGAGTGTCCATCCCTCCCTAGACTCTTCTCTCATCATCGTCTTCACTTTACATCCTCTGCTCAGTTCATCAGACTTTTACTCTTCCTTTCCTCCTTTCCTTCCCTCTTCCTTTCTCCTCGCTCGCTTATTTTCTTCCCCTTCTGTTCTTTTTCCACGAATCCCTTGCTTCTCATTTCTGTCTCTTCCTTTCCGTTTTGCTGTCCAGCAGACTCAAAATGTTGGCACAACATCTCTGCAACTTTTCATCATGGCAACGTGAGGTCACAGAAACATTGAGAGAACATTCCCTGGTCCTCATGTCTGTGCATCTGCATGTCCATCCTCCTCCTGCTCCTCCCCTTGCTCTCCTCCTCCTATTGTTGCTCCGATGAGATTAGGATGTACTGATTCTGCCGATTTCTTGTCTGATGGCTGCAAGAGAGAAGGACGAGTTTAGAGAGTGAAAGCTTCTTCTACTGGGATGCTCATATAGGACAAGAGGGAAAAGATAATCACCATGAATTGGTGATGCTGTCAACAAGCTTTATCATTCTTAATCATGTTGTGTGACACTTGATACTGAAATGAAAGGTAATAGCGCTGCATTGCTTACCATTAATGATCTCATCTTTCACCTTATGCAATTCACGTACAACTTCATCCAAAATTTCCTGTAAAACAAGACCTACATATTAGTTTCCTTTTTCAGCATCACTAGTTGTGTATAAACCTTCATTATTTGTCCAACAAGTATCATGTTGTAGAGGTGTGGAAGGCCTACCAACCTGTTTCATCCTGTCAAACTCTGTGTCGGCGTCACTGGTGCTACCAATGGGTCTCACTCTGCAACACAAAATGTTAAAAGCGATTGAATGGAAGAACAGGCAAGTCATTTTGCTGCAGATGAGTATAATAAACAGACAGTATATTTAAGTGTTACGGGCTGTTAAAAAACGTTTTGTTTTTTGTTAAACACAGCCATGGTTCAGACTCTTCTTCTTCGTCCTTCATCTATTCCATGTTCAGACCACACTCCTTTACTGCTCACTCTCTCCTTTACTCAGTTTACAGACCTGGACACCAGTGAGGACTTTTCTGAAGAGTTAGATCGTTCCCATGGCTTCTTCACAGCATCTAGGAGGGGTAACAAATTAATTAGTTAATATCACACTTCTCAGAAATACAAGAATATAACACGGAGCAGAAGATTTCTTACAACCTGTAGTTTTTTGGATTAAAATAGTGCTACTATACATCATTCTGGAGAGAAGGTGGTTCTGTACCTGTTGAGTTCTGCTGGCCTGGCCCCCGACCACTAGAGTCGTCCTGTAGGAGAGAGAGGAGGGATGATGAATCAATCATCCTTACCCTTGTCTTTCATACTAAACACAAGGGTAAGGAGAGGCAACAGACAAATATGAGCAATAATATCAGTTGCATAAGTAAGGCACAAGACTTACTTCATCAGGTTTCTCTGAAGCTTTCCGTCTGTGAGAGCAGGAATTGAAGACATGAGCAAACAGTGAGATGCACATACAGACAGTTATATAACTGGTGGTGACAGGGATAAAACTAGTCCGACAAGAGCAGATTTCCCTCTTGAGATCAATGTTTACTGCAAAGAAATGATATCCGGGAAGACAAAATTAACGTGTAAATAATATGTTATGGAATGGCCGACAGCAAAGGTGTCTATTTTCCTAAAATGCGTAGGAGTTCCACGCTCTTTAAATAGGTTTTTCTGCATGATTGATTAGAGGGAAGGGAGAAGGGCTTGTGTGTTGCTTGTTTTACCTGCGAGCTAACAGGGCGTTCATCTCCTGCATCAGTCCCTCTCCACCACCTCCACTGCCACCGCTGGACCGATTGGAGTCGCTTTTGCCACTAGACCCGGGCGGACTACTCTCATCCTGAGGAACACAAAACGCGGCGCATGGAGCGGTTTGTAAGATAGCTGTCTCTAAGCCACATGTAAGTCCTCCTGTGTGAGGTGGGGTTCAATTCCTGGCTGTGCTGCTTTCTGGACTGGGATTGCCCTTTGTCTTCAACCCTTTCTGCCCTTTTTCCCCATAAAAGACACAACTAACAAGACTTCAACAAGAACGCCTACTCCCTTCGTCCATTAGAAGAATTAATCTAAAATGTGGGCTCTCCTTCTCTTAAACAGCTTGATTAAAAAAGGAGAGAGAGGAAAGAAGGATTGAAGCTGCACCTCCTGAGCATCAACCAACCAGGGACGCTCACCCTCTGTACTTTCCGTAGTTTGGCTCCAGCCAGCGCAGCGGCCAATCCCGAGGGCTGGTGCTGGATGCCCGGCGGGCCCCCCGGAGGCCCTCCGCCGGCAGGCAGCGGAGGGGGCATGGGCGGGGGCACTGCCATCGGGGGTGGGGGTCCCGGCGGAGGCGGCGGGGCCGGAGGGCCAGCCATGGGTGGTGGGACCGGAGCTGGAGGAGGGGCCACCGACAGCAGAGAGGATGGGTGACCTGCAGAGACAGGGGGGCCTGGGGTTGGGCACAATTTAGATGAGATGAGGTTAATGGCTCATTTTACTGACCTTTTGCTCAGGGGAGGGTGACTGAGCACCTTCTCAGCAAGGCGGTGCTTCACTCTCACACATTTACACCATACACCTAGGAACTGCCTAGTACAAGAACGGGCTGATTGTTGCTGGAGCAACTGGAAGCTACTGTATGTGGTTGGGATAGGGCACATCAGTGGTTTTTAGAGGGAGAGAGCAACATTGGTTAATTGGTTAATTGGCTAATAATGAATGGTTGGTTAATTGGTTAAAGGAGTTAATGGTAACTGGACAGGGTTTGTTATTGATTTATAGGGCTGACTGTATGCATATGAGGTAAGTGCTGTTTTTCATGTTCTTGCATAGCATGATGGGTGAGGTGTGGTTACTAGAGCCGCAGTCAAAATACACTCATGCCCGCGTGTGCATGTGTGGGCATGCTTTCACACATGCACACATACACACACACACACACACACACACACACACACGCACATACATACACAAATAACATCCCTCTGCTGAGAGACTCCCTCCTCCTCTCTCCTCCTCATACTTACTGCTGCTGGCCATGGGGGCCTGCTGAGGGACGGGGGAGGGGATCTTCTTGGGCGAGCCCCCGTCAGACACGGCAGTGTAAGAGGGGGGCGAGGAGGAGGAGGAGGAGGAGGGGGGCTGGGCCTGCTGGTGGTACACCTGCTGCTGTGGTTGCTGCTGCTGTTGTTGTTGCTGAGGGTGGAAGGTGGACTGGTACTGGGGCTGGCTGGGGGCGGGACCTGGGGCTGTTTGAGCTATCAGAGGAGGCAGGGGCACGGCCTCGCAGTACTGCGGGGTGATGGGCAGGTGCTGAGAGTGAGGAGAATAGTAGTCTTCGGGCTGGCCGTTGGAGTGGGGGTGGGGGTGGGGCTGGTGCTGGGGGTACTGGTGAGGGGCCGTCACCATGCCTGGGTCTAGGGGAGGGGGCTTCACCCTGGAGCTCAGGGGCGGCAGGGGCAGAGCCACCGGGAGGACGGGCTGCGGGGGCACGCCCTGCTTCACCGGCATGGCCATCATAACGGGAGGGGAGGAGGAGGAGGGGGGCACCTGGGCGTACATATGAGCCATATGGGACATATGGGAGGCGGACCAGGTGCCGTGTTTAGGGGGAAGCATGATGTCTTGTTGCTGCTGCTGCTGTTGCTGTTGATGGTGGAGGTGGAGGTGGCGGGCCGCTGTGGGAGGAGACAGGGGGATCTGACGGACCTGTCGGCCCTGGGTGGTCACTCCTGTCTGGACTGGGGAAAAGGCCGAGGCCAGGGAGGTGGAGAGCTGGGAGGAGAGCTGGGCCTTGTCCCTAATGACCCCGGCCTCTCTCTCCTGACAAGGAGAGGAGGAGGCGGAGGAGGGAGGAGAGGAGGAGGCCACGCGGACGTAGGAGGGTGGCAGTGTGCTAGCTCTGTACTGTCTGTACTCAGGAGGAGTGTCTGGGTGGGTGGGAGGGGTGCAGACTTTATATTGGAGAGTGGAAACGACTGTGACGGGCAGAGAGAGAAGACAGAGAGAGAGAGAAGACAGAGAGAGGAGAAAGAGTCAGACAGAGAGAAGAGAGAGGAAGAGGAGATACAGACGAAGAGGAGGACGAAGGAGGGCAACAAACAAAGGAAAAAAGAAAAAGAGAAAAACGTGAGAAGAATGAAAAGCAACCAACTGAGCAACCGAGCAAGTAAAGATGAGAAATCAGGAGCAATCCAAAACAGAAGCCAATAGCAAATAAGAAAGAATTAAAATATCATAAAAAGAAGAAGCAGCAGAATGCAACATGACTGAGCCATGGTCAGAAAGCATATGGCATTTCCCCCCAACAGTAGCTGGAAGAAAGAGATGGCAGTAGAGCATGTTGCAGGGGCGGGGGGGTTGATATCGCCACTGACAGGGACAAAGGAGGGTGTTTAAGTCTGTATGTGTGTTTAAGGGGGTAGAATTGGACATTTACATGTGTGCACGGGTAAAAAAGCATAAGGGCATACAGACTGGGGAGTAGTGGTTGAAACCAAGGTGGGAAAACTAACACACTGGGAACACTGGGAAAGCCTATTTAGCACTAGGAACTACTGTATCAGGGTTTGGATTCTATGGTATTTCCAAAGAAAACACCTTTTATCGATGACATCATCTGTATTGAACACTGTGCCTGGCCTGACCCAACACTGATAAACTGCCCCATTTAAAATCTACAGCAGAGCAAATATCAATTTGCTGCCAAGCAAGGCTGTCTATTGACAACTGGAGTGTGCTGTGAGATTTTATGTTGACACTTTGCCGTTATCTGAAATGTCTGACTGTTTGTGTTGCTGTTCACAGCAACACAAACACATTGCAACTTTAACAATTGTTAAAGCTGCTGTAAGCAGCAGCTTTAACAATTGTTTTTGGTCTCCAAAGCTGTGTGTGTGTGTGTGTGTGTGTGTGTGTGTGTGTGTGTGTGTGTGTGTGCACGCGTGTGTGTGGCTGGGTGTGGGTGTGTTTGTTTAAGCCTCACCTGATCCCGACGTTCGTCGCTCCCTCTCCTTGTGCGCCTGCATCTGATGTTGCTCCATCATCCTATTATAAAAGGGACACCTTATAAAATGGGATGTCACTAGACTTTAATGCTATAGATTTTATCAGCTGTCTCCCTCTATCAAGTCTAATGTTTGACCGTTTTTCTCTTTACAGCACTAACATCAAGGGTTAATAGACCATTACACTGATGATTACGATGTCCTTTAATTCAGACGTCAGTTTTTTAGAGTTAATGGCACCACTGAAGCAGTAATTCTTTTTTTTTTTGAGATAATGAGTTCCACTGAATTCGACTGGAATGTAGCAGATCACAAGCTCTACAGTGTGTGGAAATATTTCTTCTTTTGGCCACCAGAGAGAACCATGACGCCTGCAGAGATCACAGATCCTTTGATTTGTATTGCCATCTAAAAATGTTCCTCTCCACATAAAACGTTGTGAATTGTGGTGTTGTAATTACAGTTCTCCGTTCAGTTTTTCTGTGAGCAGAGCTTCAACTGCGTTTCTTACCTCCTCTGCGCCTCGCTGTCCTCTGAGGACGGCCCATTTTGGCGTTGGACAACTGGACCTGAAAGACAGATATATAAAAAGCATGATCAACCACATAAAAACATAGACAGTACCAAACCCACAGCCATCATGTGCGCTCCTAATAAAGTTAATCTGCATACTAAACTAGTCTCTAACATTTCTCTAAGGCGTTTTGAAAGCAGGAGAATATAAATGTGAAATCCTGCATACTCTTTATTTACTAATAGTCACTTCTTGATGATTCCAGGAGGCTAATACACTTCCATAGGCCATAATTGGCAACTATTTTCCCCAAAGGACTGCATATTGGCTTTTTTGCAGTAGCCACCATTAGCAGCCAATAGAGAGTGAAACAGGAGTGTGTGTATGACCAGATATGACCCAACAACAGAAATAACACTCAGGTCTCTGACTGACGGCCAGTTAATTCTATAAATTGATGCGAGGTCAGATGGCATGTGTCATCATCCAGCTGAGGCGTGGCATCGCTCCACCCTCAGCCCACCTCCCCTCCTCTCCTGCTCTTCATTCCTTCCCTCCCTCTTCTCCCCATCCCTCCCTCTTCTCCCCATCCAAACTCTTTCCAATCCCTTTTCCTTCCTCTCTCGCTCCTTGTTTATATTCCCTCCATCTCCCTTCACTCTCTTCCTCTCGACACCTCACCCTCCTCCTACTTCTTCCTTGTTCCCGGTCTTTCTCCCTCTTCTCTTCCCATACGCCCTTCCTCTCCCCTCCTCTCTTCAGTCTGTGACATCTCTCTCTCTACCTGCCATCCCCCTCTCTTTCTTACCCCCTCTATCTACCTCTCTTGCTGGCTTTCCTATTCACATCCCCCCCTCGCTGTTTTACCCTACTTTCCCCTTTCTCTCTCCCAGTCTCTCTCTCAGTCACTTTCCTACCTGCATCCTCCTCCTTAACTGAATAGTGATCCTTAACTGATATTGAGCTGCTCTGCTTTTCCTTTCCCTCCCGTTCCTACCTCCGTTCTTCTTCCTCCGTCGATCTCCCTCTCTCTAGACTTTTACAATGCTTTCGTTTGTTCGATTTTTCACTGCAGGACACTGCATTAGCACCTTTCACTCTGTTTCTGTTGTTTACATTAGATACCGTGTCCATGTGTGCATGCAGGCCTTTCATGAAACGTGTGAGCTGCTTTGTGTCTGCCTCTCTGCTTTCTGTATTGTTTTGCATAGAGAATACAGAACAGGGATGTAATCAGGTCTCAGTAACCAACAATTTGTTTTTGCCTGAATTTAAAGTTTGCATGATAAAAATGTCTTTGTACAATATGTGTATTGGGGTCCGTAGTGATCAATTACCATCTGACAACAAGCCCTTAAAACTATAATAACAGTTAGTGTAATGACTGTAGGAACAGCAGCTGGGTTCAGTGGAAGAGCAGACCACAGCAGGCATCATATGAGGTACAGTGACTCTGCCCTCCAGAGCCAGCAGGCTGTTTACACTCTATACTCTATTCTTAATCTAATAGACTCAACGTGATGCCAACCACAGGACAGCAAACCACAGCAACACTGAATCCGATGGAATAGAATGAATAGGATGGACTTAAGCAGCTCTACTCGCCCTGAGAATATCACAGGAAAGTGTAGGAATATGTATGTGAAACTATAATGAAAATGTCAAAAACCAAATCAAAACATATCCAAGCCAGGATAATGGATTAAAGATTGCAGAATGAAATACATGAGAGCGGTGAGTCATAAAATTCTCTCCATTACTAAGAAGATATCATCAGTTATGTCTAATGAAGAAGTTATATCTGAACATATTTCTTAGCAGCTGGTTGAATGGTGAATGATCAACTTCGGACTCATTTAGTCACACGCACATCTTCTTAAGTGCTGTGTTGAAGAGAAGTCTGCAAAAATTAAGCGTAGAACCGTAACACTATGCTCCAAAACTAGTTTTATTAATTAGAAGACAATGATTCAGCCTATCAACACATCTTCAATAGTGAGTGGTGAATGATCAACATCAGCCAAATGAGGATCTACCGGCAAAGTGATGAGTTTAGCGCTGTGTTTGTCCTTCATACCGCACCACAGCCCCCGCTGGCTGACTGAGTTAGAGCCCTATTCTGAGCCGGCTATTAACAGGCAGCATCAGGGAGAGCGCTTATCACATAGCTAGGATACCAGTCATTAAACTTCAACGCCCACCGTGACATCTAGAACACCCACGGGTGATATTTCCGTTCGCTGTGTCTGGAGCACGGGGGTGGCGGGGCGGAGCAATGGGGGCAGTCAACATGAGGCAGAGCTGTGGCTTCGTTTCAAACTGCTGGTGCTTTGTCAGTGTAAGCTGCTGAAACGTTTCATTTTCTGCACTTTTTGAAACATCAGAGTAGCTGATTTTAAAAAGTACAGGTCAGATCTTGTCGAGGGTTTAAAGTGAAAGGGGCGCAAGTGATATTTTCCTAATTTTATAGCAGAGCAAAAACAAAACTTCAAACGATTGCATGATTTTTATTCAAAACATAACGTAGGAACCATTCATACTTTTACAGAGATTATGATTCAAAAAATGTATATTCTAAAAATAGCTATTACGTGCAGATACGGCGTTTTTGCACCAAATTTAATTTAGGTTTAGGTTTTCATTCATGTCATTATTTTTTTACAAATGTGTCCCATTGACCATGAGATAAGAGCTTTCCAATGACATATAACACTAATTTTCAATGTTTATGCGGTGGTCAAATCATCGGGTATGAAGTGAATAAGCTGAATACAGGGTTCAGGAGCTGAGAAATCTGCTTAGAAATCTGGACTTGAGAGTCATGGCAATGTTTCGCTCTGCTGCAGCTGACTTGTTTGGTGGACTTCTTTTGTTCTGCTACTGTAACCAGAAGCACGGAGCAGCCTGGGAGATGTCTTGTTTTCCTCCCTCTCTCTGACACTCCCCCTGAACTCGGCTCGTTAGCTCAGGCTAATTATCTGCTCTGTTGGCAAAGCTGCACACTAAAATTAGCAAATATTCTGTGGGTTTAAGCAAAGAGATTCTCAGTCTTAGCAAAGAGAGTGGACAGTGAAATAATAACAGATACAAATACAAACTGTTTGCTTGGATCAGGCCTTATCAAGCATCTTAGAGTAGAAATGCTGATCTAGATTAAGTTTTGCTGTTCAGATCATAGTGAGTGAGATGCTAACAGAAAGTGGATCGGTGATGCTAGAATTGTTCTCCTCTTTGCAAATACGGGCCTTTTGTTTTGGTGTCAGCGTGGCACTTGGCTCTCTGATCATATTTGTTTGCACCAACAGCAATATATTGTTGCAGAAACATAAATTAGCCCTAGGCAATGATTCAAGAATATGAAGATGCAATTTGCAATCAACAGTCAACCAGGAAGCTATGCAGGAACATCAATGGCAGAGAAACACAGCAAAATCTAAAGGTAAGTGTCGAGATCATTAACTTAGATGCTGCATTCATTGCGCTGACTCTTTAGTCTGCCTCCAACTCCAACTATGCATTTTTTCCAAGCTCAACCTTCAGGGATTCACTCTTTAAACACAACTTGAGGTTATCATCAACACTTCACAGCCCTTCACATCTGCAGATGTTAATGAGGTAGATGTGAAGGAGACAATTATCTTCCTGTGCTGTGCTGTGCCTCATTTGTGTCCATGCGTGTGTGCGTGTGTGTGTGTGTGTGTGTGTGTGTGTGTGTGTGTGTGCTGACATACAGTATATGGCTCTGGCTGTTGCCATGGTGAAGGTGAAGGAGGAAGAGGAAACCCGAGGGAGGAGCAGGCCTGATCAGACCTGTAAAGATAGTATGGGGGCTCAGGGGACTAAACCAAACCAGTGCTGTCTGTGTGTGTGTGTGTGTGTGTGTGTGTGTTTGGGTTTGGTTGTGTGTTTTATTTTTTTCTCTGTGGATGCCAAGGAAAAATTCACTTGATGTCTCTGTTGCTCTCTTTCTCACTCTTTCTCTCATACACACACTTAAATACACACTTAAATGATGATTACCCCATTGCTAATAATTACTAGAAGTAGTGACAGACAGACGTGATACGTCTCCCTCATCAACCTCATGACTCTCTCTCTCCCTGCCTCAGTGTGCTCTTTGTGGCGGGCAGGAAATCTCTAAAGCTCCAGTTACCTCACCTTAAGCCAAACGCACCTCAATGCATGTTTACAGTGCAACACACATACACATAGCTTCACCATAGAGATACACACACCTGCACTGTAGTTTAAAGGTACGGCTTTGTCAGCAGCACAACGCATAATTACAGAAACACCCTAACGCCCAAACAAATTACTTGTCGAGTGGGGAAACGGCCGATTCTTAACTTTCCCCCCCATTTAACAAGCATGCTGTTACCATGGAAACACACATGGACAGCAGCCACATTTCATTTACACTGCCACAGTACTTACTGAGGATGATGATGGCAGAAGAAACCCTTCTGAGGACACCAGGTGTAATATCTGGAGTCAGCATGGTGACACACACTCAGTCCCTTCCAGTACTGTTGTAACAACCTACTTACTAGCACTACTATATGATACTTGTGTATAAATGCTACTTCTTGTGCTGGTTGTCAGGGAGATGGCTGGGCATTTAAGACTTGACGCGCCCAGTTATCCAGCAAAGGGCCGCGGCAGCAGCAGCAACAGGAACGGATAAGGAAGGTATAAGCAGCAAAGCCCCGTCTTCCAAGGACAGAGACACCTTTGGCTTGCATGAGGAGGCCCATGATCACCGCATCCAAATGCACCCAAAAAAAGGAGGAGTGCCATGTGAGCGCGGTAGGGTACGACATTAAGGCTCCGTGGGATATTTTAGCCGGGCTGCGCACCAATAGGAAAGTCACAAGGATGGAACGGGACGACACCGGAGATACACACCCACAAATATTCTCTCTCAGTCTCTGACACACACACACACACACACACACACACACAGCTTATAAGTAGCCTGTAACCAGAGCCGTTCAGGAGCTATTTAGCAAACTAAGAGTCGAGTTAGGCTTCAAATACAGGTCAGGGTCCCAACATAATTTATACCGTTTCCATACATGAACACCCTCAAAAACTGCACATTCACCCATTGTTTGTCCCATATAATGCTGCTTACACTGCTATACAGGGCTGTCATGTTTTGCTTTGAATAGCATTGGAAAGAAGTGCAACAATAACAACTTTAGATGGGGAGAGTATCACAAATTTCCAGTCAGGAACCACCAACTGACCCTGATGTTGTTGTTATTCTTTGGTTTGTTATTTTAAAGAGAAAATCCTAGCTGCAGTACATGCTATTAACCAGCAGAGGGTGGTAGAGCTTAGTTAAGTGGTCACTCTTGACTGGGTCTAGGGTGTATTGACGGTGGACTTTACTGACAGATGTTCAATATAGCTGAGACCTGTCCACACAGTCAACAAATCAGATTATTGTATCATACAAACCTATCAATAGGCCTACCTGTCTATCTTCATTTGTTTCAATATTCAGTCTTCTTGCTTAGGTTGTGTACACATAAACCCTGTGTGACATGGTCAAATAGAGTCTAATAGGGTGGAATGAAAAAGCATTTATGACCCAACAACATTAAGAAAATTCAAATCTATTTAGCTAATCTGATTATGGTGACCTGACAATCGTTTGAGAACAACAATAGATTTGACTTCATCACAGATGGTTAAAGAGCTGGGTCACATTAGAATTTAAATCCATTTAAGGTTCCATTGAAAAACATTAATGTTTCCGACGCCAGCTAATTCCAAAGATTGAAAAAGTTTGTCTCCTAATCCTCCATGGAGCTGAGCCATTAAATTTGACTCAGGCATTTAGAAAATGTCCTAGAATAACTCACTGCCTGCCAGGAAGTCAAGCACAAATCTGGACCTCAGCACTCCATGGAAAACAGTGATGATGTGAAAGTAATGGAGCAGACTATCTGGCGGGATGAATACCAAAAAAATCAGAAATGTACCTCCACTGTCAGGTGAGCTGAGGACGTTTAGGGCGAACAGCATGGCGTTGGAGAAGGTGGTGGCCTCCTCCTTACTGGCAAAGTTCAGCCCATAGACCTGGCGAGCATCACGCCACTGGTGGAAGGTGGGAGTGGCCTGATTGTATTTCAGACCCTTCACTATGGAGTAGTTGATCACCACCTTGAATGGGGGAAGGAAAATGAAGAGGTGAGTTAAAATGATGCATCAATCACTCAGGAGGGAAGACATTTACTGTATCCATTCTAACCATAGATGTAAGTGCTGTTTTTTTTTCCCCCTCCAGTCTTCTACTGCTGGCCACTGAGCAGCTCCACCAGAGCATCAGAGTATCTTGCTCAAGGGCATCTTGACAGTAGTTGTTGAGGGAGGGGAGAGAATTTTTAATTCAATTACCAGCCCAGATTTCCCCAGCTGGTCTGGGATTCAAACCAATGAACCAATGAAGCAATGAATGTCTAGACAACCACCGCTCCCAAGGACATTCGTAGAAGTTGTGCTAAAAAACAGAAGGAATTAAAGGAAAAATCCACCCTACAACACTTTAACATTGTTGAAATCAGCTACTGGTGATGTATCTTGCATTTCTGGGTCCATTTTGTTGTCTGGTGCTGTATTTTCTTATTCCTGTGGATAACTGGCCAAACGTAGACAACATGATGTCACGTCAAGATATTTTCAGTGCAGCTACAATAGTCTGTTAGCATAGAAATGTTCAACTATATAAAACAGCAACGGTAAACTTCAGTTTTTTTCTTCAGGGCCTCTCTCTACTCTTACAACTTACTACTCTTTGCACCGAAGTTCAACAATCATGAAAAGAGGAATGAGGCAGAGATACCAAGTTCTCCACCGACAGCAGCCTCAACAGACCATAATGCATTTCTCTGAAGTCGAAAGTCATTCTAGGAAATAGAGGCAGGTTGAGGGAAAGTCGATACAGCAGAAAAGTAAATTACAACACTTTATCACAAAATAACTGCTGGAACGCACTGATGTTCACAGACAATAACAGTGTCAGAGCATCCGAGGGTGGATTTTTCCTTCAGCTTGAGGAGAAAATGAGATCTATATACACTTGCAGCTCCACAGCTCTATAGTCAATGTAACAGAAACGTCTCCCAATCAGCTGGGACTGTGCTCACTGCCTTCATGTCTCACCTGCTGGTCCTGCAGTTTGACGCCCACCACTCTGAAGGTGTTGTTGGCAGTGTTGTGGTAGATGTTGATGCGGCTGAAGCCCTGCTGCCCCGGCTTGATGGGCACCCACTTCTTACTGGCATCGTCATAGACCATGACCGAGGCCCGCGCCTGGCAGATGCTCTGTTCACTGGTGGGAGATAGAGAGAGAGAGAGAGAGGGAAGGGAGACATTCAGGTTAATATGGGGAAATTATTCTACTGAATGTGGAGAGATAAAGAGGTTGGTTATTGGATTATATAGGTGAACTATGGCTAGAGATACTTTCATTCCCCGTACTGCGCTCCCTTATGGACCAGGACAGTGTCAGTATGAACCACATGGGTATATAAAGACTTGAATCTACATTTGGATGTGAATGTGGTTTTGTTAAATAAAATACAATCAATGGAACATAACTACTGTATAGTTAGCTGGTTAGCTTATGGGTCGCTAGGGAGCCACACCTTTCTACAGTTACCACTACAAGTCACCGCTTCAGGAATAATATGTCGCCGCAGTAGGAATCTGACAGCTTGTGCGTCCCGAGGAGAGGGAGGGGCTGTCGTTTTGAAACCCTATAAACAAGGAAGCTAAAAACCTCAACCTCAAACCAAAGCCCTGGAAAATTCCCCTTTCCCCTCCTGGCCTTTACTGTGGCATGGTGGTATCATGGCACATCCATAAATGTTCAGAGGCGTAGGGGCAGAAGGGCGTGTTGGGGATGCTGGGTAATGACACAGTGTGTTAAAAACACTAGTGTCTAATCAACAAGCTTATCGCCAGCTGGAAACTCATTTGTTAAAAAGTAAATGAAAAGACATAGACAATCTCACACACTCACACACACACACACACACACACAAACACACAATACAGAAGAATAATGAACTAGCTTCTACAAATAACCATGTTCACAACCACAGAACTGAAAGGGAATTCATTTCGCTAAGGCAAGACAAATTTGGCCATTCAATTATGTGGTTTAGTACTTCTATGATTCACTAAATACATCACAAATTACCAGTTTCAAGGAAGAATTACATACACAGCACATACAGCATGACATTATAAATACCCCTACGTGTTATGCGAGACCATACTGTTATGATCTTGGCACCATGTGGGAGCGGGGGTGTTAGAATCGCATCAGTATGGAAATGCATAACAGGTGGAGAGGTGATCTCCACTCTGGTAGAGGTGAGGTTAACTCTCTCCTTGTGGAACCTGTGAAGTGACTAAATGTTCTTCTCATTTTCACCTTCAACGCCTCGGGGAGACTCAGCCCGGCTCTAATGCTGCTCACATTACCAGTCTGAAGGTGTGAGCACCAAGAAAAACTGACCAAAGAACATTGTTCCCCTGCATACTGACAGCAAAGGCCTGCTAGTGTGCCTTTGTCCCAGCTATATGTACAGTATATAGTGTATGTAAGACACAATATGATGCGATAAAGATGATAAAAAGAAGATAAAGGTAAAGATAAAGATAAAGATATAGATAAGATGAAACCCTATTGATCCCCATGCGGAACTGTAGCAGCAAATGTAGTAGGAAAAGAAAAAAATGAGACAGAATATTCAACTACAATATAAAAATCAGCAATAAAAACAGTAGAAATATGTAGTAGATATGTGAATATGCAGATACATACAGTATAGGGCTGGGCGATATCGTAGAAATCAATATCATGATAATCATAAGGATTTTTCTCGATATCAGTATATATCACGATATGGTTCATGTATGCAAAATCACGTTAAATAATCAAATTAATGTTCATCTCATTGAACCGAATAGTAATGTTAGGTGTGATGTCAAACAAAACAGAAATATTCAAATAATATTCCTACCATAGCAACCTCAACCTACCAACCTACCATCATACCATTTTATGAGAGTTTTTAAGTAAAATTTTCTTGTCATCATCAATTCAGACAGCAGAAATGTGTGTCACGATATCAAAATATCTTCATATCATCACGATATGATTCCACTGAAAGACGATAAACGATAATATCGAATTATCGCCCAGCCCTAATACAGTATATACATATTGTATTATAATGTATATATAGCAGTCTCTCACAACAATTATCAGAAGGGGTGGGAGCTGTTTCCAAGCTCCAGAGGACACCAGTAACATTCAAATGCCAACATGTGAACCCCCTCCAACACACACACACACACACACAAACACACACACACACACACACACACACACACACACAAACACTCCCCATCTTTCCTTCGATCTGCCGCTCCCCAGGAGGAACACAGCAGGACACCTGAGAGAATCCCCTGGACCGGACTGACATGTGGTTCGCTCTCAGCTGGCTTTCTGTCACTCAGATGGTTTCCTGCAATCATCTGCTCTCCAGTTCCCTTGCCGCCTATCGCCTTCACTCAGACACTGCATCTCCATGTTTGTGAATAACTTGCTTTCCTTGTCAGACAGTTTGGGAGTGATGACTGAGTGATGATGACTGACTGCAGACTAATGTTTGCTTATCAAGTCTGTGTGCGCAGGAGTTTCATTCAAAAACTCAATATCCAGCATTTGAAAAACACTTAGTCTTACAAAATGATTAAGTGCCTTATGGGTTAATTGTCCCAAAATGTACATATAGCAATTTTGGATGAAACCCCTTACTTGTTCTCAGTGCTGCAACAGAATTTCACAGCCAGATGGTTGGATCTCAAGATGCTTTAATTTCCAGCTGTATATTTAACAGTTCCTCATAGTTTGGATAAGGCTGTGTTTACATTTTTTCTATGGCATCTTCTTCTGAGGTGAGGGAATATGCATTTGGAGTGACAGCCTACTTGCCTACTTGACACATGACAGTTGTATACTGATATCTACTTCTGTGCAAAAATATTAGAAAGTCTCTATCAACGCAGGACATGCACATCATGTAGTTCTTAAGGGAGACGCCTTAAAGCTCACTTGACAGATGCATTTCAGCAACAACTCCCAGATTACAACCACTATCCATCCATCAAATATCCATTACTCCCCAGTGCACAACTGTTATCAATATCAAAGCAATCAAAACACAACTTAAAGTCCATGCCAGTGCTTCTAATGGACAAATAATCAGCTGTCAATAGCCAATAATCCGTCTCACAGCCACTACTATACGGTTAAGCCACTGATTCAAAGTCAGATCAGATAGTTTGGTTTACCCTCTCTGTGACATGTCCGGATGTTGCGAGCAGGCAAGAGTAAGAGAAAGTCAGACGTGACACCGATGGTTCGACTGAAAAACGGCTACACAATAAATAGCCCACATCCAGGGAAACAGGAACTTCAAAACCAAACAGGAAACATGTTTGTCATTAATAGGAGCAGCAGATGTGTAATGCGATGTACTTCAAATACATTCAAATATAGTACGGCCTTTATTCTCAATAATTCACTCCAGATAAAATCTAAAACGCTGTTTAACTGGCCCTGACACCGAGGCAAAACAAACCACATGCAAACACCCTCCCTTCTCATGCCAGGACAAGAGAAGAACACAAATCAGGTCCTTGTCAGTGGAAAATAATAATCAATTGAATCACTGATAAGCCGGGCTGGAGTGTATGGCAATCTGAAAATGTGATTACGGCTTGAACTCCACTCCTCCTCCTTCTCCTATTCTAAAAAGCAAAACCATAATGGAGCACTGCAGACATAATACTATTTCCTAAATCTCTAAACAAGTTAAACAGACTCTCTAATCACATAACAGACACTTCTCTCCACATCAGAGACCTGACAGACCACTGAAGTCTCACTGGGAAAAGAGAGGGAAGGGAGGAGGGAGGCGGCGGCGGCGGCTGCATCTCTGTGATGGATCTTCTTACAAAAACAAGCCCTATTTCTGGAGCGGTTTGGGCCAGAGGGCTAGAATGCCTTGAGCCTGATGCTGACGGTTTCAGTTCTCTTCAAGCCGTCAGAAATAAAGCAGCCTCGTCTATTCCTTCTGTATGTATATTGCTCAATCAACACATCACGAGATGCAGAGCACTAAAATGATCTGGCTCAGACAGTTCCTGCTTGGTCCTACGGTGGTTTAGAATCTGGATCAGCACAGTCCAGTTCAGTTCAGTTCACTTAGCGGTTTGAAAAAAAAAAACGAAGACACCTCACCACTTCTGACAGTGTGCTAAACGGTCATGTGTGTGATCCAGTTACTGAGGGTGGCGGACTCTCTCTAGGTCACATGACCAAAAGGAGCCAGGACACATAATAGCTGTTTAACATGACAGCTGCTTCTACTGACGTAAAAAAAAAAAGAACATCAAAGGCTCAGAGCTCACATGCTCCATGCTTGGCAGACTTTTAGCCGACCGGGAGAGAGAGAAGCAGAGAGTAAAAAAAAAAGATGGTAGAGCGGGGAGATGAGCGAGAGAGAGGGAGAGAAAGAGCGAGAGAGAGAGAGAGAGAGAGAGAGAGAGAGAGAGAGAAAACAGGGAGACTATGTGTTTGTTATGATAGTACGGCGGGCAATATGGCATGTCATAATCTGAAAAAGGTCAGCTATGGCTGAAAATCACAATCACTGACATTAAAATAATATGATGAATCAAACTGATGTTCAGAGCAGGAAGGTACGCAACACGTCTGAAGGTCAAATGGAAGCACTAGTCAACATATTATTTTGAGATACATCTGAATAACTACACAAACACACTTTTGGACAAAATCAAATTTCAGTGGCAAATTTGAAAAACAAAAATTGTTGGTCTAACATTGCGACTTCTCCTTTCTTTAGACACAAAATGAGTAAATGGTGATGAATGAATGTCAGTGGATGATGATGTAGAAATTCATCCCTTCTCTGTATGGGTGATTTAAGCAAGGTGAAGAATACTTATATGAACTACAGTTGACTTAATTATACAAATGATAATAATTTGGACAGCGTTGTTCTGTTCCCTCTGTTTCCCGCTCCAACCCTCTGAAGGTTTACGCCCGCTGGTCTTTCCCCTCTCTCCTATTCTATAGACTCCATCTTTAAAAATGCATTAGCACTATCCCCCCATCCAACTCATGAATAAAAAAGGAAATACTGTACGTTTTCCGACACCACATAAACCGGCTCATGAGACGAGTGCAAATATTTTTGACCAAATATTTTAATTTTCCTGCATGTGCAGTGGCTATTTAAGCCATTTCCTTCATTAATATGCATTGTATCGTTTTAAAAAGATAGTTTCACTTTTTCAACATGAAGAAACCCTTGTATTCTGTATGTGAAGCGCTAGCCTGGAAAATGAACTTGAACTGATACAAAGCAGTTGATAGCAGGCCAATGGCTCTCCTCCAAGCGTCTGACCCTGCATTTTGCTGTCCTAAACTACGACCTCAACGGCAGCTTGATAACATTCACCTCCAGAGACAAACTGAGAGATCGAGAAAAAGAGGGGCAGAGGGTGTAGAGGATAGAGAGAGAAAGACATGGAGAGAGAGAAAATGAGAGAGCACAGGCAGGGAGAGAGGAGATGAGTGCTTCCCCATGTCAAATAAGCCTTATAGGCAAGCGGTGAAAAGGAGGCCACATTCCCAGGCTTTTGAATTAAGCAAAGCACTGTCCTACACACATGGTTAAACATATGTGCCCTCCCCTCCTCCACACCCATCCTCCACACACACACACACACACACTTTCCAAGTGTTGTGGCTGTGTGTTTTCCCTCCCGGCCCAGTCCATTAGCAGAATTCTTAGTGCTGGAGGGTCTGATCTAGTCCTTGCAAAATTCGTGTGTATGTGTATGAGTTTGAGTGTGTACATTAGGAACAGTAGTTTTGGGTTTCTTCAAAAAAAAAGCTGTGAGATTTGCCAGTGTTACAATTTGGTCAATTTTCTGCCCGGATTTATTTGGGCTGGGAAAGCGTTTTCTTGGCAAACTGAGATAGGGGTTGATGGGGTGGGGTGGGGTGATGTCGAGGCATCCTCTCTGGGT
Source organism: Centroberyx affinis (assembly GCF_046629955.1). Lineage (NCBI taxonomy): Eukaryota > Metazoa > Chordata > Actinopteri > Beryciformes > Berycidae > Centroberyx > Centroberyx affinis. The sequence continues at coordinate 503,396 of NW_027280025.1, forward strand.
AGCGCCCAAGGGCAGAGCTTCTGTTATCATGGCAATTAACTTTTGTTGCCGGGGTAATTGTTTCATAGTGCTGGTTCACAGTGGAAGGCCCCCGAACAGACCCGAACAAATGATGAGTCATTCAACAGAGCCGTGCACTGCTGGCTCGTGACAGCAGTTTAGATTCGTTAGGTCCTTTGTTTCTGTGATAAAAACGAAATGTCAAAAACCACTTAGGCTATCATGGCTGTGCAGAAGTGCAGCGTCAGCAGAACTCTATTCATGCTGAACAAACGAACCAAAGGTATATCATGACAAAGCTAGTGATGAGTATGAGTGTAACTTCCTCATACAGTTAAGCTTCACCCTCCACCCTCCATAAGCTTTTAAGAATGAGCCATTAGTAACTCAATCTGCGTACAGAACTTGTTGAATCTAAGGAGAATTGATAGTTTGATTAGTGCAAACAGGTAAAACCCTGGGGGAGCTCTCATTTGAGAAAATCCAAATAAACGATTTTTTCAATTGTCACATCTGGGGAAAGATGAATAGACAAGGTGAAGAATTAATGAGCCTGAGCATCCACTGTACCACAGCTCTGCAGAGCTGGTGACAAATTAATTTACCCCAATTAATCAATTCATTTCATGCAAATTAGCCAGCTTTCAAAACTCATATCCTCTCGTAAAGCGAAAAGAGAGATGAGGAAGGCGGGAATGAAAGCAACCACAGAGGCAAAAGAGCTTCCCTTACAGCGGGAGGGTTAATTACACTGTTTTATTCATCCCTGGTTGGTACTGTAGCTTACACACGAATGCACAAACTCACACACACACACACACACAAACAAACATAGACAGACAGTTTGTAACTCAATCCAAGGGTTGTCTGCTAAATAAGCCATGACCTCCTCAGGTAGGAGACATTTATCTCATGTCCAGCGGAGCAATACGCTGCTGTAACATCACTCTGTCCCCAACATCCGACTGCTGAGGGCGTGGAAAGTCTCCAAATCATTTCCACAGCAAATTCACACAGTTCTCAGGGTCAGCCTATAAAATAAGCACGCTCCGAGTTATCAATCCTCTCTGTGTTCATGCTGAGCTGAAGGAAAGGTGCACACAAGCACAATAACTCAACACACTGTGCTGTGAAATGGAAAGCACGGAAAAAAAAACCAATCAGGTCTGCTCTGCCACTTCCATTCTCAGCTTTGTCTTGGGAGAGCGAACCTGTCCAGCCTATGTTGTGAAGTCCTGTCCTTTTTTCAAAGCAGAATAGGGATATACTGTATTATTATACACCCACACATAGATTATGGCACCCATACATACACCCAAAATAACAGTCACAGCTATTTTTAGCAGAGGGCCAGATTAGTGAAGGGCTGCAGAAACAGGCGCACACACACACACACACACACATATTGGTTACTGGGTATGCATTTGGTTAGTTGTCTGTTATTATTATGCTCACCAGGAGGATTGTAGCCTCTAGGGTTCATTGGACACTTTGGGGCAGGGCAAAACCACCGCCTGTGTTCCATAGTATGAAGGGGCGTGGTGGACGTTTACAGTATGCATGCCTCTGTGTGTGTGTGTGTGTGTGTTTGGGCGTGAGCTTGTATATTTGGGTGGGTGGGTGTGGGGGTCCATCTGACAGAAGGAAGAGGTCTGTCTGAGTGGCTGGATTAGAGACAGAGCCTGGCAGGCAGATCATTACCTCACTGCAGTCTTAAATCTAAATTAACCAGGACTTAACTCTCTTACAAGACCTCTAATCTGCTCCACAGGGAAAGTAGCGTTCACAGGCAGAGGGAGGGAAGGAGGCCTGCGGGAACTAAAAACAGCACAAGCCAACTTTATTGCTGAGAAACAGTGTGAAGCCCGGTTATTAGTAAGCAAGCACACTGAGCACAGAGAGGGTAGAAGAGAAGGCGCTTGGTTGTACAAAGGAAACAGTGAGAGAAGAACGCAGTAGATTCTTTAGGGAGGCAGGCCGGCTTTCAGGGATCGAAGTTATGCTGCTGCATGTGATGCAACCCTGCAGCCACCAAGCTAAGTGGAACAAGGTTATTAAACTTAAAGGAGAATACCGGTGTCATATAGAGTTATAGTCAATTTACTGTCTACACCTAGTTACAACTACAACTATATAGATATAGTTTATAGATATAGATATATTTAGATATTTCGATTTTTTAACATTTACTCATGTTTTATGTTGTTTTTACTTTATGATGTCAAACCTAGCTTGAAATTAGCTGCTGTCCCCGCTAACAAAGGCAGTCCAAATAAGAAGACATGGATGTGACAATAAAGGTTGTAAGGCAACATGTTTTGAGAGATTATTGAATATGAAAATACTCAGCTCAGAATGAAATAATGATAAAACAGAAACTTTGGCAAAAACAAAATTAAGGCTTCATGTTTACTGTGATGGATTATCTAGCTTGGACACTTTAAAGTCTGTTTACTGTACAAAAATGAATGGCAGCAAATGGCTTCTTCTGAAGGTAGGAAATGAGCGTTGATATCTCTGATAACTATGCTGACTGTGTGCAGACATCAGCAGGAATAAAAGAGAAGGCACAAACCTTTGGCACAACCTTAAACAAAACAACAGTATTATCCTTTATTGACGACAGCTTGGCAATTTGGTTGGAAGACAAGATCGTATATATGATGCAACTATAGTACAGTCAGTCTGAACAATAGCGCTTATAGTGAATATAATAAGTCACACTGCAAGTTGTAAGCTGCCAGCAGCAAATAGGGCAACTACACTGTCAGAAAAAAGGCACAGAGTTGTAGCTTTTTTTCCTGAGGCTGCACCACAGACCTATTTTTTCCTGTGATATAGAACCACATTCTGTATAGAACCACTATGGGGGATATTAGTGCTGAGCAGAGAGTAATACGCTTTCATTGCAGGCATGATTAAGACCACAATAATGAGGATTTAAAGAATTTAAAACAGAGCTTTGATAGCACAAAAATGTCTCCATCTCCTCCACTAATGCATCATGTTTCTACTAAGAACAAGTCTATTATATACTGGAGAATTTTCATAATCTATACAATGTCACCAAAGCCTAATGTCCATGCTCCATCACTTTGTTCAGGTCATGCTCATACTGTACTACACCATACTGTGTTTACCTAACCTCTGCCCCACTTATACACAAAGTACAGTGCAATACTGCTGAATGGGCTACAATTAAGCCCCAAATGGGCGAGAGAGAGAGAGAGAGAGAGAGAGAGAGAGAGAGAGAGAGCGAGAGAGAGCGAGAGAGAGAGAGAGAGAGAGAGAGAGAGAGAGAGAGAGAGAGAGAGAGCGCTGCAGGCCTTAATGGCATTAATGCAAACCACATTAATGTGCTTATGTTCTTAGCTAAATGTCGTGCTTGTTGTGTGCAAAAAGCTCAATCTCATGCCTTGTATCGGTTTGCATTGCTGCTACTTTTAATTCACACACAAATATCAGAACACAGTAGCAGCAGTGAATGCATGACCCACATTCTGCATTTCCTTGACTGTGTGATTAACTTGTATTGCAATGCACTGCCACAGAGCTGTTATTGTATCAGCTCTACTGGCACTAAAACAGGCAGAACTGCTCAGTGACTTTGTTCATAGGAATGTCACTTTACATGTATTTAAATTCTGTTTGTGACATTGATTCAGAACGTAGATCCCAACTCTCTCACTGTACTTAATATTCAAATGCTCTTGTTGATCAATGCTGCAGTTATAGAGGGTAGTAGAGGGTAATATGTGGTAATAGAAGGAAACGGGAAGTATCACAGGGTAAAAAGAGGTAATAGGAGACACTATGAGGTAATAAGAGGTAATGGGATGCTACATGTGTAAGTTTATCATGTTTTTTTTTTTCAGTTTCAGTTTCAGTTTTAAACTGCATTTTGTTATCTATATTTTTACCATCTACTCTGTTGTAGTTCTTTTCAAAAGTGGCACATTGAAATCACTCATTAGGTGTGATGGGCGGAGCGGGAACTAACAAAAAAAAACAGGACAAAAATAGCCAGATCCATGTTATTCATAAAATTATACTGCTGATTTCTGAAATCTACAAAAACTTAAATGTTGTTGATTCATGGTAATTTTTTGTAATGTGTGCACTGCTGTATCTGTCTGTCTGTATCTGTACACTGCTGTATCTGGAGAGCAAAGAGGGCTGAAGTCATGATGCTCTAATGTCAGGTCTTAATGGCCAGGCAGCTGCATGTGTGCTAGTGGTCCAGGTCAGCTGTAAGGAGCAGCTGCACGTACTGTACAGATAAAACCTCATTGTCCTTTATTTTTATCACCCACCCTCCCCCCTCCTTCTCCCTCTCCCTCATGATGACAAGACAGCCAACATAGCCGTTTGATCCTCCAGCTCTCATCTGGGACAGCGGCAGTATGAAAACCTCCCTCCCGTCTCTCTCCATCTCTTCCCTCCATCTTCCATCCCTCCATCTCCTGGCAGAGAACAGAGAGAGAGAGCGAGGGAGAGGGAAAGAGAGAGAGAAGGGCACTGGCCCGAAAGGCTGTCGTTTTAGCCAGAAGCCATGCTGTCTTCAATACTTGTGTGAATTAAACATGTATGGAGCCCTTACAGCGCCCTGCTATTCAGAGATACAATATATGGGGCTGCAGAGTGTGTAGAATAAAGGAGACGCTCAGTGTTCGTGTTCACACAGCAGGCGGTTTCTATCAGCTGCGGCTCTCTGGAAATGTCGCTGGCTTTGACAGAAAAGATGTGACCGGGAGGGAGGAAAGACAAGAAGAGGATCGTCAAAAAAAAAGAGCAGAGTGCGACACTATGATTTGAACTTTTGACTTTTGAAATCTATCACTCATTGTGAAGGAGGATGATAAAAGAAATATAACTATTTATCTATGCAATGATAAAGCTTTACTATTAAATAGACACACAATACCAACAAAATGCTGTTTTGTTTTTGCAGTTTGTGCCAAATCAAATGAAATCATCTGTGCATACGATAACTAATCCAAAATAACCTCAATTCTGTAGCTAAACAACAGTTTGTAGAGGCCAGATTAAGATTACAGATTAGTATTTTAGCTCTGATTAAAATACAACAGGGAAAGATTTAGCTTCATATCACGGACCAACACCCTCTGTGCTGCTGGCATATAGTAACACTCTCCTCGCACAGAATGAGTGAACCCAGTTGGCCAAACTAACAGACGTCAAGTACACACAACCCATCTGAATTAGCAGAAGCACTATCATGTTCATCCCAAAATGTTTTCATCCCTCTACGCTTTGATTCCAATTAATGCCTCTGACATTTAACATCTGTCACTCACCACTGACATACACTGGAAATGGGACTGAACACACAGACAGACACAAACTTGTACAAAGTATGGGAACAAACCTGGCAGCGATGTGGCTGTAGAACAAGCCTGAGTCACTGACACTCTGAGGGAGGCAGTAACGCAGCACTTGGAGCCGATGTATATCCATTTTGGTAAAGGGAAACGGAATCAGCAGCGGCAATCTATGGCAGAAACCCGTTTTTCTGCTGCTCCATCACCTATTTATGTCCTTTATATAAGCCTCAAAAACTGTACTTCATTAAAAGCAGCATAATCCTCATGCTGAAAGCCTGTGACATAAATTACGAACAGGAGCGGTGGCCATATAAATGACCCAAAAAAAGGAAAATATCACAAATATCCACTTAAAAATGGAGTGAGATTACAAACGTCCCACAGTTATGAATTCTTATATTACTGCATCCGGAGCCTCGTATGAGACTGATGATCCATCCATCCAGCAACAAAGAGATGACTGACTGACAGACTGGCAGAGATGAAGTCATTGACCAGCCTGTTGTCTGACCGCATAACAGATGAGCATGAGCATGTGCTTGTGTATATGTGTGTGTGTGTGTTTGTGCGTGTGTGATGTATGTGTGTGTGTGTGTGTGTGTGTGCACATCATTGAACCTCTGTGCTATTGTCATACTGTTAACCCAAGGGAGATTACCTCATATCCGTCTCAACCAGACCCTTCCCCCCATCCAGATTCTACGACACACATGCACACACACACACACACACACACACACAGACGTGTTGAACCATCAAGCGCTACACTTTAAGGGGGGGTGAGTGTGAACCCCCTCCCCTTGAACCCAGCCTGCTGTTGCCATAGCCACCCAGTATTAGACAGGGTCTGAGCCAGTGCTTAATTTGTGCCGGATCCTGCTGGAACATGATCCGGGACCTCGCGGTTTTGGACTACCTGCATTCTGGTACTTATTTGCATGGACTCGGCACCTCTGGTGGCATGAAAGTTTTTTTTTTTGTTTGTTTTTTTTGTCTGCCATGTAATAATCCCAATAGTTGACTCTTCCTTTCCCCTCCATTGCAAAAACCGAATTGGCTCATTTCCATATGAAGACAGGTGATTACCCTATTAGAAAGTAGCAGCAAGCGCATAGTAATCATGTCACATGAGTGAGCTGCTCTGCAGAGTGTGTTATGGTCAACTTCAGGCAGCGTCATGGCTAAAAGACAGTTGAATTTGCTGTCCATATGTCCGCTGTGTGGACTATTTTTGGAAAATTAGACAAGGTAAGCTTGTCTTTTTTTTGTAAACGTGTTACAGTTCTCTGCTGGGATAATACCATCTAAATTCATATTTGCATAGATGAAAACAGAAATTATTTGGAGTGCGGACCTGTAAGTCCTGCAATTGCAATTGGCAATTGCGCATGTTATGAAATAATTGGTAATATAATTGGTTGATGTGAAGGGCTGTAAGCCTCACATCAATGTGGGCATTTCAAAACCAGCACAGTCCAGCTGAATGTCGCATTTAGGCCGACTTCTAGCTGCATGGCATGACCATGACACGTTTTATTGCTGTCATTTCATTATTCACTGACATTGTTTCCTACGTTTAAAATAGATATCCTATGAAAGTATTTGTGTTGAATATTGATGCGCAACTACTCGAGCTAGAATTTGTCTGGTAAATGGTTGAAGCCATTGCAGTTTCCTTGATGTGTTTATGTGTTATGTATGATTAGGATGTCTCACAGCCAAGTATGTGGGCATTTTATGTTGTGCACAGCACAGTTATATCTTTAGTCCACTACATGAAGGGCAGGTTTGTAAAAACCCATCGGTTTGGACAAAATGAGCATTATGTAGCCTATACAATAATGAAATATTGTTAGGTCCCCAGTAGTCGGAGCTCTAAGGTCATATAGTCAGTCATTTAGTAATGTTTAGGCTGTTAGGTCTACAGTAAGCTGTATGGCTGCACTGAGCACCACCGTGCCTCCAATGCGCTGGTTGTCTTGATATGTTCTGGAACCTTTTTCCTCCAGACCGACTCGCGGGAACACAGACCACTTGGTGTTCCGGGACCTCATCATTTACAAATTAAGCACTGGTCTGAGCCATTGAATTACAGCAACAGCGGTCTATACTGTGGTCTGTTCCTATTGATTGGGATGCCCTCTAGCTCACTGGACAGATGTAGTGGGCGAATACACACCAACATGTACAACACACACTACACACTAACTAGAAGAGGTATGCGTGCTAAATGTCCATTAACATGAGCAAGCCCTAATGCTCAATCATTATTTAACGCAGTGGGGTACCAATCTGAAAGTCAGCAGCTTCCATCAGCTTCCATCCAGCCAGCGATCAAGCTGGCTGGATGGACAGACACACACACACACACACACTCACACACACACACACACATATTCAGTCTCTCTCTCAGTCTCTCCCTCTCTCTCTCTCTCTCTCTCTTTCTCTCTCTCACACACACACATACATACTGTACATGATCCAAGTCCCAAGACTGAGGGTTCTTCGTTGTGAGACTGACAGAATGTTCCTCTTTGAACTTTGACCTCTCCGGTTCACTGGCCTTCACCCTAGCGGCTGACCTCATATGCCGTGGTGACGGCAAACAACACAAACGACACAGAGTCACACGTCGCCAAGGGGCACGACTGGCACCGCGTGACAGAAAACGCCAGTTGTGATTGGTTAAATGAGGGTTACAGTCAACAGTGATTGGTCACACGAGGCCCGAGCCAAGGAGAATTACTGTTGGCTCGTCTGCAGCGCTGAGTGTCCAGCTGGACTGCGGGTCGTATCCCTGACAGGTTAGGCTAACGCTAACAAGTTGTATGTGTGACAGACGAGACGCCAACACAACCTGAGGAGGGGATGCTGCTTGTTGCTGGAGGCAAGTTGCAGGAGAACAGGCCACAGATAAAACGCTCAAGGGCAGGTGATTAGAGTCAAGATCAAACATGTGCCGCTAATATGTGCATGTGGTTGCCCCATGTTTTATTCATGTACTGAGGCTGGGATTATTGCCTGTTAGCAAAACAAAACAAAAATATGAGAAAGATGTTTACAGCCTGTTTCATGTATTTTTATATATACTGTATTATTAATACTCACTGCAAAAAATATATTTTTTTCCTGTTTTTAGGTACAATTAAGTCATGGCTGGAAATGTGATGATTGAGGAAAATTACTAAAATGACCAAAATAATCCAGCTTTGTTTTTCACTATTATTATTATTATTATTATTATTATAATTATTATTAAAAATTGTATACCTACTTTTGAAACATCTGATATGTCAAATTAGTGTGCAAACTCTATAAGGAGCACTGGCTCATCCTTTTGTGCCATTTAATATTTCTCATTTATGAGGGTGAGGTATCTTATAAGCCCTTCTGGGTCTCTACCCCCATCCTGTATATGTCCATATATATCCATGTATACTTATTTTTTTCTTTTTTCTAACTCAAGAATTGAGGGCTTCTTTGATAAAACATGGATCAGGAAGCAGTGGCTTTGAGCCATAAAATCAGTAATTACATAATGAAAATCTACCTTCATATAGGGAGATGAGATAAATGGTCATAATGTTCCTGATACAGTAAGCTGATACTGCTCGGCAACAAAAATCGGTCCCAGAAGAAAGTAGGCATATTGACCCCCATAATGACGTAACTTATTCATTACATACATCTATAGATGCCAACTGGCCTTCAGGCTAATTGTCATGGACACATATGGATAGCGACCCCCCGCCCCCCCCTCCTCGCCGCTGCCCCTCCCCCACCTCTCCTCCTCGCTCCACCCTCCTCAGCACTCTCCGGTGCTCGTCCTGACACTAATCCTGATCCTTAAAGGGAAACAGCACTTCCGTTTGGAGCAAAATACTCTATAGGATACACAGCGTCACAGAGGAGATACAGTAGGCGGCACGGCATGCAGACAATCTGAGAGGAAAGAGCTGAGAGAATGAACTTCAGCCGGTCCATCTTTGATAATAACTATGATCTTCCAGACAGTGCAGCATTAAATAAACCTGCACACTTTGTATTTTTCCATGTACCCACCTCCACCTCCATGTATCTACTGTATTGGAATGTGTACAGTTGTTATCTTCTTAACCCACGTGCAGGGACTGTGGTTTGAAATATGAGGAGGATAGCAGAGAATGCAAGAGAGGAAAAGGGTGAGATGAGAAAGGGAGAAAAAGCTGGGGTGACATTAGAGGGGAGAACTGAAGGGGATATGGGAGAAAATCACAGACAAAGAGTTTGAGCAAAGGTAGTTTTTGAAATGATGCAAGTAGCAGAAGCACAGTAGCGGCTTCAAGGTCACACACTAACTGAAGTTATGTAGAGCTAATATAAGGACAAACAGCTTGAGAAATGATATTGTGAATATAATTTCCTCTTGTAACATGCTGTCTCTGCACATAATCTGCAAGTAATGCAAGAGCTAAATGACCCTGTCCATATCTGCGGTCGCTCATAAATAATGAACATACTGAGAGAGAGAGAGAGAGAGAGAGAGAGAGAGAGAGAGAGAGAGACAGAGAGAGAAAGAGAGAGAGAGAGACAGAGAGAGAGAGAGAGAGGTTTTCCTTCTGTTGTACAGTGCTTTTACAGTAGATTACTAGAGTGCATGCTATCCAGGTGTAAACCTCTGATGTATCTACTCCGGTCCACATCTGTATTTGAGCTTCAACAAATCACCATGTTCTGCAGTAATCTGCCAAGGCCATATTATATAGAGACCCTTCTAGCCTTCTATCCCTCTCTCATCTGGCTTTTGATAGTCCCACTCATTCAGCCATTCAGAGATTAGCGCTCTCTCTCTTCCTGTTTCTTTCTCTCACACACACACTCACACACACGCAATGAGTCAGATGGGATCAATCCAGTGGATGATCCAGAGCAGCTGAGCGGACGCACTGACAGACAGCGAGAAACTCATTCCTTCTTCCCCCAGAAAAGATTGAACCAATGAGAGATTGCTGAGGTTAACCAATCAGGCCTCGCTGCTAACAGCTGGCAAGAGGGAGAGAGAAACTAGAGAGAGAGGTGGGGAGAAAGAGAGAGAGAAGAAAGTCAGCAACTCCTGGAGGAGCTTTTCCTCTCCCCTTTTTCCTCACTTTCTCTCCAACTCAAGCCAATTCCACAATTCAACAGCATATAGAGCTGGAATGATATTGAGAACGACAGAGAAAGAGAGAGAAAGAGAAAGAGAAGAGAGAGAGACAGAAATACCAAGGTTTCCTGCTGACAAACAATGCTCCATATGCCGTTTGAAGATCCAAACACAGTAACACAGCTAAAACTGGAGCCAGGCTTTAAACAGAAACACAACATCATTACCACACACTGGAAAGCCAGTTTTATTCTTATTCCTATTCTAAAGCATGGAGAAAGAGAGAGAGAGAGAGAGTGAGAGAGAGAGAGAGAGAGAGAGAGAGAGGATGATGAGGAGTCGTGTTTCCTTACCCGAAGTCGTCAAGGAATACATGTTGCAGAAGAAGACAGTCCTCAAGCATAGGATGAAAGGAGGTAGGGGGAGATTATGGAGGAGAGGGGGAAGCGTTGGCGAGAGAGGAGAGAGCGGTACACATGCTGTCCGGCGCTGCAGTGAACTCAACTCCCCCCCCCTCTCTTTACATCCTCTGAGCGGTTTGAAAATCCACCACGCCAACAGAGCAGACACCCTGAGACGGCATGCATGAAGGAGTAAGTAAGACTGAGAGAGAGAGAGAGAGAGAGAGAGAGAAGGAAGGAGTATGAGAGAGCGAGAGGAGGAGGAGGAGGAGGGAGCGCAGGAGTGTTGCAACAGACTAAGGAATGCAAGAGAGAGAGAGAGAGAGAGAGAGAGAGACAGAGAGAGAGAGAGAGAGAGAGACAGAGAGAATGAG